>NC_136692.1:6866001-7388501 GCF_947650265.1 Symphodus melops | reverse complement strand
GATTAGCCACGGGGCACGCAGCTTTTTGAATTTCATTAGAGATCAGGGGATGTCTGCGGAATCCATTGTACAACTTGTGCTGCAACAGTACATATTATAAAAGGGATTATTGTCTTCAAACAATAAAAAATGACTTGCTTTTAATAACTGATGATCTACCTTCTAGGGCTGGGAAATAAATAGTCATAATATCAATTCTGGCATCCCATGATCATGACCACAAGATCACTCAGATTAAAGTATTACAGAACGTTGTGTCATGATCGTTCTGTCCACAGGTTTGTCTTGTGGTAATTCTTTCAATGCGTTTGTTTTATTTTATATATCAACCAATCTAATTGTGATCATGGATTCTGCCAGAATCCAGCAGCCTTTCTATTTCCCATCATTTCAGTATAATTCTATGGAATTTCACATAAACGTTTAGAGATTCAGTTCAGTAATTTAGAAAATTTTTATGTACTCTTTTCTTTTCTATTCTTTTCTCTGGATCAATTATTTTAAAAATGTGCCTTTGTGTGTATTTCCCGTCCTAGTATCTTATAGTTAACGCTGTATGTCGCTGTGGTTAATCACATTGACTGTAGTCTTTTGAAACCTCATACGGCTTCATGTTTTCTTTCTTGGACTGCAGTTGTCTTAACTCTCCCTCAGGGACTTATCTCTATAAGACACATAAGCATGAAGTCCATGCTGTGGTATACAGTGACGCTATTGTGCAGTCCAATGATTTCCCATTAACAATTACAACCATCCTAATGCAAGCCAAATCACAAGCACTAATTTCTGTCTATTGCAGCGTCAGGCATTTGAAGTTGAGCCTTTTGTATACTCATTAACTGCTTGGCAGTGTATTCCTTGGCACAGTAGTTAGGCTGTGCCTGTTGCTTAGCAACAGACGAGAAATCCTCCCCTTCAGTTGGACTTCAGTCGGACTTGGCCATGTAAAGGTGGTCCAAAGAGAAGCAAATCGGTAAACGATTGAGTTAACTTTTGAAGGCAATGAGGAGAAAAGGTTGCATGTTGGGCTAAGCGTGAATATGGCTTTTAGCTGTGGGGGTGTGAGTGTGTGTGTGTGTGTGTGTGTGTGTTAATGTAGCTTGTATGTATTGACACCTTTTTGTATGTGTCTACTTAAGAGAGGAGCAATATTACCAATGTTAAAATACAGAGCTGACAAGTTACATTGCAATATATATTCTTAATACAGTGTGCAGCTGTTCACAGTATGACAGTGTTGTTGTCGACCTCTAAAAAAGAGGAAACGGCTTACTGTGTTCTTGTCTCTTTTTCTATCTACTGTATCTGACTGTCAGCTTCATCTCTCTCTCTCTCTCTCTCTCTCTTTATATCTTTGAATCTATCTCACTCTTCCTTTCACTGCCAGAGCTGACACCTGCTGGCTCAGTACCAGTAATACTGACTAATAAATCCTGACAGCTTCTCGCCGGAGCCAATATTAATGCTGGCTACCTGGCAGGCCAACCTGTGAGAGTGTTTCAATAAAGCAGTCTACCCAGGGCTCCTTATTTACCGACCACAGACAAGCAGATTAAAGCCTGGCAGGATTTTTGTCCTGTTTCCGCCACAGCTTTGAGGTTAATTAACAGCGTGAGACTCATACACTCCTGCTCTGCCTGCTGCAACCAAAATATATAATACATATACCTGAATGAGATCTTATCTCATTCAGGTAGCTCTTCATCTCATTTTACATTCCCATCACTTTGCACTGCTGCAGGCCTCCTGGGTTTGCTGATCCTCTGAGTCTACCATCACAGTCAGCTCTTGAATTGCTCTGCAGCAGAAAGCTGTGCAGCCCAAGTTCCTTTCCTTTCAATTCACCTTTTCTGCACCCATCTCCTCCTCACTTTTCTCTTTTTTTCCCTGTGTTTCCTTCATCTGGGTGGGAATTGAGCTTCAGAAGTGGGCTGATGAGCAGGAAAAGGAAGCATCAATAATTTAGAGCAGTGGTTGGTGCAAGCAATCATGATGCATGTTATCTTAGCCAACCTAGCTGGAGTCTGACTTCTATTCCTCGAGTCTGTCCCACAAATCCACAAATCCCTGCTCTGGTTTGTTGAAACTCTCTGACACTGTGCCTTATATGTCCCCTTAATGTTGGAGGTTAGACTTGTTAGTATTTTTTTTTTGTATTGTGTTGTTTTATTTAATTTGTAAATGTATTTATTTCATTGACCAAACAAAGCCCTTAAATACAAAATGTCAAATCTTGAATTAAAAGGATAAGAAAGAAGAAGAATATTTGCAACATCGTATAGTCACAAAAGAAGCGTTGAAGTTATTTAGAAATGATCACTGGACTGACCGAATACCACTATTACATTCCTGTTGTATATTTGTTGTGAAGAGGATTCTTTGGAGGATTCAGTTTCCATGTTTTGGTGGATCAGCGATAACAATGTAGGCCAGTCATTTTTTGTTGGAAGTTTGAACATTGCTTTAGTTATTGGTTTAGATTGAATTCCTGTATTCTCTGCTCTACATCAAGCTTCACAAACTAATCAGAAAAGAAAAACTCTGGAAAAAAAAAAAAAGATCTTCCCAATGAGCCCCCCTGCTCTGGCTCAGGATCAGTTGCTGACCTGCCGCTGATTCTCTGCTGACCTCTCTTCAAAGATCATGACCTAATGCACTTTCTCTGCAGCTGCATTAGTCAGTCTTCCTCCTCTGCCCATCATCCCACTATGCCATTTGCAATTGTCATTCAAGATGTCAATAGTGACGGTGCAGCATTAACGTCAACACAGATTATTACTGGGTTTGCTTTGATTTGTTCGAGACATTTTGATGGAAGATTAGCTGTGATTGCAGGAGGTGGCATTTGGATGGGAGAGAAGAAAAACAGCTCACTCGCATTACTGAATTCCCAGCCTGTGTTAGTCAGTTACTCGTCCACATGTGTAGGCAGACCTTGCTTGCACACACACACACACACACACACACACACACACACACACACATACATGAACACACACACAGAGACAAACAAGCTTACCACCACCTTTGTCAGCAGTATTGGCTAACTCCCCTCACTGCATCCCCCGCCTTCATGCTGTGTCTGCCTTAAACCACTGCAGCAAGCTCCAAAGCTCTTTGGGGTGCTCTAGTAAATTTCTCTGTCAAAGCTTCCAGCCACATAAAAATGCTCCCTCTAAAACTGTGCATTGTTTATAAGGTGCTTGTGCATGTGCTGTAGAAAAAGACACCACTAGTCCTCCATTGTTGGATCATTTATTGCGATTTTTGTGCTAAGAAGGTACATTTTTCAGGAAAAACACCTCTCACTCAAACTTTTTTAAAGTCAAATGCTGTGTCTCATACCAATAAACCAGAAATGACAACTTAAGTCCAACCATTATCTTTACCGTTTGTCCTGTTTGGGGGGCACTGGGTGGCTGGGGAGCCAATCCCTAGCTGTCACTGAGCGAAAATACTTCAATATTTCTTTAAAATTGAGCAATATTCCCAATGTTCCTGATGAAATGCTACACAGCGGGGAGTGCTAAAGGGAAGTGAAAAGGTCAGAACGTCATGTAATGCTCTTTTTTTCCCCCACAAGGACCTGCCTTCTTTGAAACAATAGCTGCCATATCTCAGCTTGAAGTCTTCTTCCCACAACAAGCATGTTACCTAAACTCTGAGGTGGAATGAGTCATCACTTCGTGCAGGATCTGAATTTGAAGAGCTTGGTGTCCAAGTTTGACCTGCATGACCTCGTGCCAACCACCCAATGCTTTAGATACAAACTTCCTGGGTTTTTTTAATTACACATGAGAGATATTTATTTTACCTTCAGACAGGTTTTAACGCTCAAGGCAGCACGATAAACCAACTGATGTGTATCCTATATGCATATTTTTTTGATGTGTGTATGTTTGTGTGGTTTATGTTTGCACATCAAGTCAAAGCTGCCGATAGTGCAAAGCAAAAGGCACCTCCTACGTATATCTGTACTTGCGGCATCTAGACACAGAGATTGGAAATAACAGGCAGGGCACCAGCAGTCAGGGTTGCATATTTATTTCAACACAGAGACCTCAAGGCTTTGCTGAGATCTCTGCAGCAATTATAAGGAGAGGGAGGGCCCATGCTTCGTTTTATGTTGCCGCAGCGAGGGCTTGGAGAGCACCCACTGTCTCCTGGCATGCTGCTCCTCATCAGCGCCGCAATAAATCAATTTTCATCCTCACACCAGCCCCACTGACACCCTCTCCACCTCCCTGATCCTTTCCCTCTCCACTCCCGTACTCCCGCACGGCTCCTTCTCCTCAGCCCTCTTCCTTTCACACTGATGTTTCTCAGTGCTGAACAGGTGCAAGGGGAGGCTTTAGTCATCTCGACCCCTCTCCTCCCCCTTCACCACCCTCCTCTCTTGACTCTGGTGGGTGTTTTCTCTGATTGTCTGGCATGCCATTCATCTTTACTATAGGCCAATGGGTTTACAGGCAATGTTGTTTGCTGCCTTATAAATTCTTGTCATAACTTGGGTGACAAGCATAGGGAAAAAAAAACAAAAAAAACCTACATGTGATCCCTTATGTTGCTTGCTGTCTTTCACTACATGCACAATTTCATAAGGGAGCCAGAGGTAGGAAAGGAATTCTTAGGAAAAGTAGTCCTTCAAGGGAAAATTGCAGAGTTCTTGGTTGTACTACCAGGATGTCAGCAAACATTACTTATTATTTCACAATGTTTCCCATGCAGCTCCAACAGCTGCCTTTGACTCATTATCATGTATCAATGTAACATATCAATTCATGGAAGGTAAAGCATCGTAACATGCTTGTCTATAAGCTAGGATCGCATGAGGTGTCGCCGACGAGGTGTCAGTCAACGTCTTTACAGACCCACTACATCCTACATAGGGATTTTCTGATTCTTTATTTTCCTCCTGGTACAGTTTACGACATGTTGAAAGATTTCAAGAGTATACACCTGAATTAGATAAGATAAGTAGTAGCTACCCAGAACACTGCCCGAGGTGTAAAGCTGAAACAGGATCTCTTATACCTATGTTTTGGTGTTCGGTAAGTGCCGAGAGCATTATTGGCTATCTGTTCTGGATATCATTACAAAAGTAGTGACCCGAGAATGATGCTGTAATCACACTTGATGCTGGCACTTAACTGTTGTTGTTGGACATGATCGAATGATGTTCCCCTTATTTTTTTTTTCTGGTATTGATATATTCACATTTGTCTGATCATGCAAAATTAGGTGATATCTTGTGCTCTGAAACTGGCATTAAAGTGTCTCATGAATAGGCTTCCTGTCTGAAAACAGGTTTTAACAACCGCTCTCTTTGACCACATGAAAAACACGGGGATATTTCTCCAGTGTGCTCGAGCCTCTCAGCAGTTTGACACAGACGCAAAACCTCCAAAGTGCTGTGACATGATACCAAGTGAGAGCCACTCCAAGACTTGTGTCTGTCAAGTGAAGATCCTGCCGAGCTAAGAAAAGAACGATGAAACAGGGATCCAGGCCCTTCCTTTTAAATGTCAGCTGAGCTCCAGCCTCAGGACAGCTGCTGAAGGAGGGCAGTACTCGGTGGCCTCTGTCTGTGAATGGCTTTCGGTTGGCTTTGATCTCATCTCCATATTAACCTGAGGGCACTTCTTGATATTTGGAAGAGACGAACAAAAAGGCACACATGCTTCCTGAAGCATTGTGTTCAAACAGCTTGTGTTTGTCTCTGGGAACATATGAGTGGTCATACATGTTGCCATCATCTGCGATCAATGCATTTGTATTCCAAGAAAAACTGCTTTATTTCTTCATAAGAATAAAATATATTGTCTGTTTGGTTGAAATGGTTAGGCTCTTGGTTTGTTAAATACCTCGATAGGGAAGCTTTCAATAAATAATGATTTTATTTTGGTTTGTTGATTATATTTCAAATGAATGGCTCATTGCTTTGTGTAAAGGTACATCATTGTAAATTTAAAAAAATGCTGATACACAAAAGGAAAATTTTTTTGTCCATCTTGTTTAATCTGTGAGAAAATAATCAGGAAGGCTTATTAGCCCAAGGCTAACTCTGGTGCAATGCACCAGATGGTTATATTTATGTTTTACTTGCACACGGTCCCTTACAAAAACAAATACAATGTCTATGTACTGTATGTCATCACTAAACATATTCATTCAATGATTAGTTTTGTTGTTGGGGGAAAATAGTCTGATTTAAAGATATTCCGATGTTGAGCTGGTTAAAATAATTGATTCATTTAAAAATAGAGATGCTTCACTTCTAAGATTTAAAATTGAATCATAACTTCCCAAAAACTTCTTTTTTTGTATTTCCATGTATTTTTGGAGGGGGCTGATCAGACACTCCCTGCTCTCTAACTCAGTAGAATGCAACAAGAAATTTAGCCAGTCTCACAGATCTACTTGAGTAGATGCTGAAGTATGTACTTACACATAATTAGATTTTGAATCCGTGGATCAATCAATCCAGAAATATAATGAATTGAAGATTGATTCTGAATGAACTTGTTATTGCAAGAATCAAAGTTGAATTGTGAGACACCCAAAGATTCTCAGCTCTATTCTGATGTTTGTCCCTTTATTATGAAGAGTTCTTACTTTGTATTCTTTTCTCTCATTTGTTTCAATCAGCAGATCATTTGGACACAGACTGACTGCTTTGCTGACTCTAGCATCTTTCCTCTGCTCCTTTTAATCGTAACGCTTTAAAAGGCAACCTGTGTGAAGTATAGATGTGCCTTTCCCTCTCTATTCCTTAATGCTCAGGGAATACAGCCCCGATAAATCACTTTTATATCTGATCTTATATAGCCTTAAAAAGCCAACAAGCAAATAAAACACATGCCAAGTACCTTTTTGTTTTCTGTCACAAACATTGCATTGAACCAACAATATCCCACTGGCAAATGGGGCTTTAGCTTTGATGTAGAGAACTACTAACTTTCTCTTCCACTTATCCAGCTAAACTGAAATGAAATACATCTGTCATATAAACCCGTACAAATCTGTATGAAAAAGAATTTGGCAGTGTTACCTCTCTGAGCTATTGGCAAGTACCTTTGCTAAACACTTAACGAGGACTGATCACAAATCTTCTTTGACTGAGCTTCCTGCTTTTACTTTACCATTCAAACAGCTGCCAGCCTCGCTCCTTTGTAGAAAATGCAGCTTCCTGGGGTTGTTTACACTGCCTCTCTAAGAAATCCCATGCCTACTCTTAACCTTTTACAAAGGTGTGAAGGAAGTTGCTTTTTAAAATGATCTTCTTTTACTGAAACCATGTCAGTACAAAATGCAGGGCGAACAGGACTCATGAAGGCAAACACCAAAGTGATTAGTGATACGAAAAATTAGCAAAGAAGTTTTTTTTTTAAATGAGATAATATAAATCCATCCTGTACATGAATTAGTTGCCCAGGTTATCACTTACACGCTTACACTTTAATAACTTTTCTACCTTTCTAAGTAGCTGTCAAGGAGAAACAAAAGGGCTTTATTTTTTTTCCTTTCACTGTCTAAATATGTGCTTCAAATAGGTTGGCGCGGTGTGACAAATAAGGTTATCACAATAAAGTTTCATTTTGCTCGGTATGGATAATTATCATTAACTTTTAAATAAGTTATGACTGACATTTACAGTCATAATTTATTTCAAATTTAAAAGCAGATTTTTTCTCCTGAGTGGAAGTTAATGAAACCAGATGGTTATATATGGTTTAATTATTCTTTTTTGTCAGAACATGAGACACTATAATTAAACAGGGACATTGCACTATGAAAAGCTTGGTGCACATTTGCACCAAGTTGGCACACAGTTGCCTGCCTACCCGTAACCCTGCGACATGATTGGCAGTTTGTTGACGTTTTCTTCATCACTTTGATGTTGGGTAGCAACAAGTATTCAAGGCACATTGGAGCCCCCCTTTCCCAGTGGCTGGATGTTATAATCACAGGTTTGAATCTTTAATGTTTTATTGACATTTTATTGATTTTCAGGAAAATGGTATGGCGACAATTATTGTTTTATTGAACAGGGTAGCTTCATTGGCCAATAAGTCCGATTCTTATTCTGATAAAAGTAATTTGTCATGACCCAAGGCTGAGTATTTTATCCTTTGTTTTCAAAATAGTAATCTTGCCTCGTTTATCCCCTTGCTGTGTCTGCTGTTATGTGTTAGTCATTTGTAAAAAAAAAAGATCTACACTGGACCATTTTGCAGACTTGATTTGATCACTACTTGCTATTTTAGTGTTGTTGTGCTCATTGACTGTCCAGTACGACCAGCAAATTGTGCACATATTGTTGGAGATAAAATTCCCTTTCTTATAGCTGTCTGCCATAAACCTCACTATAAACCTTGACCGGACTTATGGTGGTTGCAGGATTGTGGGCTGTCATAAAAATGTGCTGAGCCCTGTGTTAGATGGTGAGGGCGTATCAGACTGCAGTTTAACCTGTAAGCCTGTGTCACAATCCAGCTTCTATCTCTGCCACAGGAGGCACTAACATTTTGACAGGAGTCGTTTGTCAGTGCCCACCTAATGAGATTGGATCTGTCCACTTGTTCCTTCCCCCGTCAGAGTAGCACGCTGGTAAAAGACTGTAAATGTCTGTCATCAGATGTTTTGGAGCAGACAATGTGTACTACAGTACATTGTGCAGAGAAAGTGCTGACAAATAGTGTGCTGCTTTTTTTTTTTTTTTTTTTTTAAAACAGGAGAAACATTTGACATTTTTTGATAAAACATCTGAGATATTCTTATTTTTCAAATGTTCACATGACTGCTTGTTTTAGGCCTCCAGGCCACAAAAAAATCACAACAGCTTTCTTATTTTGGTAAGAAGAAAACAAATAGTGCAACATGGGACTTAAGAGTGATAACAAAATACAGGTCTTTTCTTTATCCTTTGAAATAAACACATTTTCAAAAAGGGAACAACATACAAATATTACGGAAAAAAGTAAATATAAAATAGATGCATTCCTATGAAAGGGCATTGTGTTTACATACAGAAATAAAAATGTCGGCTCTGTTTTTTGGAATTAATGAAATAATTATTGGTAAAGTTTTTTGATAAAATTGTAACATCTGCTCTTTTCAAACATCCATCATCCCTTGTCATTAGCTCACCTGAAGCGTTTTACCTGCATCTGAAAATAGTCCAAATCTAATACAGTATTTGTTCTCGTGTTGAATAGAGTTACAAACAATCAGATCATAAAGCTGTTTTATGCATAATGATTAATGTCTTCAGAAGAAAAAAGTGTTGGTGGATATTGTATGTATCTAAATCTCATGGCGTTGTCAAATAAAAATGATAATAATAACATACAATAACGACAGAACCGTCCTTTCTTAAGCAGCAGCCGCTCACACAGAGCTTCACTGCCCTTTTGTGCAACTTTTTAGCAACATTTGTTTACAAATTTGCACTGCTTACACCAAGCAAGAACTACTAGACACAACAACATGACAGCAAAACAAGTTAAGCTTCCCCCTCCCCAACGGTCCTTTCCTCTGTTAGGACCCTGCCGGATTTATCGGATGTCTCGCAGCTTTTTCACCATGTCCCAGCGGCTCATGTGGCATGCCAAAATCCGTTTCCCCAACCATTAATCTCACTGTAAAGAAGATGAAAATGCTTTACCCTCTCTCCCCTCTGTGTTTTGGTCTCCTGTCTCATATATTCCTCCATGACCAGTGCCCTCTCTCTCCTCCTGCACTTTACAGCTCTTTGCACTGGAGATAAAGTCTAAATATCTGACGCCATTTTTATATTTCATCTTCCCCTGAGGGCTCTTTGTCAGTTTCTTATCAGAATGTCAGGCCTCTGCTTGAGTAAGTAAACAAACAAGAAGCAGCAGAAATGATGTATCAGAGATGTGCCTTCGGTTGGGGATGTGCTGTCAGTCGCTCTGGTGAGCTAATGATTACTGGTTGCTGTGGGTATCGAAGGTCTCCAATTCAGGCCACACATTTTATTTTTTATTTTTTATTTTTTTGGTGGTGCTACTGTCTCACTCATGTATGTGTTGTTAGATGCTTGAGTCTGTATCTGTTGAGAGGTTTAGGATCCCAGTTGAAATGTGGTTTTTGAGGTTTGTGAGCTTATTCTGCTGCTGATGGAGAACAACATTTGATCCCCATGAGCACTATCATGAGTGCCAAGACAACGACCTTGAACAATCAATCTCTCTATAGGTTCTCAATAGGTTCTCTATTTTGAACCTATTTATAATTTAGCAGCTGATGATAAAAATCATTACAAGGCTGTTTTCTAGAAATAAAAGTGTGTTGATACATATAAAAGCTTTTGAATGCAATACCAGGTTAATGTTTCTTACATCAATGTTTTTAGTCTTTTCCAGTACCACAAAATACAATTGGGTTTCATAAAACTAGGGGTACTAAAACTGTTTGAATGTGGAAACAATAATTTGCGGTTCACACTTTGAGCCTCTGGAGGGAAATCATGTGAATAATGTTTTGCAGATAAGGTCAGTTTAAATGTTAAGGGCGCTTCACATATATTTCGAATGGATTGCGATGGCAGTCAGTTTTTTTCGTCTCAGGGTTTGCTAATTCAAATAAAAAGCAGTTTAACCCAGTCTAACTCTTCAAACTGGTTTCAGTCTAAAGTTGATTAATTCCATTTCCCTTGAGTTATCCATTCTAAAAGTAAGTATTAAAGCACCACAGTATCTACTCTACCAGTCTTCTCTGCTGTTTTGTTTTAATGAGTTAAGTTCATTTATTTGTTCACATCAATCATTATTACAGCCATCGTTTTGTAACTGTGGGCTAAGACTGCATCCCTAAGAAACAAAGAGCATCGAATGTCCAGTTACATACAATACATCAGGTGTTTGAATGGTCACAGGTAGTATATATAACTAACTGGACCAATAAAAGGGTCCCAGCATGATGTAAATGATCAGAGTCTGCGGAGAAAGCCACAGTTTGTCAAAGGCAGAGACAAGATGTTGTAAATCATTTTATCTGGTCTGTAAAAGTCATTCAAAAGATTTAGGATTAGTGAGCATTTACACATTGACTTAATATAAACATTATGTAACACAGTCAATCATATTCCCCAGCTGTGCAACCTGTGTCAAAGTATGAAGGTCTAATCATGAATCCTAGTTGAACTTGCTGAATTTGTCCAACATGCTGTTTAATTGCAACATCCTGGTAGGAAAATCTCAAATTTCCAGGTTTGTGTTGCTGAACAGACGTTGGCCATTAGTAATAACCATCATGGGTGCATGGGGGCTTTTTGTCATTTCTCTACCCTTCAATTACATCATATAAAGACAAAAAGGCCAGCAATTCACCTAGCCGTAGGATGCTACTGTGATAATGGAAATTTGCCAGAGGAGTTATTTGAGCCCTCTTCAGGGTCTCTACAAATCTTAGACCTGTCAACACCAATCTGCATTATTTCAGAGCAGCACCTGTGACTGTATTATTAGCTCAGTGCTGTAGTAACTGATTCATTTCATAAATACTCCCAACTAAAGGAAGAATTATTGTTTATAGACCGTTCTTCATGCTGTTTTAGCATAAGCAAAGAACATACACATAGCTAAGCAAGACTGAGGTACACAACATAATGGAGTGAAGTTTGAGATCTAAATGTACTCGGATAGGCCATATTACAAAGTCCACCTTGATAAAACAGAACCATTACCATAATATTCAGGAATATTGTTAAATCAGGCCTTTGGCCATGAAGCATATTAAATCCATGCTGACTAATGAAGCTATACTGAGAAGCAAGAAACTGTTTAGAGAAATTTGAAGAAAAAAAAAGGATTTTGTTCAGTTTGTGTTTTACTTGATCTATTTATTTTAAGATACTCCTAAACCTTAAAAATGACAAAAAAAGTTACTTTTAACTGTTAAAAAACATCACCAAGCAGACTACAGATGTTCAGGGTGCCTACAGTACAGCAGGAACTAATGCTGCTGCTTTTTTATTTCTGCACCAGATCAGTGGCTTGGCTAATGTTAAAAGCAGGGTAGGTAATTTCCTCCAGATACACTTTTTAAGTTTTTGATTGAAATTGTCTGCATGTTCTGACAGTAATAAAGATCTTATGTGCTCTGAGAAAATTGACAAAGAAAATCTGTCATCTGTAGCGCCTGTACGCCTATAAAAACTTCGACCAATGTCGACCAATGACAGTTGGTTTTTCATATGATTTTCATAAAGCGTGGCTTTTTAGGGAGCACAGAGGACAGTGGGTGGGTTAATACAAAAAACGGAGAGGACGCTACTTTCAAAATCATACTACTTTTTGAAAATTACCAACCCTGCTTTTAAGTTCCAGGATGCTCATCCAATGAATGCCAGAATTGACTACTTGATGACATAATATTTAATACACTTATCAAAATCCACTTTTACTTTCACTTATTTCCATGGCAGTGCACTTGATTGCAAAGAGTCCTGGTAAAGTGTTCTGAAATAAGACTGATGGATGATTCAGATAGTAGAAGTCAAATTCAAAGTGTCTGAAGAAACCTCAGGATGTAGTTACCACGCAGATTACATAACAGAAATAAATCAAGTTTGTTGCAGCTCTGAGTCGTAATCATCTTTTGACATTGTAAACTTTACCGGTGATCTATTAATTGATTTTTTAAAAGGGCTCTATTATGGGCTTTTTGGTTTATGGGACAGATTGCCCCTGGTTTCAGTTTATGGATGGGCGGATAAGATTAAAGAATTCATAGACTCTTTTAGACAGTATAGCCAAGGTCAGTGTTGTCGTACTGCCTCAGGTTTTTGTATAAAACGGTAATATGGAACGGACTGGGGTCCATGTGTTTTCTGCCCATATTTCTCCTTTCAACCTGTTGTTGAAAGGAGTTGTTACTACCAGCCCAATTGCACCACAACAAGTTTAATTATCAATAAAGCTCATCAATGATAACATGTTCCCTTTAAATCATCATAAAACACATTTACATCAAGCTGAGTAATCTAAGGAAGATGCAGCAAGTGTGGAAACAAAATATAAAGTCTTGTGCTTGTTACTGTGACATACTCTACAGATACCGACATTGACTACTGTAGTGAAATATTTAATATTGTTTGTCTGATGTCAGTATGAAAGTCCTCAGGCCATTTCCACTGTCTGTTGTGGCTGAAAACACTCTGGTGCATACTAAAAAAAAGAAAGAAAGAAAAAGAAAAAAAAAACAACAGATGATGAATATGTGGGACTTTGCAGTCACACCTGAGCTTCTACTGAGCTAATCTGCTCACAAAGACACAGTGTGCTACTCTTACCTGCTATGATGGTAACCATGAGAAATGACAAGGTTCCATAACACTCCCGAAGTAGGCGGTGTGGTAAGGCCTAAGCCTGGAGTGCAGGTACAAACAGAGTTTAAATGGGAAAGCCGACCGTATGCTTGGTTCCAATCTTCTATTCATTTTATTAAAGAAATGTTGCTTTCCCACATGTCTGTGGCACATGGCACAAAACACCGGGGTTGATTTATTTCACACCTATATTTGGGGGGAAATCCGAGTACTGTCTTGCTTAGTTTACCAATCCAGGACACCGTGACAACTGCCCTTTCAGCTCATCAGGAGCTTCTGCTGATAGGATAACTGGTTCTACATACACTGATTGAAAAAACTGAAGTCACTGTGAAAGGACTATAGTCTCTTGTGCTTTGCCGTTGTCAAGCCTCACTGGGCATTTCCCAGTAAGGCTCACACATACTAGAACTATCAAACATTTCCTTATATTTTGCCCAATAATTGAACCTTTCAGATTTAGCTTGTACCTTGAGATCAACTTTCTCAGGTGGTTATGGTTCTGTATTTAAGCATTTTTTTCAGATCAGAAACATTGAACATAGCCGTTAATATGTGAGAGCACCTTAAATTGAGACTGTTATAACACTTCAATATAATGATAATTTGTTTTGAATATACTCTGTGTGCTATAACCTGTCCTGATCAATTTTTAGATGGGAGATTTAATTTGTCCTCCAAAGATTAATCTTATCAAAGAAATGCCAAACAACATGTCAGATCTGTATAGGTCACTTCAGTATCTGGCATCTTTAGTTGGCTGTCTGTAATCACAGACATCACCAGCCACCCAGCCTCATATTTCACAACTGAAGCATCTGTCAGAGAAATTGGGAGAGGAGGGAACTGATGGCTTCATGCGTATGAATTCAACTTTTGTTTTCACACGGTCACTTGGTCCAGACTGTAATGTCAAGATGTAATACGCTTTTAGATTTACTTTAGATTTACTCTTTAAAGCACTGACATCCAGAGAGGGCGAAAAAAAACAAAAACAAACGTTTTGCATTATGAATATGAAAATAATTTAAACATGACAAGGTTTTTGATATTCCTTTAATTAATCAGGCATATAAACATTATTGTAATGTTGCTAAAAGCTGTTTTTATTTAGACGGTTTTCATCTGTTGTACGTGCCACCTTGCTCTTGCGCCCTTTATTGACCAGCTGCTACTGCTGGACTGAAGTGGCAAGTCCAATTTTAAAATGTGTGTGAGAGAGCAGGACTGTTGTATTCACTGCACAATCTGACATCTTGACCTCTTCTCTCTTTCTGCGTCCTCATTACTGGATACTGGCAGTAAGCCTACAGATTGCTTGTAGAATTGAAACCAACTGACACCATTCATGGTCCTGCTACACCTGTAAACTGCAATGCAAAACAGACTTGAGACCATAATTAAGCAGCTATACCAAAAATGGTGAAGTGTCATCTTTTTATGTTGGCATTAAAAAAAAGTGCATTTCCAGTTCCCTCAGTTGTACAAAATTATTCTTTCCCAAAGAGAAAACCACCTACGTCTCTCCCTCTTCCGATGATTACGGCCTCTAGAAAAATGTCAAATGCCTGGCCAATCATGTTGCTTTAGGCACCTGTTCTCAGATTTCAAAGGAACAATTTATCTAAGACAAGAGGCATGCCAAAGGCAGAAACTGAGGAGAAGCTAGAAGCAATCTTTTGCAGCTGTTATTAATGTGAATTACTACGTCAAAACATGTCAGAAAAAACTGCCAGCCAACACCTGGTCGAGTTTACTCACTATACAGTGCCTTTATTCCCTGAACGTTTTACTGTTTCAGAAGCTTGGAACTACTGTACGTGTTCTCTGTGAACGTTTCCCTTGTCACAAGTTCCAAGAATAGCAGACTTTTCAGCATTACTTCAGAACAAGAAAAACATAACCCCTTTCAAAAGGAACATCTTTGTTCTCTTGCATTAAAAACCTCTTTAAACCTCTCTTCCAATAGCACGGATCATAATGGGAAAGATGAACAGTAACATTTGGGATGAGTCGACAAGTGTCATTTGGAGACTTTGTATGTGTGACTTACAAGCTTAGAAAGACGTTTCTCTCCACATCTACAATGTATTTGTTGTAATCGTTCAATCGTAATCTAGGTCAATCGTCCAATTAATTGTGATATTGATACCTTCATTGATGACCAAAAGTGTTTAAACTAAACCATTTACTGTTTGTTTACAGCATAGATTTACAAAGGAAAACCTGTACAACACAGATTGCTGCACCGATGTCTCGAATTCTTAACATCAAGTTAGTGACAACAACACTGCACGTTATTTCCAGGGACTTCAAAATAAAAGCACTTTGTGTCAGCACCAATAATATACCAAATCCTTACCAGTAGCATGAAATTTCACACATATGATTGGAAATCATATTAATCATTATTTTACCTTAACTTGGTAACATGTCAACAGTATTTTGTAACCTTTATGGATAATGTAAATCCCCTTTGGTCATGTAAACAGTTTGACTTTTTTTAAACCGTTTTCCATACTTGCTTTGAGATGGTATTAAAAAAGATACATGTCTATTCAAGACCAACCAACTGACAAATAGGTGGAAATTGGATGACATGAAACAAATCAAGGTTTCCTGGGCAAACTGCTGCAAATTCCCCTAACACCATCCTGTGTGCGTGCATGCGCGTGCGTGTGTGTGTGTCCATTTTTGTCAGTCCATTACTCTTTTGCTCACCATCACAAACCTCCCCTCCTATTTTGCCAAAAAGAATGAATTCATTAGCCACTGGGTGGAGCTGTCACACTCTTTCCGTTCCGTTTGTCTCTCTCACTGTCTCTCGCTCTCTCTCTCTCTCTGTCTCTCTCTCTCTCTGACTTTAGTCTGTCTCTTGGCCCTCTTGCTGAACCATCCTTCCCCTATCAATACATGTCTTTCTCACCTTTTGTTTTCCTGTCTCTTGGTTAAGATTGCACATAGCAATGATGCTTTTTGCTCTCACTGCCTAAGAATTGTTTTCATTTTCTTCGAGTGACCTGACCCCTTTTTTCCACCTCAGCCACTCTTGCCTCCACAACATTTCATATCAATAGTGTTTTGCTGTTTGGATCTGCAGTGGTAGTGCGTTGCATTTTATTCTGAACTGTATGTTTTCCAATTACAATTGCCACTAAAAATCCTCCCGATCTAAACACTTTAGGTTGGATAAATACCACTGTATATGTCACTGTCGAGTAGTAGTGGCATGTCTGAAGACTACATCTTCACGTCAAATGGTTCGATAGACTCAAATATGGTTGTTTTTTCTATTGTCAGGGATGTTTCCTTGCTACTCATTTCCTGGCAGTTAAATAGGAATTTAATTTGAAAACACTTGTTGTCAAAAACAAGGAGGGCTGCAAGGAAAATGGTTGGGAAGCACTGATTTAGCGATATACTGTATATTTAGCAGTAGGGTACAGAGTTCAGCCTCAAGACAGTTTAACATACTGATACATTGACATAACCGTCAGTAGTATTGTATTTATTTGATCATTTAATTACTTAAAGACTTTATTTAACCAGGTTGGTCCCATTGAGATTAAAAACCTATTTTTGAAGGGAAACCTGGCCAAGACAGGCAGCAGCAAAAACACAAAGTTACAGATGGAAATGCAGACCAAGTACAATTTAGAAAAACAGCACATTTTGAATTAAAATAGAAACATCTATGAGCAAACCTGGGAGTCAGTTGTTCAAACAGTTAAGCTGATCTAAATCCTATAAAACCTGCTTCCATGTCTTTAATTTTAGAGTAAAACACATTGAAGGACACCACTTTCTCTAGCTTTAGGTCATTCTGCAAAGATTCCAGGTTAAGGGTGCAGAATACCCGAAGGCTCTTTTCCCAATTTTTGTTCAAGCGTTTGTGACAGAAACCATAAAAAGATCCTGAGAAAGCAATTGGAAAGTACAGCGGCCCACTCTACAGGCATTATGATGTTAACTTTATTGTTAGTTTGTTGACAAAGACATACAAGTACTCTCAAAATACCCTGCTTTTTAAAATAAGAAATAAAAACAAGCCAATCCAAGCACAAGCAAATAATTAGCTTTTATTCATCCAAGGCTGTTCGACAAATGTCTGTCGTTAACTTTCAGCATTGCTTATGACAAAGTCTTGCTATGACAAAGGCTGCTCACCGATGCAATTCTTTCTTTTTCTTCTGAAGCACCACTTAATGCTGATTCCCATCAGTCTCTGTGAAGTTTATTGAATAAAGAATATAAACGACGATACATTTCAGCTCTTGTTTTTCTGCTGCTTAAAGTGTTTCTGGAATGACTGAAAATACATTTATTTCTTCCATAAGACTATCTTAACGGGAACTTCCTCCACCTTGGTAGTCAGTACAGGTACTTTTTTAACTCAACATCTGAGGCTGAGAATAAGGTACTTTCTGTCTTCCAGTATGGTGTCTGTTAGAAGCTGTGACATTGACTGCAGGACCTCAACAGACAGCCCAACTCCTTCATGACAGCCTTATTTGTCCACTGCTCTTCAGTGACTCCACGATGACTTGTACGGTCATGGGTGACTTCATCTAATTCGATGATTCTCTGGTATCTTGCCAACACTCAGCCTCCCACTCTGAGTTCAGCCTGGTTATGTCAACTACTCTTAAAAGGGAAGACAACCACCACCTGTTCCCTCAGCATTTTGGAAGACCTCCAGTTACTCTGACCGATGCACAAATAAATGTTTGGAAGGAAATCAATTCAATGTCCAATCATCTTCATCACAAAGATATTTTATTTGAACTATAAGACCACTGCATCCCCCTGTTGAGATTCCATCCTGCTTTGACAATCTACATTATCTTGTGTATTACATGCTTTACTTACTCAAACATGATTTTACCAATATGATATATTCTCTTTAGTTTGAGCTCTGCCGACTCCAAGTAACAAGCTTATTTAGCATTTGTAAGTCACAAAGTCACAATAGACCTAACATTTCCATTGATGCAATGAGACAACATAAACAGGACAACACAGATTATGCTGAACCTGCATGGAGATTTTGGCCTGTCAATTGAAGATTGAATCAGATCCGATTCAGGAACGTCCTTAAAGAAACAGCAATCCTTATACTGCCTACGATGACCAATCATAATCAAGTCGTAGTTAATTCATCTGGTAATATCAAACATTTTGGTATACTTTTTGGGAAACTGTTAAAACTAGACTAACAGCACTGTTTAAAGTGCATGGCAGATTTCAGAATCATTAGTTACTGCTACACACTTTAAGGTCAAAGTTCTCCCCTCACTTTCCCCTTGCTATCTTGCAAAATGCGTAATGGCCACTCTGGTCCATTGTATATAGCACTACAACCTTGCCAGAATATGATGTATTAAATTATGTGAATTTTGTGGACTGGCTTTGTGAGACTCTTCTGCTCATAGATGAGAGTTTTTGTCGAAGGTTGTGGTTTGCCAATTTCCTTTAGCAGTCTTAAATGACTGAGACAAGGCAACCATTCAAGCATCATGGGAAATTGTGCATGACAGCCCGGTTATAAATCAAAATCATGACAAGACTGTAAGGTTTTGTGTTTGATCTGCATGCCATGAAATTTCACCTCCACCCATTAGTGTCAGGTTGTAGAACAAGCACAGGAGTGTTTTGTGCTGGGATAGAAAGTTACAGAACCTGGGCCCTTGAAGGAAGAGCATTTCATCGGTATATTTAAAAAGGAAGAACAAAATGAACAAATTAGTCTCGTACTTATTCTTTCTTTCATGGTGCCTATTTGCTTAAAAAAAACAACGTTTGAATCATACATTTATATACACAGTATACTTTTACGAGTAATACTTTTATAAACAATGCACATTACTTGTCTGTCTTTCCCCTTTTTATCATATGTTTTTATTTTTGTCTATCAAATTCTCATCAAACTCACTTTCTCGATAGTGATCATTTGACAAGCTTTTTTCCTGAGTCCAGCTTCATCTTGTGTGTGATTGGTTGTCTGGAACAGCAACATCAGGACTTATCTGAATAGCATGGGTTAACAAGTTTCAGAAGAAACGCTGAGAGCCTGTGAACAAACGCTAAACAAACACTCTGAAATAACACCGGGTAAAGTGACTGCCTTTTAAGAACTCACACACTGCAGATGATGGAAACTCTCCTTATTGGTAAATCATAATGGATACATATCCACGGCTAATTCTACTGAGCTAACACTAATCCATGATCACCTTACCAGCTCTCTTACTGAAAACACATTTACTAACTTTATATTTTCTGGATGAACACTGATGTTGAATTCTTTCCTGAGAAACATCCTTTGTTCATATGTTCATATTAGCTAGCAATCACACTGGCTCACCGAGTCGGTAATGGTTGTATGAAACTAAAAGCATTCCAGACATGACAACAACTCACCACAGGTTATCTTCTGTCTGTTAGGATGGAACAACATAGTGCTTTTTTCTTCTTCATTTGTAAGCCGGTAGATACAGAGAGGATGACATGGATTTATAGTTTTAACCTGCAAGACTTTGGTTCATATCAAGGCATGCATTGGTCGCTTTTTTCCCCCCCACTTTTAATGCTCTATGCTGACATGAGCTTTCCTTTTTTTGTATACAAATATGACCTTGTTGAAATATTGATCAGACAAAAAAATAATTGATTTTTAAAATTGTCCCTCAAAAAATCCAGATACTTCAGTCACCCCCTGCCACCACCGTTCAGTATATTTTGTTCTACTACAAAGTGAAGATGCCAAGGTCTTGTCAGGTATCGATCTACTGAGTGAAAGGTCACATGGCTTTCCGAAATGATACCATAATAAATCCCACTGTCACTCACTGTCCTGGCGTTCACTGACATGTGACTCCTTGCCCTTTACTTGTCTATTACCTCTTACTTATCAAAGAGTGGAGGTAAAGTTCATGGCTCTTCTGTGGCACAGGCCTCTGGTTCCTTCCATTCTCCATTTATTATTTGGTTTTATCCACTGCAACCCCAGTGTTGTCTGATCTGTCTCCTGAACACAAACTCACTCACTAGATAAACTTCGGAGGTATAATGGTTCCTTATTCTTGAGCTAGCATTCTCAAAACGAAAAAAAAAAAAATGCAAGTATTGGGCACCTGCATGCCTGTGTCATAGTTGAAAGGCAGCCACTGCCCACAGCTTCACTGCTCCTGAAAGCATGCTCTCTACACTTGGAATGTACTCTTTGACATGGACGGTAGCGCAGGTTTTCTCTCATGAACTAGTATTAACTGTGTTTTAAAAAAAAAAAACTGTGGCAAAAATTTTGAAGAAAGTGAATTGGCTGGCTACAAATTAAGTATTTTACATAATCTGCAGACTGATGATGACTAAAAAAAGGTAGTTTTGCTAATGGTCCAGTAGTTGTTCAGTGAACTTCAGAATTCATTCAGAAGCAAATTTAGGTGATTTCTTTCAGTTTATTGGATTAATGTAAATAAAAAGGAAATGTTTTGCAATTTATTGTTTAACTTGCAAAATACTTCAGTTGCAATAACATCTGTGGGCCTCACTTGCAAGTGAAGATATACGCAAAACTTGCATACTGATTACATCGGGCCAAGTATCGTCTTTGTCGGGAGACTGTGGAATCTTGAATGCTCCCATAACGTGCCTTCAATTAAGTCTTGACTGGACACATCCATACATTATCAAAGCTGAAATAGATTTTTAGATGTTTGAAGTCAGGGAGATTAAACCACCGCTGATCCAAGTTTTTTGATACAATAAACGAAAAACTAAAGACGTTGAAAACCGGGGAACGTCTGTTAACAGAGGAGATGTTCAACATTACAAGTTGATTTTCTATTGCAGAAAAAATGTTCCCCATATAATTAATATGTACCCATTGGCATCTTAAACAGATTACAACAACCATTTCACTTTCAAAGGCTTAGGCATATTAAAACCTTGCTTCGTACAAAGGAAAGTAAAGTAGCCTCCAACCTGCTTCTCGGTTGGACAGAAAAGTGCTCGTACACTCTTGTGTCTTACAGCACCTGTCAGGACCCCAGCTAGTGTGAGTACATAACTGCAGGGCACTAATGGCATTTCATTTCAAGCTGTGAATGAAATCCTGTCAGTTCGATCAGCAGAACAGGCTGCTCGACGTATTCAGACAGAATATCTGAACTGGAAATAACATGCTGACAGCACACCTGTAGGTAGGCTTGGCAATGGGTGTTAAGTACAAGAACAAAAGTCTCAAATTCGTCTTTGTACATATCAAAGAATAATACTTTTGTTGAAAGATGATGCGTAGGTGGGTGGCCTCAGTCAGCATTTACAGGGCAAATATAGGGAAGCATTGATAATACGATTTAACTTATTGGTTTCATTGTGAACTCGAAAATACTTGAAAGAGAATTGTCAATTTAATTCCAGGTGGGTAGTTGAAGTGTTGGTTTTGACTATTAATGGATAGTCATAGCAACAATATTGAGCTGTAAAACAATACTGTTATAAAGAAGTAAACTTGCTTGATAAATAAAACAAATAATCCTTAATGGATATTTATTTGCTTTTTTCTCTCCTCTACTGTCCATGTTTTTTTTTTGTAAAGGTTTAAACAGTATAAAGGACATGAGTCATGTTTGTCACAACAAGAGTTCAAGAAACTTCCCACACTTTTCCTTCTTTTCTCAGACTCCAGTTGAATGTTAACTTTAAAAAATCCAGCATTAAAGTACAAATTAAATGACATTCCTTTTCATCCATTTATGCAAGTTCTCTATCAGTATTCCAGTATCCAAAAAAACAAAAATGTAAACTAAAAATATTTGGGGTTAAAATGCTACCTGCTGGTTTTGCTTTAAATTATTCGTATTGGGTATTTTGTGCAACCTACAAGGAGAAGTAGTTTGTTTGTGCTTTTTTCACACCATCTTTTTCTGGGATTCAGGGTTGGATCGTCACTCTGTGACACACACACACACTGATGGAGCTTTTTTATTAAAGGGTACAAAACTTAAATTAATAACAATGAAGTTTCCATTAAGTCAATGAACACTGTAACTGTGTAGATCAGTAGACTTTTGTCATGACCATCCACAGACTAGTTTACCAACGACTCTTAGGATCAGTATACTGTGCATGATTTCCTGTAGTTTTCTGTCCTTAGATATAGTCATCTTACCTGATTTCACCTCAACCCTTGAAAATACTTTCCAAGTAGAGACCTTTTCATAGTAATGAACCCAGTATGAAATATGCAGTACCCTCTGGCCTCCTATTAATAAGTCTATACTGAGATGGTCCCACAATTTCAAATATATGGAAAGACATTGGTATGTCATGTGGGGTTTCAACTGGACCATATAAAAAAGCGATTCTGATGGGAGTCTGATAACAAAACTGCTATGAAGTGCAGAATATAATATTTTATAGCTTTATCTTCTTTGAACCTTGGGGCAATGCGTCGTTGTTTGGCAATCAGAGTTTCATTATCACAGCCACAAACAGCATCCTCCAGGCTCAAACAGTCAAACACCAACAACTACACTGTCTCTCACCTTTGACAACAGCTTGTAGAATAATGACAGCTGTCAGAGCTCTGAAGTACAAGAGTGTGACTAAATAACAACTATGAGTTGTTTGCTTCTCTCTGTGCTTTTCATTATATATACTATCATAACCATGTTTCTGATTTCAACTTTTAAAAGAATTAGAAAAGAATGATCAGATTGTTTCTTACTATAAACTCAATGTGGTTTAATGGATGACTTAGGATGAATAAATGAAAAAAAGGTTATTAAAAGTTCTTAAGTATGACTGCATAACTCAAAATAAGTAGGTGCTTCAGCCTAATCTTTGCAAAAGCAACACGGCATGGCACAGAAGCATCATGATTATAATACAGCATACAAAACACGTGGGAGCTCAACCGTTGAGTAACTCACATCAAATGTTTCTTTTGAGGAAATGTAACGTTTCTTTTGAGCAGTTTGTCAGGTGCTGATATTTACTTGGGATCCAGCTTGTCAAGTGTGAGAAGTGCATTAAATGAACATTAGCGTTAGATGCTAACAGTGGTCAAGTAGAAAGGGTGTGCCATTTTTTTTTTTGTAAGACCCCTTTTTATTCAGTTGCCCTTTATAAGCCCACTTACCTTTTAATCTGTTATTATTTACATATTCTGTGTTATGAGCCATATTGTTTAATCTTGATGTTGGAACATATGTACTTTAACTTCAGTTTATTGTTCTTTTTTCTGAGCTCTTCAAAAGTAATCACAATCAAATTAAGCTGTGTTTTAACATGCTGTATAAAAAAACAAAGCTGACTTAATAAATAAGTCATATGTCTTCATTTTATTAAAGAAGGGTCAAAGTAAAGACACTAGTAGATGCGATTAAGGACAAATTCAGATATCGATAAAAGTATCTAATTAAAAATGTGTCTCATCTGTCATTAGTCGTTGCCTGCTGGAAGAGCTTTCAACACTGGGTCCATGATTTGGTAGAAATTTGCACCACTACCTGAAATACCTTTACTTTTCTATAGTCTATTAAGGTCGAGACCATCCAGTACTACTTTATAGTCAACTGTGCTGCGTGCTTTCTAACTCACTCCTCTTGAGCCGCTGCAAGAGTGATGGAAGAGGGGGGACTTCTTTCTCAGACGCAGCACAAACAGTGATTCTTGTGATTGACCTTGCCCCCAGGTTTAGGAGAGTGACATTTTCCATACTTGACAAAATCCTACTTGTGCAAACAATGGAACTTGGATAGAGAAAGCTGATGGATGTCCAGCAGCACGGCAGTTGCGATATCACCTCCACCACCAATACAAGAACTCCTGAATCAACACCTGCTGGCACTTTACTTGATTCCCTTTTTGATTCCGAAGGGGATGAAGGGTAGTGCAGGAGAAGCTGAGGATGTCCACACCTAAGTGAAAAATAAAATCCTCACAACCCATGGAGAAAAGAACCTTGCCAAGGAAGAAAGGCCATTACAGTGGTGGTAGGCTAACGAAGAGTGATGTTGGCCAGACCATCATAAATCCTACTCTTTAATCCATGGCACCTCAGCGCCATATGAGTGGCTGTTCTGTGCAGCGGATAACCTATCAACCAAGAGAAGAGCCAGCCTTAGCGAGGACCATGTTGCCATGCTATGTTTGCATTGCAATGCAACGTTCCTGAATAAAGGGAGTGAGTGTAGAAGTATGTGTGTGTGAATCTGGATGTGTAAGTGTGAGACCGCCATGCAGTCATTACGTTTTTTTGTTTGCAACCTAGAGTAAGTAAAGAAAAAAGCCTTTCTGGTACAAACAAAAATCTATGAATTACTATTGTATTTTTTTGTTCAATATTCAATCAATTAAAATATAATGTCATAACATGTCAACAAAAACTGAGGCGTCCCAGCAAGACATTACGGGAGTCGAAGTTGCAAGAGAAAAAAAATCTTCTTGTCATGCAACAAAAGTCCGTAACCATCCCGGACATTGGTACCAGAATATTACCCCTCTCTGTGGATTTGTCATGAAGAACCCTAATTTGGAAAATATTCAGACATAACAAATTAACCAACTTTGGGCTTTTCTTATTCACTGAGCATGTGAAAACATCAGCTTATTCCAAACTGAAACATAGGCAGAGTCTTCTTCTTCTTCTACAGTTACTGTTATATCTTTTCATGAAGCAAAAACGTGGGTTCACATTTCTTAACAAAACTTCTTTAAAGCTTTAACACACAAAGAGCAGCTTATGACTACCTGTGGTTGACTTGTTAAAGCATTGTGCTCTCTAAATTTCTATTGTAAGTTTAGAGTGACTTGTTAAAAAGTTGCCTAATTGTGTCATACAATGAGAAACTCGATTTCTTGGTCATAACTAGATTTCTTTAGTGTTTAAACTGGGATTCTTTTTTCTTTTTTAATAGTGCTAATCTCATAAATCTGGTCTGAAGTACAATCCTCATGTTTAAATGTGTTAATGTTCATTTTTACAAAAAAGATTATTTGTTAATGCTCTGACAAAGAAAAAATCCAACTGTGGCATCTAATATCCAAACACAAGAAATGTAAAATATTCAAGTCTCTGTTCTTCAATAAGATAAAAGGGAGAAGAGAAATCTAATTTCTTCTCATCTTTATGGAAATGGGAGATTTACAGTAAAATGGGTTTTTGTGGTGGATGTAATTTATTGTTCTGCTTGTTATTGTTCTGATAATGGAATATCTCGCTTGCATGCAAATATCGTGTTTGTGCAGTTCACTATAGCACACATCCATAATCCACACTGTTCCTGCTATGAGCATACTGCAGGTGAGAGCCCAGTCTGACACATGGCAATAAGAGGTCTTATGGATTCCTCCTTGGGGACCTCTGCAGCCTCCTTCCATTTACCTCTTGATGTGTTCATGCATCACTGAACTTCACACATGGTATCCTCTTCAAGGCTGACCTGCAAAGAAGCTCTTTCTGATTTCTTCTCGGTTGCAGTCCTCACATAGAGAAACAGTTGAGGTTTAAACAGAAGTGAGCACTGTGCACTGATAGAATAGTGACAGTGGAGAAGCAGAGACAAGAGTAACACCAACATTTTACCTGACAGAATCAATATACTGTAGTTGGCACCAAAGTGACGCTGACTAAATGTGTCACGACTATACAATTGCATATCAATAAGTCACAGAACATTATCAATCACTTCTCATGGTACATTAAGATTGTTTTTTTTTTTATAAATTTGCTTCACTTCTACTAGCAACTTGGAAAGCTAGCAATTACCTTATGAGCTTAACGATCTTTTCGCATTTTTAGGGATAGACTTCAAAACATTTGTTGCCGTCCGCTGACGGCCTTGTTTGGGTCCAGTGAACTGTGGTAATGTATTTCAGGTTAACGAATATGCTTTTAAAAGAGAGCTGGTGATGTGATCAGTGATCAACGTTCGCTAGCATTAGCCATTGTTAGCTTGCCTGCTACAGAAGTCCATTTCACTATCAATGAAGAGAGAGCACCCAGTGTCTTTTTCAGTGGTCATTTAGTCTTTAGTTAACTGCACTGTGTTGAGATAACATTTGTTATGAATTTGTGCTTTCCAAAGATGAATTGATTGACCTAGTTTATCTTCAGAAGATAAAATGCAGAGTGACTGCAGTGTTTGTTTAAACTAAAGCCAAACTTTTACTGCTACGCTGTTCCTTGTAAGTGACACATATATTGAATTCCCGACCAACTGGATGTTTCTTCAAGTAACCTGCCCCTAACGTGATATCACTCAGTTATGATGAATTACCTTTGCTTGGTATATAGAGCTGGGTGGTGATCTGATCTCATGCTGTATCAAGTTTGTTGCTTGAGGCAGACACATCTCAAACAAACCTCACCAGGCAAGTAATAACAGCCATGCCAGTTATTTCAAGACTATTTTTTGTTTTGTTTGTTTTTATATTTTGTTCTGTTCAAAATGAAGTAAAATGATCTGAAAGTAATAAAAATGTTCTTTAACTTTAACATCTGTAAAACCGATTTTGGAACTCTTTTCAGAGAGTAAGTGCTTTTGTTTGTATCCCTACAGTTTGCTCTAAAATTAATCAGGTGTAAAGTTAGATTCTTTAGGAGGTTCAATTATACCATGGTTTCCTAGATAAGCTAGTGAACATGCCACATTTCCACTTGATCAGGAGACATATGTTAGGTTATGCAAAGCTGAGTAGCCTAATGTGAACGTCTGAAAGTTATAGTTCTGTGGAAAGGAACAAAAATCTTAACTTTCAAATTGTGGGGAAAGATCACAAAAGATTATTTTTCTGTAGTCTTTAAAATCATATAGTAAACAGACAAGTAGTGAAACAGATGTTTCATCTATATGTCTAGGAGATGTGCCCAAAGCCCAAGTTGTGTCATGTATTGTATCTCAATCTGTCTAATTTCACACTTCCCTGGGTCGACTGTGATCACTGGAAGCTCCTTAAGAGCCCTCAGACGCTACATATGCTATTGACAGCTGCTCTTAGATGAAAGTTTCATCTCAAACTAAACTAACTGACTGAAACTAGAAAGCAAGATAATGTGAAACCAGTGTGATTAAAAGGGAAATTTGAAAGAGAGGGGTCGTTGTACAGTAGGCACAGAGTTTGAGGGCCACGCGGTTCAGGTTGGACTGGAGGATGGGCTTTAAAGTTCTCAAAGGTCTATTGTCTTATGAGCCCCTGATTATTGGGCCTTGATCAGTTCTTCTTGGGAATGTGCCAATTACATCTAACTAGATTGACAGCAGTGGAGGAAGTCAATATTTTATGTGTGAAAAGTAAATCCCCAAATGATTTGATCTTTGCCCTTTAAGCTGAAGGAGCAAGCCTACTAGCCAAACAGGGACATTTACAGGCTTCATGGTTGTTGTGATTCAGTCATTTGAGCAAATATAGGATTTGTTTGTTGTAGCAATGTCAAGAGTGGGAAAATCGCCCCTTACAATCTCAAAAAAACGTTGCGATATTAGCTTGGTGATGTTACTGTTGCACGGCAAGCTGGATCTTCTGCAGTTGGAAAAGTTTTTGCTGACATACCAGAGCAAAACCATCAAACTTTCTCTCAAACATGTTATTTATTAAAGTTCTCTTTGTGGACTTGGTATACCTGTCCTGTCTCATACAACACCCATTCTGCATGAATGACCACAGTCGAACCTTTTATTAATCAACCACTGTATTCATTGATCACGGCGGACAGCAGCACATGGTCGAAACATACAGTACCTTTCTACCTTGCATGCTATTAGATGTTATTTTTGCACATCACTGACCTGCATTGCCCAATTGGCCTCCCTCCACTTTGTCCCTTAATACATCCTCCATTGTGTGGAAGCTTTGTTCTATGTTGGCTCCCGCTATCCCATTTGTAACTCCAGGTTTGTCATTATATGCCAAGTGTCATATTCACCTGTGCCTACCTTTGAATATAAAACCCCTTCAGTTGTTGCCACAGACGCAGTGTTTGAACTCATTTTCAGCTCTGAGTAAAAAGCGTCACATTTAAAATTTATTCTAATTACAAACCTGATGAATAGCTTACAGTTTGTGCACGGGGTCTGTTTCACACTTTTCATTCGAATGAAGACTAATGTTTCACACAGGTTTGTGTTTCAGCTTGTTGCAATTAAATGAATGAGTACCACACTGCATTAAGGGATCAAGAGGATATTTTGAAATAAGATACATGCCAGAACAAAGCCCAAACTCAACAGCAAATGGGAAAAAGCCAGCCAAAAAAATTGATTTTTTCACATAAAAGCTAAAAAATAAAAATTTATAAAAGCTTTATGAATAACGACTTGTCTGATCTGCTTTAAAAGCTGTGTTGTGTGTCCCTCTTTGTGTTTTTGCCCTGCAGTGTCAGTGATGAAGGGAGCAGCCATTATTCCCCATGGGTTGTTGGGCAGATGTGGTCTGGCTGAGATGACAGCGAGTGGACAGAGCTATAGCTCAGTTCTGACCGGCTAGCCCGTTGACTGATTAGAAAAATGTGCTGACTCTATGGTGTAAAGACGAGCAGTCCAGTGCACTTGGAAGATCAAGTGTGGTTTCATGTTATCAGTGGTTAAATTAGACTGACCAGATTTCAAGAAAAAAACATCCCAGTTCTGCTCATTTTGGTTTTGCTGGCTGTGTGTTCCGTAAAAAATTCTATTCCTGTCATTGATCTACGTTTTCTCACTGAAATGGACTCCTCCAAAAATCACATATGCATCCAAATTGGAATCACAAACCGAATAGAGATGCCAATCAATTATTACAACGAAGAGAATGGGCTGACACTACTCTTTGCAATTCTTTTTATCCATTTTCATTTTACCTCAACTGGAGATGAAGTCATTTGTGTTTTGAAAGAGGCCCGCAAAAAGGCTTTTTTTATAATTACAAAGCAAGAAAATGATCATCTTGCACCCTGATACAGAATGAAAACAGCATTATCTGTGATACATGTTCTACAATGTAAGCGTATTTGAAACTGTCACTGTGTTTATGTGACCAAATTGCTAAATTTATGGACCGTTATGTGACTTTTTAATTCTCCTTAGTGAGCTATGTTTGCATGTACACAATCTAAAAAAAACCTTGTTTTTCCTTTTTATTATTTATGAAATTAATAGTCTGTATCCAATCTAAACACAGGAAAATGCTCATTAAAATCTTAAAGCTCAAGTGAATGCTCTGTCGACCATAGTTTGGTTCAGCTGGGTTTGCTCTTAAAGCCTTTTTCTTGAGAACATTTTACTGGAACCTTTATCGGTAAAATGTAACACGAACGGCAGTTGGCTTTATGAGTAGGTTGCTATAGTCCTCCAAGCAGGCTGCCCAGTTTAGAGTCCAACCAGCAGTTCTCGTCTAGCAACTCTTCAAATATTTTCGTCTATCTGCTGTTCTATCACATTAAGGAATATCAGATGAGATGCAAAGTGAGTGACATTAACAATGCCTTCATACTCACAATCAAAGAGAAATCATGAAAGTGGCTGATAAAAAAAGTCTGAAATTCTGTTTTTTTCCGCTGCCTGTTTTTATCTTAAGTATTTTAGCACAGCAGCATTGGCTCCTATCTGACAGAGGGGAGCTCTGTCATAGTGTTTACCCTTCTTCTTTGGCTGTTCAACTGGCTGTCATTTGTTGAATTCAATTATTTTGGTAATTTAAATATTTAATTTAATTGTTCGTGAGAATCCTGCTGCTCACTTACAAAACATCTCCTGCGTACCCAAACTTTATCATCCAGGTCGACACTCTCACCTACCCACTAGCTCTGCCAATGAAAGGTTTCTGATCCAGCCCTTTACAACAGGGCCCTAATCCCCCACTTACTCTGTGCGTGCTGCTGTCCGTCAGCGCCACAGTTTTGCTCCGTGGGCGCCCTGCCTCACCGGATCCATCTCTGAAACATCTACAAGATCACGCGTGAATAGAGAGGAAATATGTGTAAACACCATGTTGCTTTGTCTTTGTGAGGATGATTTGTTGTTCATTTTGTGCCTGTTTTGATGTAACATCGATAACGTGATAAAAAATATGATTGGGAGTCTGTATATTGTGTTTTATTTTGAAATTGACTGGCTGCTCTATGTGTTTTCTTGTCTGACTTCCTGTCCGGATGATCATAATCAGCTGGACACAGACCTGCAGCACACTGCGTTGATAATAGACATGCAGTGTATTTAGAACAGAGTCGAGTGTAGCGGTGCTGGTGGAACACTCTGGAGATGGACCGCGGCGCTCGCTCTGGAAACACAATGATTGACTAGACTGGCAGGGGACCGGCAAATGTGATCTTGAGCTTTGTCTCAAGGCATTTCCTGTCAGTACCTGTGTATCCAATCACACTTCAAGCCGTTTTTTTTGCAGGTGCTGACGTTGTATCCTCTAATCACATAGTCTTGTAAATGAGAGATTCATACCTGTAATGATGATAACCAAACATAAACCAAAAAAATTAAATGCTAATTAGTGAAAGTATTCAAACCTGAATCTGTTTCAGTCAGTAGTTGTATTATTATTGTTACTTGTAAGAAGTAAATGCTTAAACGTGAAATAATTAAACTAAATATGTCACTACTGCTGTCTTTTTGGAACAACAGATGAGGTGTGGAGTGGCTCCTATGTCTGGTTTTGTCAAATATAAAACAACAGGTTTTTTATGTTGTTGTTGATAACCGTTATTAAAAATGAAATATGTCTGCAAGACTGGCATCCATTTACTGCTCAATGATTAATGTCAATACACTGTGCAGGAAATCACATTTTTGTCTTTTTGTTCAGGAACAATTTCATATGTATTCATTTTTTAGTCAATAGTCCCAAGACCCATGAATTAGGAAATGTTCTGATTACTTAATTAGTAATTTAATTAAATGTTTTTTTATATATATATATTTGCAAGAGGACTGCTGCATAGCCTTGAAGGTAGTATAAGAAGCAGTATAACTGACAGTATTTTAAAGTGACATAGCTTAAATAGAGAAATGGTTGTCCAGATTACATATATCCGATCCCAACATACATATACTGTAGAATCGGTCAAAACAAAAATGAGTTTATAAAAATCACTGGAGATTTTGTTCTTCGACTTTTTACAACAACGTGTTTTTTTGTTCCTTTCCTTTTCTATGATATTTATGAGCCCACAACAGGATTTCTTCCCCTAAATCCTTCCCAGTATTTTCCTTGACTTTACTAAACATCTACTGTCGTGCCAGCGAACTTTGTGGTTGGAACCCGCAACTTTATAACCAACTTGAGAAAAGAAAGTTCAGCTGTTTTGTACATTTATTTTGAGGTGAAGGGGTCTGTCAGCAGCAAGAACAGCAAACATATCTATCTTAGCAGAGCACCAAATTGGATAGGACCATGCCAAGTCTGTCTGGGGCAGTGTGCCAGCAGAGAGCAGGGAACGGGTTGTGAGGCTGCAGCTATAAATACAAAAAAAAAAAAAAAAAAAAAGATGACAAAGATGGAAAACGTGGTTCACTATAAACATTCAAATAATAATTCAGAATGAGGTGAGAAGGAAAGCAGGTGGAAAAAAAGACAACAAGGACAAGGAAAGACATTCAAGTTGAAATACAAAAGACTCAAATTAACCATTTAGTATGTTGTGTTAGGTGATTAAACAACATGTGTTGTTTCAGTGTCTTTCCCGACTTTCATTTTGTATAAAAAATATATAGCAATTGTTCACTATGGATATCTAACAGCCTGAATTTAAAATAGTGAATGGAAAATTGAACATTCTTGTTCTGTTTTAGGTCCTCGTGCTTTTCTTTATTTTGTTGTTTCCCATCATATAAAGTCCATTTAACTCATGAACACACCCATTAAAAAGAAGCAGAAGGAAAATAATTGAATGCCCTCATTAGCTTGTCACCTCAGCATGTGTTCTTCTTTTCTAACCAGAATGTCAGTGGATACTGAAATGAGAAGGTAATGCTTCTGCTCACAGATTGATCAAGTGCAAAACGATCAAAAGTGTTCCATAAACTTGTTTAAATCACGGTCAAACGTTAGTTTTTTGAAGTGGTGCCATGGATAACAAATCTTAAAACACTTTTATTTTTACGAAAGCTAGCCATGACTCATTTTAACAGCACTACAAACCAAATGTATCACGTCCTCTACTTTATTTACTTTATACACATTGCCCCAGTACCAGTAATAATAATACACAGTCTGATACATTGAACTCCTTTTTATTTAGAAAGTGCTTTTAAAAACAGCAGGCGTTGTTGTACAAAGCTGCACGATTTTATTAACACTTGTTACCCATGGTGAAATAAAAAGTCAAAGCAGCGTTTGACACCCAGTAAACATGTACAATGAAATATTAACATTTTACAACCTGTTTCTGTGTGGAAGTCTGTGAAACACCGCCTTCTTTTCACTGACACTCTGCACAGGGATTTAGCAGCAGTGCATTTGTTTTCCTACATGATACATTTTCCATCAATCCGTAGAGCAGGCGCAGCCTGTACATTGGGTGGTTGACTGGAAATTATTGTGGACCAAATGTAATCCTTTGCACCACTAGTATTTTCTATGTTTTGTAAACGTTCTGTGTATCACTGTGGAATCAGTGTGCCTATGTCTCTCTCCTCCTCTCTCGTTCCCACACTGACGCACACACACAAACACACAAAGTATTTTGGGAAGACGTCCAGCTGCCTCGGTGAGAATGACTAATGACCCCTTTCACAGCACAAACACCACCTAATCAGAGATGCTGAGGATCTGTGTCTGCCTGCTGTCCTGTCTGAGTAATTACGCCAGGGACTCAATTAATCTACTTCCCAACAATCAACCCAGCTGTACATACTTGTTGCCCGCGTCTGTGTCCAGGGATCTTGGGTCAATCGTGTCGCATTGTAATCCCTTGCAAATGTTTTATTTTTTTATTGACAGCAAGTTGTTTAAAAAATAGATGAACAAAAAGCAACAAAGAGTCAAAGAACACACAGTTTTGGCCGAGGGGCACATTTTCAAGAATACATCTGCAGATTCCAAACCAGCAACGTTAATTCATTGCTGCAAGATAAAGTTTAACCTTACTACAGCAGTGCAGTTAAATGGATTTGGCTCCGGACTGTTAAGAGGGAATTTGTTCGAGCTTTAAAGGGAAATTCACGATGGGCACTCTGCCCTTCTTGGCACCCCGCTTTTGACAGGCTATAAACATTTCACATTGAAAAAAGCAAAGAAGTGTTCAGAGGATGTGTTTCATCTTACCTCAACAATATTTTTCCCCTGTGCTTTTATTTTCCCAACATATTTATACTCATTTGTCTCTTATTATTTATTATTCAGTTAGAACATTTTACTACTTAAAATAATGGGGTTTTTTCACCCTGTACTTGATTGCATCCCCCCAACTCACTGTCTCAGACAGAAGTCTGAATGGACCTTATAGCTTTATATAAGTGCCTCCACAAATCTACAGCTCTGTTTGACAGCACTTGAATTAAAGTTATTTGAATTAAGAGTAAGTCCGTGACTCAGCTTGGGCAAGCTGCCCTCCATAAAACTCAGTATATTGTTTAAGATTAGGTTTTTATTCACATTGATCCTGTGCTATTTTGTCCCTTCAGATGCACCGCAGGAGCGTCTCCATGTAGGCACAGTGATGGAAAAGAACGAAACTTGGCTCAAGGGCTCATTTAATAAAAAATAAAAAAATCTCTGAAAGATCAGATGAAAAATTAAAAGTAAGTTCCATATTGAAGTCAGTACCCCAGTAGAATCCTCAAAACACACTTGTGTAGTTCCTTTAAGGCCTATTATTCGCATTTTATGTTCACCTATTGTGCTACACTTCAAAAATTACACAAGTGTGTTCATTTCTGAGACTTATTGTAAGGAACAAAAAGTGTAAGTGTCGTAAACTTCTTTTCACCACAGAGCTTATTTTCAATAACGCAAAACCCCACTCAATAAAAATAGAAATGGAACATATTATATTGAATGGATCACTTAAAGAGCTTGTCAGCGTTCATTGTGAAGTTTACTTCACTATGGGGACTTATTAGCCAGATTTGTCTCCTCATTTTCTCTGAACAAGGTTATATTGGTGATGTTATTTGGTGCATATATGTAAAAAGACACTTCTAATCCTTCAACGACAACAAATAAGTGCAATTATTGCTTCTCCTAATAGCCTGTTTTTGGAATACAAAAATCATCCATTGTATAAATAATTTAATAAGTAATTGAGTATCATCAGGGGGAAGCTGAGTGCTCTCTGGGACCATGAATCATACTGTCCTATTATTTAGGATCTGGGGGGTTTAAAAAAAACAAAAAAACAATAAAGCCTTTTTTTAGAGGAATTATACGTCTTTCTAGCGAATTCCAGCTCCACTTACACCTGGCATATCATCTGATGGGTATTTATCTAGATTGTACCCAGATGCGGTTGATCTACATTACTACATTTGTCATGAAGATTTTTCTCTGGCAGCCAAATGGTAATCCATTTTCCCCCATGCTTATGTAGATTGCATTGGCCTGGGTACCATTGCCTGTTCACAGTTCTCATCCAGAACAGGAAATTATGCTACCACACTCGCCCGAGGAGAGTGATTAAGACGTAATATGAGTTCAGAAAATGGAGTACTGCTGTAGCTCATTTAGTCAGTGGTGATTCAAGAATTGTATAAAAGCTCGATTGTAAGCTGAAGCCTTTTTTGAGTTGACTGAAAAATGCTTCTCCATCTTACAGTATGAAAAGGGAATCATTTTACAACTGCATAGTTGTTGGTGGTAGATATGTCGCGGTGAAGGAATTTCCACCAGGGTGGTTCAGTAGTATGTAGTATGCAATATTAACGCACCTTCTCCCTTTTTTTTTATTTATTTAACACATTTGTTTGGTGACATTAGGTGGGGTGGGTTGACTTCATGAGCAATTGTATGAGTTTAACTAGCTGTAATTTCAAGTTATTTCATTGTTTCATTGACATGCTTACATTTTTAAACTCTGATTTTCAAATCAACAACATTTCCTGTGCAAGTTTAAGACACAGCCTTGAAGCTTTTTTCAGCACTACAGGGTATACTCTATGTGAGTAGTGGTATGACAAACACTCAGGTCAAGAGGAGAGATGAGACATTGGGCTCTCAAGAATGAGACCAAACAATTTTGGAATGTTTTTGTTAAAGAAAACCTTGATGGAAAATTATATTTAAAAAAATGCCCTGTGTCACACAAGCCGCCACACAAACTATTTAAAGGTGGTGGGAGCCATCTTCTATGGTAAATTCCAGTTCAACAGCAGACGTCTCTGTCTCTCCCTACTAATATCAGTATCTACTGAGACAGTTGTGACGCCAGAGACACCTTTATGTTTTAATTAATGTCATGGCACAACATCTCTTAACACAACACCTTCTTTGATTTGTCATTTTGCTTTTATAAACGATATACAGGCATCAGTATTATATTGTGTCATAACCTGTTGAAAGTTATTCATCATAAGTTTTAGCTTAAAATGAAATACAAATTCTCCCAATAGGAAGACTTCAATGGAGAAATTGCACCCCAATTAATAGCCAGGCCAGAGTCCCAATACAGAAAGAAAATGCACACATTGACTACACATAATAATGCTCATTGTTAAATACTTGAGCTAGCTTTGGCATAAATACACACAGTAATACTCAAGAGTTTGCACTTTTTATACATAAATGTTTAGTAAATTTGGGATTGCATGTTAAAATCCAAGTCAGCCTGAGGCATGATCCAATATTACCGGTGCAAGATTCAATAAATGAGGTCCCAATGTGGCTTGCTGCCAGTCTCTGCAGAATTATAGAGCTAGCACTGGTGCTACTGTATATTAATCTAGGTTCCCTTCTGTCTTGAACTTTTCCTTTGCCCAACTTTTCCTTTAAGAAAGAAGGTGGTCATGTATAGTTAGTTAAACGAATGAAGATATGGATTATTATAACAGTACAAATCTACTAAAACTGACAATAAAAGAGAAATGTGATGAAGATAAAAATTAAAAATCAAATGATAAAGAACTAAAATATGTAAAATCATTTCAACCATTAAAAATTAAAGGGAAAAACAATGTTAAGAGAACAAAACTACCAAAAAAGTAATAGAGAAAAACAATGGAGAAAACAGATTAAAACAATATGAGATAAAAGACTATACTGCCCTTGATACTGCCAGTCTGAACTCCTCAGGGAGATTGGTCCATAAGGTGTGGCTCTTGTTAGAGAATGTTGACTCACCTTTGGGCCTCCTTGATTGTGGAGTGGCTAGCTGAGCCTTGGCTGGAGTGAGAATATCAGAAACATAGTTTGGTGCAAGTCCAATAAAGGGACGCTAAAACCGGAATAATAAAATCTTAGTTTTGGTGAAGATTAAGGTTGCTGCTTTTTAGACAAGCTGTAACGTGTAAACTCTGCATGTATACAAAGAATTACAGTAGTCAAAATAAGAGGAAATAAGAATATGTACGGTCTGTAAGTGTATAAACAGACCCAACTTTAGAGAGTCTCCTTAGCTACATAAAACAAGACTAGGTTAAAATGCTGATTCAGACCAAGGTTCTCGACCAAAACATTTTTACAGTTGGAAGTAATATTTTGGGCCAGAGAGCCCAAATGTGCGGCGACTTGTGCTGGGCCGCCAATGAATTGCTTCTTTCATCATTGGGTTTAAAAGAAAGGTACAGTTGGTATCATCCACTGATGAGTGGAGACAGTTATCATGGCTGAGTGTATCCCAGGGGTAACATGTACTGTAGATAGAGAAAAGGAGTAGTTTGAGGACAGACCCATGGGGGACCCCACAACTTCACATATGATGATCGTGTGCTGTCAATAGCCACACAAAATGATATGATAGGAATAAAACCAGCTTAAAACTGAATGCCAAATTCAGTGTCTCGAACTATCCGGCAAAATAAAATGATTGACAGCATCAAAGACATCACTCAAATCTAAAAGAACTAAAACAGAAGATTCTCCAGTAATCAGAAAATCTTTTAACACTTTAAAGGCCGTCTCTGTGCTTTGCTCTAAACCCAGACTGAAAGATTCCTCAAAGATCTAATTTTTATTTAAATAAGCAATCCATTTTTCAAGAACTTTGGAAAGGAAAGGCAGTTTTATTGTATTTATTCTTTGAACCTGCCTAGGGAGTTTGATCTAATGCTCTCTTCTTTTTTTTTTAAAGATTTATTTTTGGCCTTTATTATAGAGAGGAAAGTGGATAGAGGCGGAAATCAGGGAGAGAGAGTGGGGAGAGAAATGCGGGAAATGAGCCACAGGCTGGTCGCGAACCCGGGCCGCCCGAGCGAGGACTGTGCCTCAATACATAATGCGCGTAATGCTCTTTAAAAAAAAAAGAATAAAAAAAAAGAAGAAATCAGCAGGGATCAAAACCAGTTTTTAGTGATGTGTTTATTAAGGTAAGGATATATTGTCTGATAGGCTTGTGCAATTCTTTCAGAAACCATACAGGCAGGATGATGAGAGCATGGGCATGGGTGCTTCATTTTGTGAAATTACTTTAGTGAGGATATCAGCTAATACAGTACTCAATAACTCAGTGAGAAAATAGCTCTGTTTTTGTAGGGAAAGGTGATGTGCATTTTGATGCTGAAAATGTTATTGACATGTTTCTCAGGAGAAGACTCCTAAAAAACAGTTGTGGGAGCCTCTGTGGCATGTTTAATGACAGTGAACAAAATCCTTGAGTCATGTTGGTTCTTCAAAATCTGATCTTAAAAAACATCAAAGACTTATCGGCTGATTGATTTGGACCAAATATATAACATTGTTCTTTTCTTGTCTGAGACACTATAACCATTCCACAGAACATTTTCTCATGAAAGACAAAGTGAGAAGGCAAGATCAGGAATGTGGCCTTTGTTGTGGGTCAGCCCTGATTGTCCTACTTAAAATGAAGAACTCAACAAAGCTAAGTGGCTACATGATTAACAGTTAGCGATATACAGATTGAAATCTCCGCTAACAGAACTCACTCATAGTTTGGAATTAGAGAGCAGCTCCAAGAACTGTTCAAGAAAGCCAGACAAAGATTTCGGTGGTCCCTAGAATAAAATGCAAGTTTTGAGGTTTCCTCGTTTCACTTTACCAGGTACTTAGCCAGTAAGTTTGAAAGCTCCTCTGGTTGGGGATTTTAATGCAGGAATGTAGGACCATTGGTTTTAACAACAGATATAGGAAGTCTAGATCTGGATAGATGAAGCACATTTGAATTTATTGAATTTACATCAGGACCAAAATGAAATTGAATTAACAGTAATTTAAAATGACTAGAATATGCTCTGTAGGCCAACTTCTCTGACTCCTTTCCACAAATGGTTGATCTAGAAATGTATCCATCATCTTGTCCCACAAAAACACAGGAATACTCATTCTGTTTGAATATTATGCATACAAGTTTTTTAATGAATCTGTCTTTGACAATGGCTAACCTTGCTTGGTTGGTATTTCCGTATGAACTACCCCCCACATTTTTTTAGATAAAAAAAAAACAGATGAAGGAGGTCACATTTGAAATGCATTTGAATTATCGTGATACATTATCCTGCCTGGAATAAACTTGGTGTCCTTGGGTATTTTGTGTCTCAAAGATGGGCTAAGAATTTTTTTATCTCCAAAGAGGATGGGTTGTTGGCACCATGTGCTGCGGTAGTTGTTGTTACTGTGTTGTTAAGAGGTGTAGATTGGATGTTGACATGTGAAGAGGTGAACAGTGGGGAATCTGTAATTTCAGAGGACTTGGTGCTATCTCTGTACCTGGTGAAAAGAAGTTGTCAGAGGTGTCTCACAACTATCAACCATTGTGCTGGGTTGTTACAGCACTCTCTGGGAATAGCCTCTGGATCAGGGGGAGCTTCCTGACATGACCCTCTGTGTCTTCACTCTATCACTTGCTGTTTTGTGCGCTGGCTGTTTCCTTCAGTGCAAAAGAATATCATCCCCCACAAAGACATGTGGAAGTGGTTCAAGGTCTGCAGCAGCAGGGGGAAGTCTGTCTTTTGGGAAATGTTGTTTCCTTGTCTGTAGAGCCCTTCCAGATGGTGAGACTGAGTGTGCACCTCAATCACTGTTCCTCCCAGAAGGATCCAGTGAGGAGAGGTGTCTGGCATAGTAAGACACCAGGAGGGTCAACAAAAACCTTTCTGTCGTTGGAAGTGAAGATAACAGATACTTGAATGGGTTGGCCCACTTTGAAGCAATTCCTTGTTAAGGATGTCCCAACATTTTGTTCTTCTTCTTTCTCTCTTGTCTTCATCAGTTTTATTCAAAAATTAATCAAAGTGGGAAAAGGCATGTTTGAAAAAGTCATTAAATAGATATTCTCAATATTATTTTTTCTATAGCAATGTTAAAACACTAGCTTATATGATTAGCCAATGAAAGCATTTTTATTAATTAAATGATTGTTGTTCAGTAGAATAAGAATCAGCTTATTAGACCAAGCATGTAAATACATATTGTACAGAATTTGACACCAGTTAAAATATAAGTGAAGTAAGACTGAAGTCGCTAAGCTTGCTCAACCTAAAAATAGCAACGTAGGTTTGGTAAAGTTCTCGTTATTGCAAGCTATTTTTGCAATCTGTGAATCAATAAACACCGGCTCACAATTGTTTTTATTTTGAAATAGTTTTATGCTTCTTGCAGCTGTTCATGTTATGAAGTGAGGAAGTGCAACATTTTTGATGGTCAAATTGTATTTGGTGGAAAGAATATAAAAAAAAGGACAATTAAAAAATCTAAAAGCTTAAGAAGGGAAGATATGTGTCCTAGATGTATATAGCTAAGTGTTCACCTGCAACTCTTCAAAAAACGTGAACTATTATATTTTCATTTCTTATATTGTCATGCAACAGCAGCAATATTTTTCACACAATGAAGACAGGAAATCATGATCCAGATGTGCCTTGAATTAATCAATCAAGAGAAAAGGGAGGAGTTTTTGAAGAAGAAAAAACGTCATTGTAGACCTAGAAACATGAGATTTATATAAACGCTTGGAAGAGTTGGTCTTAACCCAAATCATGAATCATTGGTTAATTAAACTCTCAGTCAATGAATTTATTTGCAGGAAATAAACTGAATCATTTCCCCTTTTCAAATGAAGATGGCTGGATGAAAAAGCAATCACTTGTATTTCAATGAAGTTTGAATTTTCCTGCTGAAGCTAAATTAATATTCATTCCAGATGTTCATGAAAAAGCAAAAACAGACCACAGTTTAGTCACTGGCATATAAATGATCCTCCACTCCTCTGACACTTTAACCTTAAGAAAGAAAAATTCTTCCTACAGCAACAAAAGGAGCTTATTTCAAAATATGAGGCATGTGTTAGGAATCACTTGTATTTTTATTTATGAAATGTCAGGTCATTTCAGCCTTTTTTGAGACACATTCTGTGCTTAATATTGGACCTGTGCCAAACTCTTCTCAATTCTGTTATAAATCTTCAAACTTAAGATAAGGAGGACAGAAAATATGTACATAATAAAGTGACATGTTTATGACAGACATAACGTTGTAGTTGTCTGGTTAGATATTATGCCTGTGAAACTATGGCTCCTTGTGTGGTGACATGATTGTAAATCAGGACTTTACATTGATTTTACTTTTTTGCTCATGGGGGGAGCAATAAATGATTTCATTAAATGTTACTTTAGCTTAACGTTTTCCTAAATGGAATGGCTAAAGAAGAAGCTGTACTTTAGTTATCACCAAAGGTGAATTTAAAATGTTTTCTCTGTGTTATTGATCTTGAAAATGTTGCGCACACACACGCACATACTTGATCCTTGATCCTATGGACAAGCATGAATGAAAATGTGCATTGGATGTTAGCATGAGGGCCGGAACACAGATGAGCTGTTTTAGGTTTGGTGCCTTGTTCAAGGGCACCTTACCGGTGTTTGTGTTTGTGCATGGACTGTGCCGTGCTAAAGCACACCTCCTCCAAGCGTGCCAGGACCAAGGAAGTGTACCACTTCAGAACTGGAGCACTTTTTTGCTAATGATGGCTCACTTTCCTTCTGTGTTGCGTGACTGCGTTTCAGTAACATCCAACTGGGTCAGAAAGTCTCCCCACATTGCATTTGGATATTTTTTTTAAGTTAAGTTAAGCTCATTAAAAACTTGTTTGGTTAATTTGGGGCAATTTGAACTAATCAGTGGGAGAAGTTCTTAATTGTCAATATTTGTGCCCAGCTTAAGCAGCTTAATTGGCTTTCGAGATAACATTCAATTATTTATCAGACAAGTTGAGAAAATCTTTGTCTGTTGTGACACAGTAAAATAATCACTCGTGCTGTAGACACTTTTTCCCCCCCAAGACCGTGTTCTCTGCAGGTATTTTATTTTATTGTTTTAGGAGATTTTTTGGAGGATTTTTTCAGCCTCTTAGGTCCGAATACGTCAGTGACTTCATAAAGCAACTTTAATGATGCACACTATCATAAATTAACATCCCTGCAGTTTTCACCATTGAAGTTGCTAATTTCATGTCTTTAACTTTTGTATTTCTCTGTGCTAGATTGGTTTCATGATGAGGTCAATGGACTTGAGTTTTTCTAGTGTTCAGAGTACTCAAAACCATTTTTGCACCACAGGTCACACTTACCAATTCAAACCACATTGAGTCACTGATGGTTTGTTAGTAAGTAAAGTGTCCATTAGTATTAACGTATTTATACGCAGCCGGTGTAGCAGCAGGCGACAGGAGGAGCTTCTGGTTGAGAGATGACTGTGCCCACCACTGATCCACAGCTTCCTGTGCCATACGTCCTGTTTGGCTCCCTCTTGGGAACAACAGTGGCAAACTTCAAGTTTTGAAAAACTAACAAACGAGTACTTGGAACACAAAGACTTGAGAACAGAGGGCTTTCGTAGATTTCCTAGGTGGGTTTACAATTTTCGAAGGACAAAGATGATTGAGTGGTTGCCTAGAAGTGCATTAAAAAGAAAAAAGGTCTCTGATTTTCAGTGAGAATTATTCCAAAAGTAACATGCATTATTGACTGTCCAGAAATCTTTGTTCTTAGACCAAACAACTAACAGAAATTATCAAAAATACTGTATATACCAACTACGAACATCTTAACACCTATACTAACTCCTGCATTATATCTACCCTGACGGTTATGCAATGTTTTTATCTAAATTGTCAGGAGCAGACCAGTGATACATTATTACACGAAGAACAGTGTTCTTCTTGACCACCTGATTCCTGGTTTTAAGTTTTAGCCAATCATGGATTCACCCTTACAGATGTATTTCCCACAAGAGCAACTCTCGCTGGCTGCAGGTAAAAAGGTTTTACAATTCCCATGTGATTCCTGGTAGAGTAAAACATGTTGATGATAGTTAAAGTATTTGTGCGGGGCTATGTAACTTGCAACCTCAGTTAATTTGAGAGGAAACAGAGGAAAAAGAATCTGAAATGGATGAAGGTGAAGATGCAAATGAGCAGGAAGGAGAGGCATACGTATGGTACATTGCAGATGACAGTGAAACCATTAATGGTGCACTTTGCACTTTCAGAGGACTTTTTTTTATTTTTTTTTTGCCACAACCGAGATGATGTGTTTATTTGAGGTTGATACCAGAAACATACAATTTGTCTTGTTTGCACAGTTCTTTTTGGACCTGTTGGTCTCAATGGTTTCCTAAACAATGTATCTTTCGCTAATATTTTTTATATCGTATTTGTTTGAGTCATATTCTGTCATCGTGTGATTCAAGCGTCTTCAGCATTGGACACCTCATCTCCAGTATGATATCTGTGTCAATGATACCACTGTTAGTTAATAGCTTTTATTGATTCCCCTAGGAATAATTTGTTCAAAATCCAAATCTTCACATATAGCACATAACAAAAAATGCAGCAAAACACAAAAGTCTGTTCACATAGCATACCCTCATATTAGAACAGAACACACACACACACACACACATTTTTCAAACATTTCATTGCAAAGTTTATATTGCTGTTTAGCACACTGCATGATATTTTGTGTGTAAATTAGCGTTAGCATTTCTTTGTCTCTGTGAAGTCAACACATGATGTCAAATGTTTCCAGGTATACCAGCCATCTCATGAGATGAATAATTTTTAACAACATCTGCATCTGTCTCGAATGCTGTAACTTTTATACTTTTCCTCGTTTCATGGTCTTGCTCTTGATGGGCTCTACGTGTCTGGCACTACATTTTTTTTTAGGAGGATTTGTTCCAGGTGCATGCTTTGTCAGTACAGGCAGTGCCTGTAGAGCCTTGGGTCACAGCCTGTTTCACCTTGTAAAGTAGAGCTGCTGTAAGACTGCATAACTTCCTTCTGTTGGACATGCAGTCACATTTCACACCCACTACTTTGCTGTCCCTCCTCTGTAGAGTAATTTCAACATTATGATGGTTGTTTATGGACTGGGTGTACTGGAAAGGTCCTTTCAGACTGACGTGATCATCTTGTAATAATGCATTATTTCACCAACCCATCTGGTGCTCAGGTAAGTTTGACCTTCTATCAGTGGCCTGTAGTCTGCTTTATATTGGTCATCACATGCCATGCGATTCATGACATACTTTTGATTTATATGTCTGTCTGACAGTATGGCATCAAAGCATCAAAAATAATAAGAGTTCATTAATGATAGAAAAAATCAATAGCAGAGTAAAAATATGGATCTGAAAGGAAACAATTCCAATAATTTAAAATAGAGCAAGAACAAATAATTATTAAAAACATGCTGTGTATGTTTTCATTTTGTTTGGGTGTTTTGGTTGGTTTTGTTTTTAAATTGGCGTTTTGTCTGTCTGTCTGTCTGTCTGTCTGTCTGTCTGTCTGTCTGTCTGTCTGTCTGTCTGTCTGTCTGTCTGTCTGTCTGTCTGTCTGTCTGTCTGTCTGTCTCTGTGTGTGTGTGTGTGTGTGTGTGTGTGTTAGTCTGTGGTTGCTAAGGTTCATGTTCATGTACAGTATATATACATCATCTATCGATGTGTTGTTGTTGTTTTTTTCACATTAGCGAGCGAGCAACTTTTTTTAGTAACTGTTTCAATTGACTTCTTTAAATGGTTGGGTGGTCAATTTTTCATATAAATCTGTTAATTAAAACAACATTTATATATTGACATCCATGGAGTCATGCAGTAACTCTGGGCCACTGTTTAAAATCATCAATCCAAATACCCATCCTGCTCTTAGCAGCCGGCTGTAGCCGGCTGGCCAACAGTCTGACTTGCCACCATAGTATTGGCGGCAACCGCGAGATGGCAGCGCCCACAAATATGCCTTTGTCTATACTCAGTCAACTGCCTAATTCTCATAGCACATGAAAAACATCACATTTGTAAGTGTAAATTACCAGTAGAGTCAAGCTGACATTGTCCTCTGCTGAGTGTATGCACAAATAGTCCTCTTACTAAAATCATGTGCAACAAAAACTAGACAGCAATTAAACTAAATGTGCTGTAACTCAAAATGAGCACAGCGGTTAGCCCACGGCAACAGTCTTGTTAGACTAGACATTTTCCATTAGAGTGCAACAATAGCCGCCTGCTCATCAGGTGGTCAGATTCATGGAGCTCCCTTTTCTAATCAGCCCCATCCCACAGTGGCTTGGCCAAAGACAGTGAAGGCAATTAGTCTTAAAAGTGTTATTTGACATTTAACTCTGCACTTCCCACCCTTTCCATGAGCAAGTGAATTACTGACATTTGAAGCAGACTCAGACGGCTGAAGACTGTAGTTTTTTAGACTGAGTCGGCATCAAGGGCCCAAATCCAAGAGCCAACTAGCACTACAGAGCAAGTGAACTGAGAGGTCAGAAGTCAGATCAGCTCTACATGGAGACCAAACGCAATAACTTGGCTGAACTGAGGGGTTTGAAGTGCAACCATCAAAATAAATGAGACAAAGCACTTACACTAGAAAGGTTTGCAGCCTGCATATATGGGTCCCTTCTAGAATAGCAGAGCCATGCCTTTAAGATAATGATGTACAGCTGCACCCGTACAGCTGAGGAATAACCCGGTTAACCTGAATGATTACAGTTCAGGACCGAGAAAAGGAAGAAAGTGTCTTTTTGGCTCATGTGGATGAAAAACCACAACTCCCAGAATGCATAGGTCGTGTGCCTCGGCTGCAGCAGCCTTCTCACGTTCCTCCATCAGCTTTGAATGTCGTCGCTATATAGCGGCTTGTAGAGATAGTCACCAACATCCGATTCAAGCCAAGACCTTCAAAATCCCCTTCATCCAAAGCAGTTTGACGTTAAAGATACTTTTTTTTCCCATTGTCCGTTCTTCTCAGCTTTCTCCACAGACCCTGTTAGCATAGCTTCCAAGCAAAATGGCGGACATTGTTTTTATATTCTGGCAGTAAGGTCCCATCTACTGATCTGTAATCGGTCTGTTGCTTCAGTGGGTCGATAACATGAGGAACTAGCGATGTGGTTTCACTCCTGCTAACCGAAGCAGACTCTGAAGACGCAAAAATCTTAATTTTGTGACAAGAAATACTGAGCTTTCCCATCTCAGGGGAAAATGAGAGTGTGATGCTTGACCATTAAAAAATACAACAAGTTTTCTAACGATACAAAGCTTTAAAGTACCCCTTTAATAGTCATTTACACTTATAGAAAAGGAACACACACTCCTTTACAGAGGAAATTAAATAAATAAATGTTTTTTCATGAAGTTTTTAATCACATTAACAGTCAGTTTCTGCTTTAAAAGACACAAACAACAGCGTTGACAATAAATGAAACCTTTTTTTAGTGTAATACAATGATTACAAGTGGTTTTGCAGGGTCACATAAGGTTATGATTGTATTAAATAAATGGAGGAGAAGTCATCATTTTCTTAGTTAAAGTGATGAAGAAAGTGTTTGGTTTGGAAGTTTTGGTTGATAGTGAGTCTTAAACTAATGTCAGTCTTAAACCTACACATTTGGATGGTTGTGTGAATTTACAATGAAGCCTTTGAAGAGGTTCACCTTTGGCTCAAGATGTGCCAGCACCATATCTCAGGGATTTCCTGTTCTCCACGCTACACCATATTAACACTGATAATTATGCAGTGACCTTTAGTTGCTGTAGTCATAATGATGGGAGAGGTGATGTCTTTTAAAAACATCTGTCTCTGACGGTGCCTTCACACTGTTCACCCCAAACACAGCAGACAAGGTTTGGAGGACGTACTGGTATTTTGTTTAGACAGTAAAGCATTCCAAATGGGTATATGCGTCTACTCTTTAAAATAGCATTATATCTGGTGTCTTACACGTCTCTGGCATTTCTTACCTAATCAGAATCGACAATGAGAGGAAGATTTGGGTCTTTGGTACTTTGTTTGGAAAAAAATGTTCCATCCCTACACAAAACAAAACATTCGACCCCAGAGTCTAACGAAAAAGTTGAAATGATGATGACAGCAAGCTGCATCTTGGTGCCGGAGTGAAAATTTTAAAGTTACTTTATATAACGTTTGTAATGATAAAGATGGATTTTTCCCAAACAATCAATATAGCAGGACTTTTGGGGGTGGCAGTCGCTCAGTCTGTAGGGACTTGGGTTGGGTTCAAGTCCTGATGTGGCCTAAAATATGGATGACAGCTGGAGAGGTGCCAGACCCCTTCTCGAGCACTGCCGAGGTGCTCTTGAGCAAGGTATCCAACCCCCACCAGCTCAGGAGGTGCCTCCTGTGGGCAGCAGTTGCACTCTGACATCTCTCCATTAATGCATGTCCCCAGGTCCTGCTTGTGCATGTGTGTGATTTAGGCCTTTGTGTGTCAGTTTCAAAAACAACAGAGTGCAAAACAGAATTTCTAAAATTCAAGTAAGTTGCTGTTTGTAATGATTGGAAAATTACATTATATCTCAGAAGGCTGTTTAATGTAACAATAATCTATTATCAAATATTTGAATTTTTTGACTAAATGACCTTTTGTCTTTTAACGTGACCTTTTGTTGAGTTGTCACGTAGTTCAATTCATTAACAAAAGCCAACTGCGATTTAACCATGCAGACCAGTAAAGAGGCGCCATTTTTCACCATCATTTCCTGCTTTCCTGCATTTCCATCAAAAGGATGAGGCGTTTTTCACGAGTGTCTCAGGACTACAAGTGTCTGCTCTTCACAGGCTACGTACTACATTTCCTTTTGTTTTTGCTTATAGGATCCATTTAATTGAAAGGCTAACCAAGGTGCAGCACCTGTAACAAAAGCCATTCTTTAGCGTCTTCAAACAGACTTCATTTTAAGACTGATCATTAGTAGCTCTGTGATTAACAGAGGTCAGGAACAAAAACCTTGAAATTTCCCTGTGAAGTTTCTGCTTCCACACTTGAGGGATGAAAGCAGCGGCCTCTTAACAGCTTGTTATGAAACGGAGACATTGTCCATTGTGGGGACGGGCTTTTTGAGTCATTTTAACATTTAAGTGCTCTCATTACCTTGTGAAAAAGTATTCAAGTACTCCCACATTAATATTTTTCCCCCTAAAAATAAGTAAATATAAAAAAATAAAAATATTGGACATGGAAATCCCAGCATCGAGCTACTTTTGGTTGCCCTGAATTCTGCTGCACTTCTAATCATCTTTTCCACTCCCTGAGTGAACTATTACAATGTGATGCATGATATGTTGCCAGATGAAAAAAAAATCCCCAAAACACATTTACTCTTTTTTTTTTTTGATGATGATGATGATTTACCATCTAGTTTAAGTAGCAGATTTATGTTAATTATTATGTTGTAACACATTTAAACCATATTTATTAGAGCTGTTTTTTAGTGGTGACGTTTCCCCCTTCAAATAACAAATGTAATTGTAGTTTTTGTAATTACTATTAACATTAGTTTCCATGTCTTTCACATGATAAGCTAAAATCCTGCAGACTGTGTTTTGGCAGAGCCATATTTAAATTATTTCAATTTCACTTCACATCTTTGGGTAAGACAGTACCAGACAATGTAATAAAATCATGAATGATCACACCTGAATTGAAAAAAAAAAACATTATTGATGAATACAGAGGCAGTTAATCACTTGAATGACTTCCTAACACTGTAGTTGAACTGATTCACACACATTCAAGATATAAATCACAAATACATAATGTAAGTACTTGTCTTACTGTTGAGATTGCTTTTAAAAAAGAAATTGTAGCGCTGCTGGTGGGAACTTATCCGCCATCACCTGCCAAGGCACAACCGAACCGCTACAGAGCCAAATCTGGTACAAAGCATCTCTTCTCTGATGACACTAATGGGGTTTTTGTACACTCCCCTTTATTCAAATAAACTAATCTATTAACCTAATCATTATTAACTGTATCACACTTTTTTGGGCAAATATTCAGAACAATCCAAATAGGTAGTGGTGCAGTTAAAGCAGACTGACAGCTGTTCCAGCTGTGCTGGCGTCTTTAGAAACAGACTCAGATGATAGTTCAGAGGAAAGAGTGTCTCAATTCTTTGAAAATGTGTTTCCCATGTGTCTTCTCTCCTCACATCTTTTCCTTGCATCTCTTTCGCTTTCATTGGAGGAAACGACCAAGGAGAAGATAAAAAAGGAACTAGAAGTACCGATGAAGAAAGCTCACTTATCATTTGATGTTTGCCTCCAACTATGTTTACGTAACAGTTGGTGGAATGGTTGGGGTAATAAAAAATGGGTCATGATTCAGCTATTTTGTATTGCATGTACGGCATTGTAAGTTAATGGTAATGACACTCTTTCTATTTGCAGTGAGGTGAACCAGGCTAAGAAATCTCTTCTGTTTGATGCTTACTTTTTCATAAATATTCCATTTATTCTAGGGGGAGGAAAGGTAAACAAAAATCTTGCCCAGTCAGAGCCCTCTCTGACCTTGGCTACCTTTATTTCCTCATTTCTTTCTTCAGACTGAAATACAAATCATGCTCATATTGTTCACTATCCACTTTTAGAGATGGTTACTTATTGAAGTTTTTTCAGTCTGGATCAAAGTTTTGGAAAGGCATTTCCAGCAAGAACTTCCATATATAACCTAAAAAAAAGTTATTTGCGAATAAAAAATTAAATATTTATGAATGTACTTTTGAGGTTGCAGATTAGCTATTTCTGTTTAACAGTATCACTCAGCATTTCTTTAAAACATCTAGGCTTTCATGTGGCAGAGTTTAAAGGCTTATTAATGCCTCTTCATAACGTGTTTAGACTTGATTTTACAGGGAGCTTCTGATTGTCTGACCTGCACAGTATGTAGAGAGCCAGGAGATAGGGAGTGAATTGTGTCCTATAATTGGTGTTTCTTTTCCATGTTAACGTGGAGAAAGATCCCAGTTGGCCAGGAGACAGCCAATTAACTTCCTTCTTTTCTTTCTTGTAAGGCACACATGGCTTCTAAGGGAATAACTTACCCCTTATTTCCCCTGATATGAAAACAGTCAAGTGTGTCTTACACTACCCCACTACATTTTGATCACTTTTGTGCTCGATCACAGACAGAAAACAGGCTTTGTGTTGTGTTTGAAGCCTTGGTATATTCGGAGATCACTGATATTTCCTAAAAACTGGTTCTTTCGCCTGTTCTCTATGGACGTTGGAAATGAAAAAAAGAAAAATATAAAACTAAAATGGACCAATCAGAAATTAAAGAATACCAAAGACTTTCTGATGCAGACTTTGTAGTATACTGTTTACTTGAGGAAAAGCAACACGTCATAATATAGTGTTGATTATCCAATTACAATTTACACATTACAGTCCTATTGCAATCCTTCATAATTCCACAAGACAACTATATATGGGGAATTGGGAACAAACTGTATCTCATGTGGTCAATCAGCCTTAAACATGCCTTTAAATGTTCAACTTTAAACTACATTGTAATGTAGAAAGCACACAATCCGGTATTTAGAACAGTATATATGACCATATTTACACTCCTTGTTGAATCTTGCTTGGATTAAGGAATTTTTAACTTGCATTTCTATTTAGTTTTGTTAAATGTTTGAAATGTTTGCCTAGTTCAAAATATTCTGTAAAAAAGGGGAGGCATGATTAGCACAAGCTCCAGCCTACAAATCAATGTGACCTGAAGCCTGAAGTGCACGTCATGTGGTGAGTAATCGTACCAAAATGTATTTAGTGACATTTGATCCGCATTGCAGTTTGGTGTACCATACCCCCTGGTTTTGTAAAAATCAAATTTCATGAGATATAATGAGCCATGAACAAACATAGCCACACTGAGTCATGAATGTGGTGGAGCAACTACGTGTTTTTTGACAATGCTTGCATAAATATAATAAACATTTATTTTAGTATATCTTTTCCACAAGTGTTTGATAACTGAATTTAACTGAACTTATATCTCTCTATCTATGCTAGGGGTGCTGTACACCAAAATTTTGGTTCGGTCCGGACCTCGGTTCTGAAGCTTGGGGACTGTACATTTTCGGTACAACAGGGGACACAAATGTTTTTTATGAGCATTAATTTAATTTGTTTTTCTCTTAAGTGCAGCATCAACAGTTTTTTTTCAATAACATTTTAAATTAATTAATTACCCTGTTACCTCCTTTTTCCTATTTCCAGTTATGTTAATGTTCGCATGGTGCCTCTTCAGGTGCTTCAACAAGTTAGCAGTGTTACCAGCAGTGTAGCTGATGTCTTTTCAACTTGCCTTTGTCCACTGTCGTTCTTAAATGGGAAACGATCCAGTCCGGGTACGTGTACCGTTACACCCCTTATCTATATGGATCGAAGATAAATCACAGAAAGACAACAGTCAATATATCGGCATTGGCCCCAAAAATTCCACATCTGTCGGGCCCTATAGACCAGTCAGATTGACAAGCTTAAAAGATGCTTTTTGGAAATTAAACTGAACTTTCTCAATACTTTTGTTTTTTTGTTGATATAGTTCATCATATTCTTTTGAAAGTTGTTAGATCCATACATTTTAGATTTTCAATTACGCTGCGAGCTAAGGTTGGCAATACATTTTACCAGTAGAATTAAGAAAGCAGTGAACAGTTTGACATCTACTCTGAGGGTACCCTTTTATGGTTTTGTTTTCACATTACATGAGTGGATGAGATGTTTTCCTGGGGCAAAAGCCACGTAGTGCTTTTTCCTAACATCTGTGCAATGCTTCATACATGCACTTCCCAACCTCCAGCCAACAGTTTACAACAAAGGAAAGCCTGGTGGAATTAAGGCCTCGGGATATCTGCAACTCATCTTTCATCTGTTTCAAAGATAACATATCTGTCTGAAGAGTTTACTCAGCATGTCGCTACACAAGAGTTTAAATGAGACTGCACTACCATTCCATTAATAAGTGAAGTGAATGGTTGATCAAGGCTAAGCTTTACTTTGCGTTCTCACATTCTTTTACTTGCAACAAGAGCAGCTTTAAAGCGTATTACCAACCCTGACTGGAATGAAATGTACGTCATCTGTATGGATTCCCACACAAATTCTTTCAGTGGAGGATTTTTTGGAAACAGCCCTGGCAGCAGCATCTGCAATGACTGAAGTCAAAAATAATTTCCCCCCATAATATTCATCCTTTGCTGCTTCAAGGTGGCTTAATATAGTCCCTTTAAAACGGTAGGACACTTTAAGCATGTAGGGTTTTTGATTTTGTTTGTAGAAGAGGGTAAGATATTAATATAGGACACCTTCCACAATTCAGAAAAATCATATGAAATTTGCAAAAAGGGATATTTTGTAAATACATGATCTTGTCCTTAGTATAATCAGTATAATTGATGCCTCTCTGTGCTTTTATAATTTTTATGTAAAATGGTTATTTTTTTTACCAAACAATTACTCAACATAGTCCAACTCTTTATTTTAATTTATTAAGTGTTAACCATTGAAACATGCTCAAGCATGGCTCATTTGGCGTTGTGAAAGTCTTTAATAGTTTCAGTGTCATGGTGCGGACACACTCCCTTTTCTCCAAGCCTTAGAGATACGCTTCCCATCGCTGCCCACCCTCCACCATTAACATGTTGCCTTGACTTGTGGACTCATTGGTGCCATCAAAACAGACATTGAACAGACACCTTCAACAGGTGTTGAAGGTAAATAGACTTGAGCTTGTAGTGTGTTTCTCTGATTCTGACTAGACCACAGGTCACACTTGCCCATTCATATGCTGACTGCTATGTAAAGTGTTCATCACAAGCAACTAATCCCATTCATTCATTCATTCATTCAAAATAATATCCATAACTTCCCGAGCCAAGTTAGCTGTAGTAGAAAAAAGAGACGGCTGCTGCAGAACTTGCAGGAAAAAAACAGCATGTGACAAAGATTTTAAATGCAGGAAAATTCCTGGTTGGTTCTGCTAATGTTGATTGTCTCATTTAAGCTATGCAATGAAACCTTGGCTTAACGCTTAACAAATATTTTCCTCTTGCCAATAAGGTTTGCGGTAGATGAAATGTAACTGTTTGCATAGTAATTGTAGAGACGTCCTTTTAAGCTAATCATGTATTGTTATCTGAGTAATGAAGCTTACTAGAGCACATCCTGGCTTTGTGTTTACTTCAGAGTTTAGCATCTCGAGGTGACAAATGATTGAGTTCAGTTTCAGTCCTTGGTGACTAATAACTTACAGTTACTGCAGCAACCTGCCTACACACATCTGTGTTCCTGTGAATGTGTCTCTTTATCTCACACACACGCACACTGCAACAGCTCCCTTGTTTATAGTTTACAAGTCTCCTAAGCATTTCTCCTCATCAAACACTTTACTCCATTTATCTGATGTTTTCCTGTCATGGTCTAACACCCACAATCTGTTTGGAGCACATTGTTCTCTTGTTACAGACTTAAGTTTATGAGCCTACAATGAAATGAAAACCTTACATACAGATGATCTCTGTAGTCATTTATTTAGTTTCTCTCAGGTATTTGACTGTGTTCTGTAGTTTGCTGCCTAAACTTTTATTGTAATTTTCCATGAATAGGTTGAATGCCAATAAAAAAACCTGCCTTACCCTTAAGTATTTGAAGTCATTTCCTTTCAGCCACAGCTATGTTTATGACAGAAGCAATGTTCAACTCTGAAAACTCTCTGATAGAGATGCAACATGATTATCGTTAATAAACAATGAATCTACTGCTTTAGTTGTAGAATAATATATTTAAAACAAACAAAAAAAAAACCCTCGCAGTTTGGCAGATGTATTCAAAATGTCTTAAAGAAATATTTTCTATCCAAATAATTGTTTATGCTTATTTTGTTATCTTTCAACATATATCTTCAACTACCAGGATATTAAACAATCACAATACTGACTCATGTGCTGAAATCACTGAGCATATCATACTAAAGGAAGAATGTGTGACCTTTTGATCCAGTCAATGTCGCCCCTGAGCACCAACATATAACCAAAACAAACTATTGTTTCACTTCTCGTGCAGCAGCACACCTCCAACCCCTCTGTGCTCGCCTTTGCACAAAGGAGTCATCAAATTGGAAGGCACCATCATGAAGCACTAAGTACAAGCGACGGGAAAAATTGTCCATGTCTCGAGCTGCATTGTTATGTTAGTACAGTAAGTGCTCTTCAGTTTGCTCGTAGCTTCACATTACATGTACGTTTCCATGGAATGACCATGATCTAAAAACTCTTGTGTGACATTTAAATCAGCCATGGTTACATAATGTTATTCTCCTTTTCTCTAGTCCCTCACTTACACAACTTTTTTATGCAAAGGGGATGAGCCGGCCAGCTGTCCCTTCCATGTGAACACGGTGTCGATACGGCTCAAACAATATCACGACTGGTGTGTCACAGTCATTGTAAACAGTCGTAACTCAGAGAGAAATTTACAGAGGATAAACTGGATTTCTGCTTTAATTTATGTGTAAAATGTTCTTCCTTTTGAAACAAAAAAAATTGAATATTTGAATTATGCTTACATACCAGTACTGGTATTGGGAATATTCAGCATTATTATATAATGCAGTTAAACATCATCACCCATTGCTCGTCGGAACTAGAGGTGTGACTTCTAAACGTTTAAATGCTTATCGTTTAGCAAAAACAATAAATCCTCTGCTGCCACCCCCTTTGTGCACTTCATTTCATATTTTCATTGTTGGAGAAAATAATCATTCATGCTGAGTTTTTCTCAACTTGTAAAGTTATACAAAGCTGTATTTTCTCCATACCTTTTCACACGGTAAATGTTAGCTGCTTTAGCTGTAATTGGTGAATGAACAGGCAGGTTGTGAAATTCCTGCAAAACGTTTCATATATAACTTGTTTCATTTGAATAACGAACGCTCTCAGGCTTCATGAATGGAACAGGCATATGGGGCAAAAGCTCTCTGTTAGAAGGCTGTCAGAGCAGTTTCACCTTTGTGTCTGCTAATTCATTTCACCACTGAGCCAGCCTGTGCTTTAGCATAGCGTGTGTGCTAGCTTTGCCTCAGTTCTTAACAACATAGTGCAATAAAAAATAAACTTACAGTTGTAAAATACTTTCAAATGCAAAAACCCCTTCCATAGCTGCAAAATGTCACTGCACACAAAAAATTAGATTTTTAAAGTGGAATACAACAATATTTGATCGTTATGGTGTAGGAAATTGAGAAAGTAATAGTTTTTGTGTTTAGCAACCAAATACATTTTGTTCTTTGATAGGTCACTGCTCCGACTATACATAAAGGTGAAGTATTTCTGTTCATTCAAGTAAATGTGGACCTGCAGTCCTTGGTCACCGCTGTGTGTGAGTATGGAGGGTATTCTTGTGCTCAAAATCCTCACATCAGCATTCACCTACAAAGCGCTTATGTTGCAGAAAGAGCGCTGTGAGCGAGGCTCCAGAGTGACAGAAGGTGAATTAGAGAGTGATTAGAGGTGAATTCTAATTCTCACTCCCATGTGTCTGCCTGTCATCTGTAGGACAGGGCATTTGCAAACTAACGAGAGGACTGTTAGATAGAGGCTGCGACAGACACACACAGCTCGACAACAGCAGTCATGAGCACACAAAGACGTGGATGCAGCGTGTCCTTACAGGCAAAATCAAACTGCTTTAGAGATAAATCACTCACAGGGCACATGTAGCTGTTTGGGAATGGTACATTTTAAAATTAGCCATACTCATAATTTTTCTTGCCTCATGTGAATTACTGCTGGAGAGCTGAGCGACATTAGAGACTATTCTGGGGAAAAAGACACTGACGTAAAAGGCCATTGTCTTCCAGACAGTGCTTGACCTTTGTGTCCGTGCTAGCAGGCATTTACACAAACAGATGCATAAATATAAACAGCCCGTTGCCATTCCCAAGTTGTCTAATACAGACGCGTCTCACCCTTGGTGTCTCATGCAGACACATAAGGTACCCTTCAGTGTTTGCCTGAGATGCACCAGCCTTTTACAGTGAATGTAAACGTGTCCGTGCCAACATTAGGGATCAGAGACACTTGTCCTTGAGGCTTAGTACGGAGACCTATAAAGTCTGCTAGTGTTTCTGTAAAACGTATAAATATATCTTAAAAAGTGTGATGCTATGACGTTGTTCTACCAAACACCAGGCTTTTGTTGCCTGGATGGATCATTCAGGCTGAACCTTTTAACACAAGCAGCAACCTCCAGACTTGACAAATGAAGCCAATATAGAAGTGCAAAATCCCGCAGCTATCCATACATATGTGCGTAGCTGACATGACTGAAAGGTGGGTGTGATGTCAAGGTGCGTAAGTGTAGGTTCTTTGTCATACATGTGATTGTTCGAGGAATATCTCTTTGAGATGTTCTGTATGAATTCTGGAATGTTAACGGCAAAAGTGGCTGTGGTAAAGTGTGGTTGGGCCCATCAAATAATTCATTTCTTTGACGGCTGGGGAGAGGATGACGTCAGCTGCAAACAGAAGTTAGTCTTAAAATGGAACAGTATTTTATCTGTCTAGGTGTTATTTGTTAGCAGATCGGTGCTAAAGTGCAGTTATCTGCTTTCAGCCTAAAGCATATCTACAACCCAACACTGCAAGGATCCCACAACTGCAGCATTTCAAACATCATAAGAGCAAATAACACAAAAAAAAGAAGAAGCAATCAGCCTGCTCTTGTGGTCCACTAGCACTTTAACGTCGAGCAGCACACAAAGGCTCTTCACACCACATCAGAGTTTGCCTTTCCTTTAAATGACTTGTTTAGTTGAGGGAATGTTCAGCTTGAAAAACTCTTGAATTGTACAACACATTCTGCTATGTAGGAGTTCTGTGGTTGCTTTCACAAACACTCACACAGACAGCAAAACAACAGTCAGTCAATCAATCAATCCTGACCCTCTCCTCTGCTGGGCCACACCCAGTCCCTTCTGTTTTCTCTGACTGCTACTGTACACACAGCAAAAGTAAGAGCACTGGGTTGACTAAGTTGGCATGTGACCTTCTGTAAATAGTTTCTTCAACGCATTGTACAGCACTGTGGTCAGATGTTGCTGTTTTAAATGTCCATTATAAGTAAGTGACTTGATCTAACTTGACTACTGAAATGTTGTATTCAGTAGCAATCAGTTGCAATCTTGTGCTAAAACTTTAAATTAAAACACATGATGTCATCGTGTTCATTTAACAGGGAAAGACCGCCATCACAGCCTAACACCTGTCCGAGTAGAAAGTCGATCCACCAATCAGTAGTTGCACGCAATCTGGGCAAAAATATACAAAGCAAAACACACATCGACACAGTTATTTTGTTTTGCGTTTTAAAACTTTTGTTTCGATTCTCACAGAATTTTATGGGTTTCACAACTTCTTTTTTGCAGTTCACCTTCAAAGCCACCTAAGAAACACCAACCTCACTTGATTTTTACGAGAATCATTTTAAATAAATAAAACATAATCTGGTATCTTGACAATCCCACTGCATATTACTGAGTGATGTGTCTTGACACATTTTTAAATCAAATTTCATCTTTAACATGTTTAAAAACTGATGCAATTTCTATCCTTGGCTAAAAAAAACGTGGCAGGCCTTGTTAGCAATTCAGTTGATAATGCCCCACCACTCAATCTCCATCACGGCTTTGCAACAACAAAAATGACGGACAAGTTTGTTTACGTGTCCATTCTCAACATTATTAATGAGACATGTCTTTGGCTTGAGGAGCTCGATGACACAAGGACATCACTGAATAAGTGGTTGGGCAGATGCAGTCCCATTTAGAAGGTGCCTGAGTGTTTATATTTGTGATTGATCCTATTATGCTAACAGAGTAACATAGCAATAGGCAGCTTCATTATTCAGCATGTTAATGTTTAAGTGTCATCTCAATTAGGACTGCAGGTTTAAACAGATAGCCGAAATGATGTGTGTTAATCTGACAATTAACAGTTTTCTAAAGAGAGAGAGAAACAAAAAAAATATGTTTCTTTCAACATTTTATTATCATACTTTTGTTGCAGTTGTGAAACTTAATGAGTCCTGGTGTGGCTGAGAACATAAAACTCAGACATTAAATAGATTTATCTCTAAAACAGCATGATGTGAGATTAGATATCGATCAGATCTCCACATTCATAGAAAGATGTCAGAGTGGGTCTGCTATGCAAGGAGGGCACCAGAGCGGTTGGAGGTGCAATGCCTTGCTCAAGGGCACCTCTGCAGTGCTCTTGAAGTGTCCTGGCAACTCTCCAGCTACCAGAACAACTTCCACCATATTTTTTTGGATCGCACCAGGACTGGAGCCGGCAAACCTCTCATGTTCCCAACCCAAGTCCCACACTGCTGCCCCAACACCACTGCACCTGTCTTATGAAATGGATGTGCAAAGGTTTTGTTCTTCTATGTTGATTATAGTTAAATCACGAAACCACCCTTTGTGTTGCAAGACCCGAGTGCTTTTTAAAAAGCCTTCATAAGAACTTAAGTTGATAATGTCGTTCATGATTCATATCCAACAAATCTTTTCAAACTCCCTACCTTGAAGCGAGTCTGACTCACAGGATGTTGACGTTGGCCGCCTCTTGCTGATGTTGCTATATCCTCCTCCATCTGCAATGAAAGTGTTGACATTGTTCACAATCCGCAAGGATTCACAATCTGCCACAATGTGAAACAAGAAAAAGCCTCTGAGCGAGCAACCTTCATGCTGAAACTGTCAAGTTCTGATTAAAATTAGGCTCATGCTAAATAATAAGGCCGGCCTTGTGTCTTCTTTAATGCTTTACTTGTCTTTAAAAGTGTTATTTCTGTTTTTCTTTTTAAAGAAAACTTGCCTTATTAATGCTGCAGCTCCCTGCCTATAGGTGCAGATATTGTATGTCCTTAAGCCAGTCCTGTCTTAGGGGCTTACGAAGAGCAGAGGGGAGACAGATCTGGCAGAAAATGTGGTGCTGCTTTTGTAGTTCTAAACAAACACTCTGGAGTCTTTTTTTTTGTTCTTTCTAAATGACAAAACAAATGTTATCTGAGGCTTTAAAGTGCCTTCTAACAGCTCTCTTTTCGAGGTGTTCTTTGTCACGATAGCTGCCACTTGATTTCAGAACACAACAAGAGAAGAAAAAAAAGCAACTAAACATGTATCAAGTATTTGAGCAAGAATTTTACTCCATTTTTTACTCCAGCCTTCATGCCTTGCTCATACAGCATCTCAGCTTCGACTTGATTTTTTTCCACCAAGGGTGATTGGATATGATGGACAGAAAAGACAAAACATTCAAATAATAATCATTAAAAAAAATACAGCATAGTCATTCTTGACTGATGCTTTTAGCAGCTTCTATTACAGACGGACAATAAAGTGCTGAGTCACCAAAAATATGAACAGTTCAGCACTTAGAATAGCACAATTATTCAACACAAACAGAACACGCCAAACGACACTGCCATGATCAGATACAAGCTGAAATGCAGCACTTGCACCACTGATATCTATATGATATTAACAGTGATAATGACAATGACGGTAAACACACTTGACTTGTAGAAAAGTATTGCCAGGTCCTTCTGATATACTACATCAACGACAGTCAAGCAGACGGATGGTTTGACATTGTTGCTTGCTTTCCCCCCCACATCCTCCCTCATGTGCTCTCACATATGACTGTTTGTTTAAACTGCGTTAATGTTGGAGTGAAATGCTGAAGAAAAGTGTGGGCATTAAATTACAAGCTACTTCCAGGGTTGTCAGCAGCGCAATCTCTCTTCTGTCACCTTCAGGTCCCCTGAGACTGATGTGCATGCGAGAGGCAGCGAGGACGTTCAGACTGAGATGGCTTTCATATTAAAGGTAAAATATGAGAGCATTAAAACACTGCACTTAATCTGTCCCTTCAAATTAGCTCCATTAATCACAATTAATTTGCTACATTATATTTTCTTACTTAATTACATGTGCTACAAAGGAATAATTGCCTTGAAGGATGCATATTGAGATCCATCATTTCTCTGGAGTGGTGCAGAATTGTCTGTAGTAATTAACAAAGGTGTGCTCATGGAGGTGTTGACAAGCATGGACGTGAGGGTGAAATTAAATGATCCTCCTTAAGACCCTTTTTCTGACAAATGTGGAAGTGGAGTGCGTTTGAAAAAAAAAACACTACAACATAATAATGGAGGTTCACTAAATAGGAAGTCGATATAAATGGGTGCTCCTGTTGGAAGCTATGATTTACAATGACTTTTGGAACCGTGGTTTAGATGAAAAGGATGTTGGAATATGTTAGTCACGTGCACGTTTTCAACAGGATATCTGTTTTGGGAGGATAAGGGCGGCAGGTTGGCACAGTTTTTGCTCAGTAATGCTTGTTGGAATGTAAACAGGACAATATTGCTCTGTGGCGCCACAGGAGAAGTTTGATATGAGGGAAATGAGCTCTTCAGCTGCGCTGTTGACAGTATAATCACTTTTTTTTTTTGTGTGTGCGAAAGTTTACAGTGAACACATCCAGAGTCTCGAGACAACAGAGCACAGGGAGAAGCTCTGCAAGGAACAAAGTAAACAAAGAGAGATGATTCGCGAGCAGGTGACAGTCATTTTTCTTCAGCAGAGGAGTTAATGATGTGTGTGTCGGTTAGAACTGTCACTCAACGAGCACTGTTTATCCTGCAAAGTTAAAATCAGTGTAACCTTTTACAGCATGAAAAACAACAACTGTACAGTGTTTAAAGGCAAGGCTGGTAATTTTCTTGACATACACTTTTTAAGATTTAAGTGTTTTGAAAAAGGAACAGCGGAGCCTGTCTGCCACAAAGAACTTGATGAACCGATCGCGCCTCTCTGTCTCCCAGCTCGTTCTCTTACCCATGCATGCACGAGCCCACACTCGAAGAATGAGCTGAGCCGAGAGCTGGAGCTGAGGTGCTCTTGACGAACCGTTACAGCGAGCCCACCTGTCAATCATGTCAGCTACGTGCCTAACTATGGATAATCTGTATCGTTTTCAAAATCAATACCAATCCATTGGGAAAAAAATCACCCCCTATACAGTGTGTGCCAGTGATGACAAAAGCTAATCAGACCTATTTAGTTTTTTTTGTACAAGACTTCCATATCATGAGAATGTGACTTTTGGTGTTCCTGGAGCCAGCCTCAATCGGACACCGGATGAACTGCAAGACTTCGCACTTCTGCCTTAGCTTTATTTTTCGAGACCGGAGGTTGCCACTTGGATGTGACTTTGACTTTCTCACACCATGCCAGATTGTTTACGGTGAGAAGGCAGACTCAGTGAGTAAAAAAAAACACCTAGCTGTAGGAATGTTGCCCACCATGGGGGAGGGGTTACTGCCCTTTGTGATGTCATGAAGGGAAAATCTCCATCAGCCTGTTTTGAGCACACATTTTCTGAAAAGTGGAGCAGGTAAAAGATGGAGAGGATGGACTTTTCTCACAATGAAGGGGTTTGTAGACGGATGGGACACCTATTAGTGTTTGAAATGAATGATAAAGTGTGTTGTGAAATGGGCAGGACATCTGAAATAGGAATTGGCTACATGCCTGCAACCAATCATCGTCATCGTCAGCTCTGAATCAACAAATTAACCTACAAATAAACACCACATTTCTGATTCAGAGCACACACACAGCTAAACAACTACCAAATGCAATTACCATATATGTAAAAAGAAAGGAATAGATATTTATTTTCTTTTGGGGTCCTTGATGGCCTGAGTGTGAATGCTTATAAAATCCTTCGTCCTTGTAGCTGTCCATGAATGTCACTATCAAACTTTCAGAGTGTCACACGACAGCAAAATGAGGATTCAATCTTTAGCATCAATAGCTCTAAAAGGGGGGAGACGATTAAAAAAAAAAATGTAATTGATCTATCCCAAGAAAGGGCTTCCTGTGCCCATAAAGTCTCCTTACATGGTCACGGTCAGCTATGCTGATGTGAAGCCATCAATCTTGTCCCACCTTAATCACCCATCAATTTAGCTGCTGCACTTGTTTTCAAATGGAAGGGACAATGTCAGAGTCCTCTACACAGAGTTCTCCATCAAACAGCCAACTCTAAATGATAAATCAATTAATTCATTGCCCTTTATTAACCTTTTGACGTGTGATTGATATTCACATCCTTAACAATAAGAGTGTCCTTGCGCTGCTTAGGACAAATTCTTTGTGTCCAAGGTAACCAAAGACATTGTAATGCTTTTCGAAAATGGTTATTGTTATGGGTTGTTGGAAGCGTGTCCCTCAAGTCATTATGAAAGAAAATGATTGTCTTTCTCTCAGGGTTTATTTTCTCCATCCTCCCCATATTCTTTCTTCATAAATTCTTCTTTAACCTGTGAGCAACAGGGTGAGTGGATTGCTAATTAGATTAACATAACAATTTATAAAAATCCTCTCGCGTGCGATCCGGGCCACAATGCCCCTTGTCCCGATATTGACAGACAAAATAGCATGTCTTGATTAGACACAGAGGCAAGATGGCGGTTTGTGTATGTTTACATTGAAGACAGTTGCCCGAGTATGAGGCCAAAACAATAGACCAAAACAAGTTCTGTAAGTCTGATGTAATTGGATTTCAATGGTTTGGGTATTAGATAGATTTGACCCTTCTAGGTATATATAGTATAGCCTGACTTATACACTTAAAGAGGCGGATTTGTTCTCTAACTCATTCATACATCTCTATATTAAAGTTTTTTTTTTTTTAACTTTTTGCCTTTATTTGGAGAGGACAGCTGAAGAGAGACATGAAGTGTTGGGAGGAGAGAGGAGGGAGATGACATGCAGGAAAGTGCTGAGGTCGGATTTGTACCCACAGCCGCTGCAACGAGATGGTCTCTGTACATGGGGCGCATGACATTACTTCTAAGCTATCGGCGCTCCAGCCTTCAATCATCTTAAACTAATATCGACTTCCTGCAGCTGTTTATCAGGAGTAACCGAACCGAATTATAACCTTCGCAGGCTTTGGTGTTTGGAGTTTCTCTTTTTTCTACAATTTAATTCATTCAACACTTAGACTCTTTTATCCAAAGCGGCGAACACATCAGAGAGTGAGTACATCAGAGAGTAAGTAAAACATAGGCAGGGATCTAGGGAAGAGGAAACGACATCAGTAAGTGCAAACAAACAGCTTTACTTCTGATCGGACACAGATGCTGCCAGGCCGTGCATAGAGGCAGAGCACTTTGTTTCCTTTTAAATTAAGTGTGGGAAAAAAAAGAATTTTCGCCAACCGCCCCTGTATTCTTAAATGTATGAGAGAGCACATTTACTTTGCTGTAAATGACACTTTGCAGTTTTTTTATCCACATTGTATAAATTGAAAGGGATCTTCACAGCTCAGTTTCCCCTCAATGTGACTAATAACTTGAATCAAGCCAATAACTTAATGCTTTGATGAACCTTAGAGCACAGAGCAATTACGATGTGCTGAGGTGGCTTGTTTTATCACTGAGGTGAGAACAGCAATTCCAGTCATCCAGCTTCCTGGCATCAATCAGCAGAGGTGAAAGTTTGAACTTCCTCGCTGAAACTGCATGATGACAGTTAAATGAAGGCCAAGATGATGGCTGCTACGTGTAATTGAATTTCTCCTTCAGACCAGGCGAGCACTGAGTCACGGACCACTGGAAGTGATCTTGTCAAATGGTTGTGTTTAATTGATTGAAATTGAGAGCAAGCCCAAAGTTTCAAGAAGCACTTAGACGCTTGTATATCAGCTGGTGTTTTTCTTCTTTATTGTGTTTCTTTTCATTGTCACTAATAGATGGACATAAGTAGTATAAACTCCACTTTGTTTAATTTCCTTTTCCTGCTGTTAATCAGTGACAACATCATTCTTCTGATAAAACGTAAGCAAGTGTTGAAGTGTGGCAGTGTTAACTTGTTTACATCTGCCATTAAAAGCCCAATATTTAAGATATCTACTGAATTTAATCCAAAAATGACCTTACTTCTGTCAACAACTTAACGGAAAAGTAGAATAAATATCGGAGATGCTTTTGAGAAATATGCAGAGCTGGTTAAATACTGAAGCCTCAGTGTCTGTAACATTGCAACCTCTGTGCACATCAAATCTAGGCAGAGGAGAGGCAGCTTATGTGTTTTGTATTTCATGAAGATATTTACACAGTTAAATACAACTCTGTAGCTGATGATTTGTAAGAACCTGACCTGATGGCAATTGCCAAGAGACCTTAAAAATAAACATGAAGGAAAAAGTCCATCCTCTAACTCCTCATACCTTTTAACACACTTACTTTTTTAATTCTTGAGTACGTTTGAAGAATCCTTCTGCTCTGATCTTTTCCCTAAGAATAATCATGTTTTGGTCTTAATACTGTCTGATGCCTATGGCCACGAGAGGTTTTTCACTTCTAAGTAAACGATTCTATTGATTTTAAAAAACGCGTCTCACACTTGTAACATGTACAAACATATTTTAATGAGGATGCTTTGGTGAAGATGCTTGCGAAACAAAGTGGAATCAGTGTTGTCATTTGGGTTGGATTTCAGCCAAGGTGTGAATGAGATCAGATTGAAATGAGGACAAAATGAAGATAACGTAAACAATTATGGGTGTAAGGTGTAAATGCAAATGACTCTATGTCATTATCCAGATGACGTACCCTGATAAAGAAAAATTATCAGATCTCATTTACATCTGGCTCAGGATCGCATGTGGTAAAGTCAGAGCTGGGATGTTGGCTTTTGGTTGGAGAGCATTTCTAATGCCAATTATCGTGACCTTTTGATGCAAAAATATGTTTTTTAGGTGTACATGAAAATAATTTAAAAGGTAATTTTATAATAACATGGAAAATAGTTTGTTCTTACAGTAATATGTAACCACTATCATCTTGTGTTAACCCTGGACTCCTCCTCTCTCTCTTACAAGGATCATGCCTGACCTATCAGCTCCTCCCCGAGCCTCTCTTCCACCTCATCTTTTTCTTACTTTCCCCATCAGTTCACAGCCCAGTAATAATCCCCCCCCCCCCCTCAAAAAAAAAAAAGAATCTCCCAGCTGCCCTCTCTTTCCATCTCCTCCCTCCCACCTCTCCTCCCTGTTGCTCTGTTTCCCTGATGAAATGCAAACTGTTTCCAACAATTATTCTTCTCCTCTCTTCAGTTGTATTCCAGGCACCATTCCCCCACCCCACCACCACCACCACCCCCCACCCCGACAATTAATGGGGCTCTTCATCAAGCGTGTGAAAAGCTCCTCACCTTGACAAATTATGACACTCCTGTGGGGTAAGCACATTATCAAAACCTGACGTTTGTTTACAGAGGAAAATACAGAGTGCATCATTTGGAAAAAGTGAAGGTTTCTGTGGGTCTGCGGAATCAAGATTTAATTTGAATTTTGCCAACTCATGTCGCTAGGCGGGTGTGATAAAATGTGACATTTTCACACTACAGAGCTGTTTAGTGTGGCCTCTGAAACTCTCTTACTGTGCAATGTGGTATTAATTTAAGGTGAACTGCTGAAAATATGTTTTAATCCATCTTAACAGAGGGTTGGATACTTCTGAATGAATCAGTTTGAACTAAAGGATTACTGACTTAAACTTAAAGGATATAGATGCAAATGTATCTGAAATTCTGGTTTTACTAACCAGATGTCAGCTTGTGAAATATTCCCCCCTTGCCAGTCTACAACTCCTGAGTCTGTATCTGAATAATAATTATAACATTTGATTTCCTGATCAACTTCATGGATAAACAAGTCAGTAAGCATGAAATAAATCATGTTCGTATTATCTTAGTGACAGTAAATGGACTTGAGTTTGTATAGTGTTTTTCTAGTCTTATGACACACCTAACCTTATACACATGGCAGAGGCTAATATGTTAAGTGTGCATCAGAAGTAACAAATCCCATGTATACACATTCATATGCCGCCAATGAAGCAGCAGGACTATTTCGAGGTCAAGTCTCATGCTCAAGGACGCGTCAAACGTGGCTGCAGGAGCTGGGGATCGAACCCTTAACCTTCTGACTCTGCCAAATGAGCCACAGCTGCCCCTATGTACTAAGAGTACTCAGAGCCTGGAGTCTTGACCCTTTCAAACATGCACCTTGACCATGAACGTTTGAAGACTTTACTCGGAGGAGTCGTCAGTGAGAAAGCAAAATGTTAAACACAGACATTAAACACACTTCACTCCAATCTCAGCAGCAATCGTCTCTTTAAAGTCCAACTTTGCCAATGTGTGAAAAGCACTTCATACTCTTTGTCTGCTTGGTTTATCTTCATTTCCGCTCCTATGATCATACTGCGGACATGCAATAATGCAAATAAAAAAACAGAAGTTTTCCTCTGAAAAACTGTGCAGTGACATGTTGCTGCAGTGCTGCTTTACATATTTTTTGATCAATTATGCAAACAATATCAAGAAAACGTAGTATTCAGTGAAGCAGCAAGGTTGAGAGCTCTAATGAGAGGGTGTCAGGCTTTTCAGGATACACTGTTGTCACACGGCATAAAAGCTATAATGCATAGGAGGAAATATCGTTTCCATCTAAAGCCGTGAGTTCTTTAGGCATGAATTGAGCAGTTGACTCGGTAAGTGGTATCACCGTGGAGCTTGTTTTTCGTCGAGGTACTCCATGTTGAATGCCACAAAAACAACAAACTGCAGGGGTTCAGTTTGCAGGGTTTGAGATGTGGAAGCCTTGCCAGTATATCGACTACATCAGTCACTTTTAGTCTTTCTTTTTTAGTAGCTCGTGCCAGTTGATGTAGCCAGCTGTTTGGTGTTGTTAAGATCTTTGTTGAAATATGTTTTCTGTCTCTGACTACAGTGAATTTATTGACAACTGAATGTGTGGAGTTTATATAAAAGCAATAATGCTTGTATATTTGTCATTATTCCATTGTCCAAATATGACAGATACATTTTTTTGGCATTTGTTACTCTATAAGAGTGAAATATTGAAATGAAAATTGCTGTGGATAAGTCGAGTGGCACAGCTGAAATTGAAGCCAACCACAGTGAACCCAGCACAAGCAGTGCCAGTGACACATCTGCACCCACCGGCAAGTACGAAAATATGACTGGAGTCACATCCAGTTTGGATTCTTTTGGAGTGGCACAGACAATGAACCAAGGCCGCAGTGTGTGGTGTGCAGTCAATAATAAATAATATGCATATCAAGAATAAAATGGCCTCCTCTATAAACAGTATATGTACAGTAGTTACAATTTACATAGCCCTATGATACTGTAAATAATGCATAATGTTGGGACTTGGAGAGTTAAGTATTTTCTCTTTCTCTTTGAGAAACATTTAAGAACCACTGGTTAAAGGGATAAAAAAACGACTGTACTTTGGTGGAAATCATTCTCGTGAAACAATAAAAAAAACAAAAACAAGATTTACTTCAAATGTAGACAGAGAGCAGATACATTGTTGATGCTATCATATCCTATCAGTAAAATTAAAGGGATTCCTGTGATATATATCACCCCAGTGGGTTTGGGTTCCTTTATATTAAATTGGCTGTTTTAAAGACATTGGGGCAGCTGAGAGATTGCCAGTATTCCAATCAGGGGCATGTTTAGGTTGAGGCATTTACATGCATACATAAATCTATCCTTAGATTGAAATCAGAAGTTAGATATTTTCCATTAATAAATCCAATAAAGATTTTCCACAACACTTAATACAATATATATTGCTCACTAAATAAAAAAAGTAGATTTCCATTGCAGATATATAGCACTTTCTTCATTGTGCATGAGAACACGGATGAGTTGTCACCAATTAAGCATAGATTACAAGGTTCCTGCATGCCTTTAGGACAACCATGTACTGATTGAAAAGCCTACCTGGCTTTGCAAGGGATTCTACCTAATTGAATGCATGGATGGCTGGAGAAATGGAAAGAGTTTTAGGGGGCATACTAAGCATGCCTAAGCTCATGAAAATTACAAATTTATCCTATGGAATCCAAAGCAAAATTATTTTCCAAGTGTGATTAATGGTGTCTGTCAAACACACACACTCTCTCTCTTTCTCTCTCTTAAACACACACATTTAAGTCCTTGCACAGAGCAAATGCTGAACATAGTACAGGGTGATTGGCTGATATACAGATGCTATTATATTGTTATATTTCATATTCAACAGTACTGCATTTTGGAAAATAAAATAAATGACACACAGTAAAGACAGTAATAAAGTCACATCACCAATTGAGATGATGGCAACAAATAAAGACATCTCAATCTCTGCCTTTGGTTGCTGTTGGTGCCAACCACTTTTTAACCTATAAGATAAGATAATTCTTTATTCATCTCAAACATTGAGCAATTTACAGAGTTACAGCAGCAGGACAGCAGAAGAAAAATCACAATGCAAAAATTAACAAAGATAAAAATGTTAAAATGTTACAGAGATATGGGGCAACAAACATCAAACTGTGATCCCACAATTAGTTTTAAAAAAGTGTATTAGTAGTATCTAGAGTTAAAAGAAGGAATGTGTATTTGCACATTGGTTTGACCTCTTTTTAAAATGAAGGAAAAAAGTCTTTCTAAAGAGGTTTCACTTTTTTTAAATGGGAGTTGACCTCTAAATGTGAAGGTTTGATTGGGATGACTCTTTAATAACTGTGAGCAAAGTGTTATCTATGGACCTGGTTGGGCAAGTCATAAGAACATGTCTCGTCTTCTACCTTGTTCCTCTGTTGTTCAATTAATAACTTGAGTTTGATGCATTATCCTCTATCTTGCTTGTGGCTGATGTGCTGTCACTTCTACCTGGGGGCTGTCAAAGTTTGGATTTATATATTTGTCTTCTGCTTGCTCGAGACATTCAAGTCCCGAGATTCTAAAAACACTTTTAGAGTGAGTGCATTCATTCTTTATTTCCTTCCCACCGATGTTATTGCCCCCACTAGAGCCAGTTTAGCTAAATTGGAAATTCACTTGAGTAACTACAGTGTATCAGTGGATACACATCTTGTGCTTTACAGAATATGGATGGCTGGAGCATTTAAAGGCAGAAAGAGGGAAATGTTAAATTGGCTGTTATTGATTTGTAAAACCAGATTTCTGCAACATTTCACTGAAACCTTTCTTCTGGACAATTTATTTGCCCCTTTCTGAGGCACTTTATTATCCATCACAAACTAAGCCCATTTGAATGTTTAAACTCTGGCATTTAAAAGGACAAGGAGAGGATCCCATAAGAATATATTTACCATCCGGACATTTCCTGTAGCTGCTGCTGTGCAGTGAATGTTTTTAACGTCTTTGGAAGTCTGTGATTTTGAGCTTTTTTCCCACTATTATATCCCCACCTTAAAAGCTTGGCTTACATGGTGTTAATTAGATGACACCCTTTAAAGCGCTACTCACAGTTGCGTTGCCTTTTGATGCAGTGAAGTGGTAAAGGTATATTGGGTCTTGTTTCTCCTTGCCTCTCTCAAATAAAAAAGAGGATCTGTTAATGCATCATGAACTCTGCGTCAGCATATTCCCTTTGATGAAATCATTCTGCTGACATATGACATGACTTGAGAAGTTAAGAAATAGTGTTGTATTTGAGATCAGAATAATCCAGTGCATCCTTTTGAGCTGATGGACTTTAAAGGGATACTTCACCCATTTGCATGAAGCTGTGTATCATTAGAAAGTGAGTCCAGCCCGTATTTTGCCCGTATTTTTATAAGTATATCACTAAAACATACAACATATGGCCCTAATTTAAAGCAAATTAAAAGAAGGCATCGGATTTAGCTTGCCTGTTTTTTAATGCATGACTTTTCTTTCGCTTTGGAGCCCTGATGACAAACAGACTCCCTGTCTCCAATGTAGCCTTGGAAAATAGCATAACCTTTTTTTTTGTTGTTGTTGAAAATACTTACACGTTTTACACTTTTTTATCACCAAAACATTCAACTTAAAAACAATCATCTAGCAATCAGTAGAGATTTGGCCAACACCTTTTGGTTGGCAGCTATTCCAGGTTAACAGGGGAACTGTAGAAATTGCCTGAAGAAATAAGATGTGCTCGTACTTACAAGCACAAACACCGACTAACTGTTATGAGGTGCAAAATCTTTTCTGGACATCTTGAAAACATGGAGCAGCATCCGTAATTCTGAAAAAAAGTGTTGATCCATTAAAAGTGTTGATCCATATCTGAAGACATTAAGATATAGAGACATTAATTTGATTTAACCAATATGTTCTGTACAATTTACATAATTAGTTATCTTCTTAAATGCTGAACTTGTTTAAAGTCAATAGTTTTTCTATAAGATGTCTGTTAGGAGCCAAAGATTCAGAAAAAAAAAAAAAAACTTGAACTCTGGCTCTTCTTCTAGCGGTTCTGAGACAGTCAATACCTGACAGACATAACTTGGCAAGCTCAGACAGTTTGAAACTAAAGTGCCAGTGGCATGTCTTTGTGAGATTTGGGTGTTTGAATTGCCATCTTACACCACCCTTTTGTCTCAGTATGACCTCGGCACATTCATATGTCTGAGCTTCACATTTAATGTTGGTATTTCAATCATCCTGATGAGGCCATTCCAAAGAATATCTGCCAGTTTGTGCTTCAAAAGACTTCACGTCATTGCCAGAAGCTGCTCTTTCACGGTTCACTCTGACAGATATTACACACGTCACCAGTCGTTCTGAGTGTCCATCTCTTGCCTCAGTAGCCATTGTGTAGTATGGTTTGCTTCATTTCAGGGATAATAACATTTGTAATAGTTGTGTTTGGTATTTTATCACAAACCTTTAGACTGATGGCATACGGTAAGTGCTATGAGATGGTGGTTGACCCTTCTGTAAAAAGAGGTGACACTGATGATCAACTTGCTTTTTCACCTGAACATTTCAGTTTGTTCTCTAATGCAGCCGCTATACTCCACTTCAGTAGCATACTATGTGTCTCTGTAGAGATTCTTCTTTTCAAAGGAAGGTATAAAGGCCTTGAAGATCTACTGTAAAGGGTAAATACTATAGACTGCGCCTACACAACAGTTTTATTGCCAAGTACATTTACATATGCAAGAAATTTATTTTGGTGCAAAAAATATTTGACATTCAAAATAAGGCTAAATAGCAAGTACATTGTACGTCGAAAATGCTAGTGTGATATCTTCCACTGATGGACAGGAGGAGCCAGATTGGACAGCTTATACTCTCATCACTCCTCCTCGGGCTTCCTTCTCGGCTTTTCCACCTCTTCATGCCTGGAGCATCACTTTTGAAAGATGAGTTATTCTTTCTAAAATTTAGATGAATCAGGTATCACACCATCATTTTACCTCAAGCAACCAACACTGGATGCTTTATGAAAACAGATAAGCACAAACAAAGAGCAGGAGAAATTTGGGGTTCATTGTTGACGGGGGAGGGGGGGGGGGGGCATGTTGAGTTAAACTGCGTTTCCAATAACTCAAAGTTCTCTTGAGTTTTTTATCCTCCATGTTGAAAACAGCAGTTTACAAGATTGTGATAGAATCAATTCAGTAGAGCTTTCAATCCCATTTCTTTGACCTTAGAGTTATGTTGTCCTAGAAGCAAGCCCATTAAGGTAGTTATTTCTGTGACTCACAGCTGAGCTTCAAAGTTAACTTTTAGAACCAGAGTTCCAAAGCAGGAACTGATGGTAAATTTAAGATACAGCAACATCAAATGCTATATCGCCTTTCCTCTGGAGGATTGTGTAATATTCTCAAAAGCATTGAACCTCAAATAGTATGCTATAAAGGGACTTTTGAGCCGACTTAAATTAATAGGTTAAGAACATAAAGTTTAGCATGGCAAGTGGGAAAGTATGTATTATGAAAAAGAGTTGTAAACAATAGCTCAAGGAACTTAATATGAGATGGTTCAAGTTGGTTTAAATCAACCTGACTATTGATTCCACTTATCGTCCTACAGTCTATTTGTGTGTGTGTGCTGTGTGTGTGTGTATGTGTGAATATACTTTATATGTTTGTGTACACTCTCTTCATGATAACAAATTCTGTCTTGTTTGACACATGGTCCTATACTCCCATACATGTCTTAAAAAAGATTTCAGGTTTGTTCCTCCAGTTCTTCATCTGTGATTTCAGTCGGCCATTGACCAGTGTCCTCGTCTTGCTCCTGTACATCAATACTGACCCGGTCCCTCTGTCTGTCTTGCTTAATTGATTTCTTATGCTTTCGTCTGCACTGAGTCAGGAAAGAACAAGTAATTCATTATGCTGCTCTGAAGGACATCCACTTTGGCTGTGTGACCTTAGTACGGTAAATATCCATGAGTAACATTCAAAGAATTTAAAAACTTACATGTTTGAATCACCTTATAATTTCCCCTTGAACCAATGCGGTCTAACATGTTTTAGCAGCGGCCTGAAACTGAGTGATAAATCACAACTGAAGTTAAAATTATTTAATTAATTAAATTAATTAATTAAAATTATTACAATTATTATTTAATTATTAAATTACTAGTTTTATCATAAAATCACTTTTAAAAAGTTAACTGACAAGCTGGAGAAAACATATATGGTGGGAATATGTGGGGAGTAAACATACAAGAAATATGTTGTAATCTGACTGTTCCTTCTGAAAGCCCAATGTTGCAAAGCATTCAATTACAAATTTGAACTGTATTTAATCAAGGTTTAGTCAACTCTTCCACTCATAACAAATCAATTATAGAGCCATTCTACTCTTTAAATCCCAAGCTGTACTAGGTAGTTTTACTTCAAATGCTTTACAGTCTGATAGTTTCCCCAACTGCCAGACTGATCTCATCAAAGGTGAACACAAATTTATTCAGCTATAAGGTGTCAATTCCTTTATGAATACAGGCATTTGGAACTAGGGATAAAATACTGCAGCAATAATGTTTGGTCTTTTGGTCTAATCCAATCCTATTACATATCCATCTGAGCTCTGCCAATAAGACTCATCTTAAATTCTCCTAGCCAACCATTTTTGGCTGCCATTTTGGACAGAAATCCATCTTTGAAGGTGATTTCCTCCATTACACACCAAAAGTTATCCTCCTCCTTACCATCGTGTTACTTAACTCCTGCAATTTCCTGTTTAAACATTTCACAGAGTAAGTTTAGGTTCTGATGTCTCCATAACTTAGACAAGGAGCTAAAAAGACAAGCTAGCTTAACACTGTGACACTTTTAAAGAGTCAGTGTTATTTTTTTTTTTTTAATCAGTCAATTATTAACCTTTTCTGCCTTGTGTCCATAAAATGGTCCGATGCACAACAGCTGGTTTTTAACTTAATACTGAGATTTTTAATGGACCTCCGCAAAAGCCTGTGTTGCCCAAAGGCCATGCCTGTCTGCTTCTTACTTGTGCCCTGCTTTCCCTCACCATGCCACCTGCATCATGCATCATGCATGTGGGTCCTCCCCTGTGCAGAGCCTGACTAAATTTAGTTCTTTATTCATCAAGTCATGTGGTAACCCCAGGCAGTCAATAGTATGGCCTCCCTATAAAGTAGGATGCACTGTTTGATTGCAAAAAAAGGAAAAAACTAAACAGAAACTTCTTCAGCAGATTTTAATATCAAATATCATTGTAATGTGGAGGGCTGTTTACAAGTGCATTTGAAATAAAAGGCTTTTTAGGCTTTTTAACACACTACACAACTTGTTCTGTGCACCTTTTACTGATTGATTAACACTTACTCTCACGAGTTAAATGAGACAAACACTGATGCAACAATGGTGCGCTTCTGTGTGAGAAGCGTCCCTGCAATCTGTCATCTTCAATGATGTCACAAAAGGGCTCTACTGCAAAAAACCTGTATGACAGAACCACAATAAGAAGAGCATATGATGCTCTGAGCAACTCTCTTGTAATTCTTAATAACCATGGGCTTAGTGCCTGAAGTTTAAAGGTAGATAGATAAATTCATGGTATTGTACAATCGTAAGCATCATTAAAAAGGGTAAATAAAATGATTTAGTAAAAGCAAAATTCTATTTATTTATTTAGTGAATGACCAGAAATGCTCTGTGTAGAATGATAGTCTTGTGTTGGGAAGGCTTGTGTCTATAGCAGTATCACTTCACTGAGACTGCACTGATTTTTGTACTATGAGTACCACGTCATGTTAGAACCATGCTGCTTGAAATTTGTGCAGCATTTCATTTTTTATAAACCCTGGAGCTTTCAGCTAGGGCTGGTCAAAAATAACATAAATTACTTTATTAGTTCATTGCAAGCAGTTTCAGGTTACTGTCTTTATTGCAGCTGTAACAACTCCTACACTTGTGTGAAGCACATATGCCCTCCTCATTCTGTAAGAAGCTCAGTGTCAGGTGAAAATAAGCACCTGGCTACTGTATGTGTGTGTCTATCTCCAGCCCTTTCTAGACTTACATCACAGTTGGCAGTGACAAGGACTGCATTGCAAAGGAGGGCTTCATTACAATGTGTAAGAAATGGGAGAATGTGCAGAAACAGTAAGATGTAAATCTGTTTATTTAGTTGATAATATGTAACAATCATCTTTTGTTGTTTTATAATCCTGTCACTGTGTAATGATTGCCTGATTGCTACTGGACGTGCTGATGGATAATACAGAAAAAAAATATGAATGTCATTCTAAATGCGAAAGCCCCCGTAATCAGGCCTTAATCAGACTCTCCTATTGTGACCGAGGAGTATCAACAATCATTCAAACAGAGGACGCTCTGTCTTTCACTTTGTTTACTTGCATTTGTTTTTATGTGAGCAGTAAATATAACTTGATCATCACAGTGTCTTGATTTAAACAAAAGTACTGTCACTGGTTCTGCGTGCGACGGCATCTTGTTACAGTTGATTTCATATTTGTTCAAACCTCTCAAAACAGTGTAATCTATACCGTAATCATGTTCCAGACTGCTACAATAGATTCTTAATGACTTTATTAATAATGGTTCAGCACTGATTTGTTTGATAAACAAGGCAGTTCTTTCAATTGTACTTTTAATCACTTTATTGCAGTTTTTCCATTCTAATAATCTGCCTCATCTTTTCACTGACTAAAAATGTAATATGTGAGATCCCCTGCAGTGAACCCGTTTTGTTTGCTCCTCTTTCTCTGTAAAGCTTTGACATATTTTCTCTAGCTGTAAATTCTTGTGCACAACAGATAGATTTTTAAGCTTTTGTCGGTAGTCTCTTTAAATGAATGTGTCTTTTCTGAAATACGTTCATAAGGTTGGGACAACAATCACCTTAAAGTCTTCACATCGTCATATCTTTGCATCAACGACCCGTCCCATACGGTGTAGCCTTCTGAGGGATTGTGTTGCTGCATTTGTGCATGCATGTTGTAAAGCGTTTTATAGCAATCTTGCTTTCAAAACACATCAAAGTGAAGCTGAGGCAATGGTAAGGTCTCTGCATCATACTCGATAAGAAGAGTTTTCCATTAAGTCGCTTTGGCTTGCGGGGATTAAAGAAAATATTCTCCCTACGGTTTCTTTAAATGGTTTTCCCAATGCTTTCCCTTTTGACCATTGTTCCGCATCTTCTCCCTCCTTTACACCATTTATTGGTGTGGTGACATGTCCTTTTCCACTAGCCCCACTTTAAAGTCGAGGCCTTGGCAGCATGAAATGGTTGTCTAAACATTACAAATACATTAAAGAGGTGTTGGCAACATGTGCCTAATCCAGTCAGGAGGTTACATTCACATTGAATTGATTTGCTGCTGAGGAGTCACGGTCAGTATGAAGTTACTAATGAGCCACCTATGAAGACATCCTTGATATGGGTGAACCAATCAGTTCCCACAGTTATTATGAAGAATCTCAGCATCAAGCTATTCATGTTTGATGGCAGCTTGTGTGTGATTCAAGAGAGCAGAGCTCCTTTAAAGGCCAATGATTAATATTTTCTTGCAGTCCCTCTCAGAAGGGGTGAGCCTTTTCACGCAGAGTTACGGATCATGGCCCCGGTTGTGCAATGACCCATCCTTTGATCTTCAGCGTCTACCTTACATGATCCCAGCACCCTGACAGGGCAAGCCATCTGCCCACCTATTGTCAGTTATTTCTAAAGGACAGCATCAGTTGATAAACAGGGATCAAATATTTTCACAGTGGTGCAACTGGAGCAAATAAAGCAGAGCAACAATGGACGGGTGGAGGTAAAAGAAAAGAGTTTGAAAACTGACTTTAAATTTGAAGTTGTAGGAGCAATGAAAGGAAACCCCAAGTGGGTAATTAAAAAAGCTCTACTTTGTGATGCGCTAAAGATGCATGAAAAGAAAATCACCACTAAAGTGAGCTGTAGTTTCAGACAGTTTGGTAACCAATGCTTTAGGGCAACATGCCAAGTATTTGCCTGAATGCTCTTACATCATTTCTTGATTTTTTTTTTGTAGATTGTAACAGCATTCAAAGTTTTTTGTATCCCAAACAACACGGCCCATTCCTCACTCCTACAATAAAACAGATGCAATTAAATGAACCCAAGTCGTATGCTATTGTTTTATAGGCTGTTCAGTCCTGTGTTTAAACATCTGTAGTAGAGACAGTGATACAAGCTGAGAAGATAAACATAATTGGATTAAAGGAAAAATCTTGGTTTGGTATTTTAAATGTCATCGTTTGAAGAATTTCTTCAGTGAATGTTAATAATAATAATTAATAATAAATTAAAACTCATTATTATATTATTCCTATTTTGTTACATAAAATAGATTTTCTAGAATTTTTACATAAAGACTGAAATCAGGTTTGGTTTTCTCTTTGTCTGGTCACACTTAACATAATCTATTGGCACAGAAACAGTTGGGGAGCCAGTCTGGGTTCTCCCTCTGTCGTTCAGTTCCTTTGAGTAGAGGCTTCTGTACAGGTGGGATGGAACTGTGAGGATGGAGCATGAACCTCCTCTGTGAGGCTGGATCTCTTCATCTCTGATGATCTACTCTAAGGAGACAGTCCATGAGGGTTGGTCTGAACTTGCCTTCTTAAAGCCCAACAGCCCTTTTTCATGATGAATAGGAGGTTGGTGGTTCCTATGGTATTAAGTGAAAGACTGTCAGTTATGAACTTCTGAAAAAATAAAGTTTCACACAATAAGGATAAAGTAGTGCCAGCATAGACATGTACCAGTTTCAAAATATGATATACTTTTAGTCAATGTTTTATACTTTCTATTTTTCAAAAAATAAAGAAAATATACCATTTTGAAATAGTGTCTCTTTCAGGGTTTCTCTCATTTTCCTTGATCATGATATTTTTCTTCTCGATAACACATGAACCTTTCATTACCGATTATTAGTTTGTGCAAACAGTTTGTACATAAACCAAAAGCCTTTCTATTTTTCTGATGTGGAAATTGACCATGCATCTACCATTCATCTATTACCATAGAAATGACAAAAAAAACAAACATTAATGGAATTGTCATCTCTTAATAATGTTCTACCTCAGAGCAGCTTTTGTTTTATTAATAAGTCTTGTGTGGGGAGATGAATACAGTGTGAGCCTGAGGCTTTGTAGTCTCTGGGAGCAATGATGGAATAATATGAAAATCCATACTGTTATAAAATAAAATATCCATCACGTCCATGGGTTCAAATCTTTGATGCATATCATCCCCATCTCTCTCTTCTCAGCATTCCTGTCTTTCATTCAGCTGTCCTGTCCATTGCATGGCCTCAAAACTATCTTTAAAAAAATAAACATGGGTTATCTGTGTGGGTCACAATATCTTCAGCACCAGTTTGAGCCTGAACACCAGAAGAAAAAGTTTAGAGATTTGGGTACGTTTTCAATATACCCCTTTAAGAAAAGGTTTTATTGTTTAGGCTACAGAATTAAAGAAATAGTTAGAATGGTGCATGGTTTTCCTCACAAGCTAAAAACCTCCAAGGATTATTTACTACTGAACTGTGCATGCCATTTTGAGAGACGAGATTAAAAAAATGCCGTGGACAATGGCAACATGGGCTTGCTTAGCTCAGGATCCTTTGCACATAAAATGTAGCTCAACAAGCGTTCACTGTCACAGCAGACGGTGAGTGATGCCATTGTAAGTTGAGGACAGATTGTGCAAACAATTTAGTTGATTTATATGTATTTATTGATTTAATTTTGTTTTACGAAGCTGGCATGGCCTGATGCTGCTTTACACATCAACAACTCCCAGTGCCAGTGATGAATACAGGATACTAACTTAGCACAGGAATCGTTTGGGTACACAGGATCGACAGACACCCAATATATATCAGAACTTAGAAAGTTTGATCAGACTCCCATCCTCTTAGTTTTGTTTTTGCTTGGTCTCATTTTTTATAATTCCACAGTGTTCTTGTGTCCCTTGAAATGTGCTACATATATTCAATGTTTTATATTTCTATCATTAATATTTCTGCAGTATTATTGTTATTATCACTAGGGTTGTCCAACCTTTGCTTCATTATAAATTAGACGAGCTACAACCAGTTCTGGTCTTAAGCATGGAAGCAAACACTAAGTGCAGATGTGCTGTAAAACACAGTTATCAGCTGCGGCCAGCTGAATGTTAATAGGCAGTAGTGCAGAGACTCAGTGCACAGAGTGAGCACAGAGACTTACACCATCAGATATTGTGTGTTTTTTTTCTAGTCTCTATCCTCTCAATGCACTAAAACTCATCAGACCAAAGAAATCTGTTCATTCATCTGTGTGTGTATTTAGTCACTCGTGTAGCATAGAAACCATCTGTTGTTCTGATTTGATTTGCTCTTCTCGTTCCTGAAAGGTTTAATTCTTGTGTCCATGAATATTGAAATAATGACTTCAGCTACTTTTCAATGCTACACTTTCTTTCTAATTCATCATGAAGTCAGTGGTAGCAGAAAGGTAAGGTTACTGGGAGTTAATTGGGAATCTAAATAACTCATGACCAATCTTGAACTGATGAGAATGTCTTTATTATACCTTCGTAAAAGTGTTTGGTTTTGGATTGTGCAGACTGGTATAGATGAGAGGCATTCTGATGAGTCCAAACCTAACCAAGAGAAAGGGGAAAGTAATTTCCTCACCATCATGTAATTCAATAAATGATATTAAAATGATCTTAATACTTCTCTAACACCCCCCTTGAGGTTTGTAGCAGACACACAAGCCCAGTCTAAGCTGGAGCCTGGCCACTGTTGCCTCAGTGGAGATTTAGTAGCTTGACGTGAAGGAGATGGTCGACATCACTCATATTGTCTTCTGGCTTACAGAAAGGTCTTTTTGTTATATCATTGTTTTAAAATTGTGACATTGTTGTGGCTCTGTGGCCCTCAACAAATGCCAACTTCTATCTCTTATTAGGTTTTTACAACACCACATAGCAACTGATAGTACAGTATTAGATGACTGCCATCAAATACTGATGACAGGCGCCCAGAGTGCTTTGGGGCTTTCCCCTACAGGTTGTTCCCTTGTTATCACTGTCACGGTGTTATCTTTCTGTGGATAGTCACAGTAGACAGGGCTCGAAACACAGGAAGACTTCTGAATTTTCTTTAAATACGATTTTTTATATAGTTGATTTACTGTCATAAAGAATAATTATCAAAAATCTCTTGTTGTACAGTAAATTGAAATATTGGTTATATATCTTCAACTGGAAAAAAAAAAAAAAACATTTACGTATTTTGACCTGAGAATGTAAATATGAATAGACTAAGTGACAGCCATCTGTTACAAAAAAAGGGGAACCATGCTGGAAATGCTATCTCAGCCTAATTTTTACTCACAACAGACTGAGAGCTTGAGCTGATGCGGGTTTTAAGCATTATGACAAACCATTATGTTGTTGCCCACCTGTCAATCATGCAAGCTGCGCACCTTAGGATAACACATATCTTAAAATCAAAACGGAGCCGTTTAAAAAAAAAAAGCATCCTCTGTACAGTGTTAGACTGTGATGACAACAACTAATGACCTATTTAGTTTACCAGGCTCTAAACATGTTAATTTATGCTGTAAAAACAGCTTTTTTGGCTGTGGTGTATATTGGGCTTCAGTGTTACTGGACGCTTGTCAAAATGCAGGATTTTGTATACTTCCACATTGGATTAATGCACCAGAGGTTGCCATGTGGATTTGACATGTGAAAAGTGGTTTTAAAAGGAATCAATTCTGTTAAAGATACAGACCTGCTGAAAGGCATGGATCAGTACAGACCTGCTGGTAACACCCTCATTCCCACCATTGGAGGATCAAAAACGTTTATTTTTTGGCTTAATATAGCTATGAGGGTACATCTATGGATCTGCTAAGAATGTTCCATTGCCATTTATTTTGAATTTAAGCTTTAAACTTTAAGGAGACCCAAAGTGTATTTAACCAAACAGTATAGTTAAAGGCTCTGAACAGCTTGTGTACCATTATCCGAGTGCTTTGTAATGATTGCTTCAGACTAAATTGCTTATATGTACTTCATTACCTCTAACATTGAGTTCACTAGCATCTACTTTCTTTTGAAAGGATGAATAGTCATGCACTATGTTTACAGTAGTCCTTGGGGGCATTACACAGATATGGTAAAAGCAGTAGCTTCTGGAAGTCCTCGGAGGGATTAACATAACCAGGCAGACTTTAATAAACAGTTAGCTCTGGGAGTTATAGTGGGAGTACATTTACTGCCATGTTCATCATAAAACAAGCACATTGCTTGGATTATACTGCCAAAGAATCTGCATTACAAAAATGTGGTTATAGCTGTTTAACAATAGTGGCTGATTTAATTGTGCTGTTTCTGGCCTGATCTGGAAACCCTTTGTGTGAATGAATTTTACAGAACATTTTGTCAAAATGATCAAATAAAGATGTCTGAGTTTTACTGGAAAATGACAGACAGTATTAGTCATCATGAACTTTAAAGACATCTTTATTCATAAAACAGATAGTTAACGTGTGTGTAACATACAGTATAGTACTAGCAGCATCTGATTAGCACAGGAAAACAAGGCAAATCTTTGTTGAAACTTTACACATTGGGGCACTAGTGGCGCAGTGGTTCGTGCACGTGTGTGGGGGCGGTAGTCTTCCAAGGGGGTGGCCCAGGGTTAAATTCGAGCTGTGGCTCCGTTCCCGCATGTCATTCACCACTCTCTCTCCTCCTGATTCCCTACTCTATCCACTTTCCAGTCTCTCAAATGAAGGCCCACAAATTAATCTTTAAGAAAAAAAAAACATTGGTTACCACACTTTAAATTCCATTAAAAACAAGACAATGTCTTTAATTTAGAGGTTATTAAGCTGTACCATGTCTTCTCTTTGAGCAGTTGAGACAACCAGAAACCAGAGAAGTGAGACTTACAGACTACCTGTCGTCTTTTAGGGGAAATATGAAATAGGACTGAGAATTTAGGGCAGGTACACACAAACAACAAATTGCTGCAGGTGCTTTGCTAGCAACATTTTCTATACTGTCTTTTGCTTTGTTTGCTCTAAACTTTGGTTGTTTTTTTTTAAATTGTCTTTTCCATTGTGTCCCCCAGAGATTGCCGGAGATAGAATTAGAGAGGCTGTCCTGTTTATCCCCGAATATAAGAGAGATTTTAGAGATAGCCTGTGATTTCCTTAGAGTTATTTTCTCTGAAACCATCCAGAGAGGAAACACAAGACAATGATACTCATCTTTTTTTGTAAGACACAAAAGCACAATTTTCTGTAAATGGACTTTTTTTGTTTCACATGTTTTGTCCTTAAATTGAACACATCATTACAGAGGGGCATCACTTTTAGTAAATATGAAGGGCTAAAGTGGCGTGCTCAGATCACTACTGGATATAGGACTTTTTGTCAATTTAATGTCACTTGCATCATGTTTACAGCATGTGTCATCATTATCGGTTTACTCATAACATGTGCCTTCACACACATGACGCAACAGGTTGAGAAGTGGCCCTCTGAGACAGATTCAACAAATTTGGAGCAAAAATAAGCCAAAGGAATGGTGGCCATCGGTATCAAAAAAAAAAAAAGTATTATTTTAATAAGGTATACTCGTAGATCAAGAGCATGCTGATCTCTTTGATTAAGGTCTACAGTTCATTAGAGTTCATTGTCATGATCTGTTCTGTCTTGGAGCTTTTGCACTAATGTAAAGTGTTTCACTGGATGTATGTTGGAAATGCTGTGGTGTACCATCTGTAACACTAGTTTAACAGATCAATGTTGGAGAGATATTTGATACGATAGCCAGTCACATGTTTTGTCTGTGGTAACTTGGTACTCTTAAACTGTTTCAGAATTGTTACTCTCCCTGTTAACTCACAACATATTGATCATTTATCATGATCAAGAAGACGTAGATTTGAAACAGGGGCTGCAATTGGATTACGTTGCTCCTGCAAGTGTTTGATTCCTAGAGGTTTTTTATGTGTGTAATCAAGATTTAATCAACATTCAACCTAAGTTAAGTATATGATTGGGCTCAGAATAATACAAAAGAGGTTTACAAACTAAAACTTGCCAGATACCGAAATATTATTACCTTGCTGGGACCCCCACCCACTTCCTCAAAAATGTTAGATATCAACAATTAAATATACAATTTCTTAATATATTTCACAATTGTCATTACAAATAAATACATTTTCTTTTCTTTTTTTTTTAAATTTAAATAATCGTTCCTCTTATTCAATGATTTTTTTTGGGTCGAACACATATTTTGATTTGCTAACATATTTAAAGACACATTAGAATGATATTGTAACAAATGTTACTATTTTTTCCATATCCCTTTTCCCACTAAGATTTCTGTAACCCCCCTATCGGCGATGACAACGGACCCCCACCCCCAGAGTTTCCATCCAGACGTGTGATGTGCTGAAATGCCAGAGATGTGCAGGCAGCCACCTCCTGTTGTGAAAAAGCCAGAATTAACCAGTGAAATATCTCGCTGTGAATTGGTTCACCTCACTCCTGGGACAGGTGCAGAAAAGCATTCTGTTGCTGGAGGGGGAACTTGCCCTGTCATGTAGGGGGCCATAAAGTACAAGTAAACAGAGTTCACATCGCTTCTCCAGATGAATCAAAATAGAAGCCATTTCCTCCTTCAAGATGGCACATAAGGAAGTAAGGAACGAGGGTTGATGTTGATTTGAAGTGAGTAATGTCTCCTCGATGTCTCCCTCAGCATAGCAGAGACCAGGCTGCACAGCTCCGGCCTAGTAGAGATAACGCAGGCATCTAGTGAGACGGAGGGATCAGGGGACTGTGGGTCCACCCCACATTACTCTCTCACACAGACAAACTGGACACAGTTAAGAACACTGTGTACAGGGCACAGTGTGCAAGCAGCGAGTGAGCAGAAAGAAGGAGAGAGCTGTTTCCTCAAGTCTGACATAATGGCTTGTTAGCTGATTCAGAAGACGCAGAAGAAGAGGGAATCAACAATAAAGATAAGGACGCTCATGCTGTTTCAGCATCAAAGGTCTAAGAGTGACGTCTTTTGCTGCCTTGTAGAAAGACTTGGACTGGACATCCTCTATTTTTATTAAGTGTGGCCTGTTGGTAAGATAATATGATGAATGTTGCCCTCCAAGAAAGTCAAGCTGCTATTCAGGGCTTTACAAAGTAAACACACATACTGTTTCATTATGAAGAATGTGGTTTACCTGAATAGTATCCCGCTTAAGATAGAAAATATGTTAAAGAGGTTCCTATAGGCTGTTACATTAGTAGCCATCATTCTGACACGGACAAATATTCAAAGCTTCCAGTTTGGTTCGCTGGTGGGTTTGACGCCTCATCAATCCAAACAAACAAACTTGCCAGCCAGTTGAAGCTACAATTAATTCTTAACATAGGTGTCATTCTCCCCTTTTCAACAATGCAGACCCTTGGTGCCCCTAATGAGTGAGTCCTGTCAAATCAGTAATACCACTGTCCATTTCAACAATGCCATTACCTGGCATTATCCGGCTGGTTCAGTGTAGGGACTTACAGTAGACACAGTTAGTAATGGAGGATAACATTCATGATTTTAATTGCAATTGAAAAGCCCATCGTAAATGAATCTGGCATAATTTGTAGTGTAGAGAGAAGTTACTTACTCTAGCCCTCTGATAATGATAGAATCAGATAGGGTAGAGTGCAGTGTTCACATATGCTAAATCTATCAGTATCATAGGAGTCAGAACTTTTGGAAATTGTTGCAAAATGACAAATCAAAATCAAAAATTGCATCGTCATGTAATAACTACTTGCTACAGCACTATCCCAATGAGGCCACTTCGGGTTTTAAGTTGGACGTCTTTAATGGTCATGTTTTTTTTTTACATACAGAGATGTTTAAATTGTCAAACTGTGTTTGTGCTTTGTAGTGGAGTTCATAAATGAACATGTGCTTAAGATAAAACTTTATATAAATCACTGAATAAAGCCCCTCATTATATTGTACTTATAATACGTCCTTCACTGTTAAAGATGTGTTTTTTTCTCACAGAGATATACACCTGAATGTTCAGGTTTCATTTACTTATTCAGATGTCGTTGAACTTGAGTAAAATAATACATTTTTAACCATTTAGTACCACAGGTGCTTACCTTTTCCGAAAGCGCCCATTACATTTACTCACTTGTAGTGATTTGAAGGTGATGTGAACCTGACAGTTATCAAATCTATACCATGCTTATACACCACTGGAAACCTAGGTAATGTCTTTAGACATCAATGCACTCTTTGCACACACAAAAGCGAGAGGGAGAGAGAGAAAGATCAATGCACCATTTCTGTAGTCTTTTTTTTTTTTTTTTTTTTAACTCTAGTCTGTTCATTATGTTTTTGATCTTTTTCAATCTCCTTTAAATATTACAAACCAACCACAGCTCTCCCACTGTCACTACAGTAAGTCTATCATGGGCAAAGAGAGGATACATTTAAATTCAGCAGGGTCTGTCTGTCTGTCTGTCTGTCTGTCTGTCTGCCTGCCTGCCTGCCTGCCTGTCTGCCTGCCTGCCTGCCTGTCTGTCTGTCTGTCTGTCTGTCTGTCTGTCTGTCTGTCTGCCTGCCTGCCTGCCTGCCTGCCTGCCTGCCTGCCTGCCTGCCTGTCTGTCTGTCTGTCTGTCTGTCTGCCTGTCTGCCTGCCTGCCTGCCTGCCTGCCTGTCTGCCTGTCTGTCTGTCTGCCTGTCTGCCTGTCTGTCTGCCTGTCTGCCTGTCTACCTGCCTGCCTGCCTGCCTGCCTCGCTGTCTATCACACTTCTGTGCACATTCTCTTGTTACCATAACAACCAGTGAATCCTGTGTCCTTCAACACAATTAGCATTCAACACTGTTTCTTCCCAAACACCAAACAACATCCACTTATCACAGAAGAACATGATTGCTAGAATAAAGAAAATATAGGTCTAGTGAGTTTGTGGGATGCAATGCTTCACAGGCCAGTACTGCAGGCTCTCTATAGAGACAATATAGGCTGAGAGGCTGCATGCCATATTTATTCCAGGTAATCCAGTGTTGTTGCATATACTGCTCATAAGGAAAATAACTTTGAATTGATTTTGTGTTATGAACAAATTAGTCAGAACAACTCATACCCTTATTTCACAGTATTTTAAGCAAAGATAGACGGCCAGCACTGTTTTTTGTTTGTTTTGCCTTTTTTAAATAGGAGCAAGGGTTTTATTTATTCGATTATGTTTTTCGCCAGTTGTGGTTATTTTTGACATTAGACACAAAAACACGCTTGGCAGTTTTATGAGTTATATCTGTAAATTGACCCAAAAGTTTGGTGGTATTAATTTGAACTTTTTAACTCTTTAATGATCTATCTCCATTGTTACAGGTCTGAATAGATACCTCGATTCCTCATCCTTCATACAAAAGAGAGACTCTTTTGTTCAACCAATTATAAAGGCGGATGTCTCTGGAAACATTATCCTTTTCAATTGCAGAAAAGATCAGAGATTGGCATCTATGTGCCCAGAATACAAATGCATATGCTCTTTCTATGAGGGATTCTAACAAAAGTTTTCTTTACTGTTTAATTCATTTATATATTGTAAAAGTATTTTGAACCATAGTTGCCTGAAGGGATTATTTAAATAGTGCCTATAATGCCCTAATATTTATCACTATAGCCCTGGGACAATTGAGTATGAGGTTCCTGAGCGGCTTTGCAGCATAAAGTTATCAAGTGAAACTCTTTAAAATATCTGCAAGAGTTTGAGTACTCTTTCTTTTACTTCTTCAGTCAACACAAATACAACATACCGTTTTCTTCACTGTACAATTGAAAAGATAAAAAGCAGCATTTTTTAACTGAGGAGAATAAATATTAATGATCAACGATTAATGCTGCATTATGACTAAGAAGTGAACAGTGGGGCAGCAGAAGAATGGCATCCCATAGCTCAGCACAGTTTCGGTCTTTAAAATGGAGATAAAAAATATATGGCAGCTGTTTCAAGTTAAACTTTTATTTTATTTTTTTAACCTTTATTTAACAAGGTAATTAACCCATTGAGATCAAGATCTCTCTCACAAGGGTGACCTGGCCAAGAGGGCAGCAGCACACATTAGTTTACAGACAATGAGTCAAGAGAAAAACAACAATTGCAATGAGCAGATCAGTTTGCTATGTTGACCGGAGTAATGTGTAACCACATTAAGCAAAGGCTGTGGATGTTTACTTACAAAGAGGACTGAAGGCTGGTTTTGTTAGCAATGCTAACCTTGACCATGCTTGGCAAACCTATTTGACAGCTTGGTGTTTATTCTGAAATGTCTGGCCAAATTCAACCCACAATGCATTGCTTATTTGGTTTAATTTGTGTTCTCCCCTACGGCAAACTGAACTCTGGTGCACTTGGAAGCTAACCGAGACCTCCGTTTTCAAGCAGACCAGAGAGCAGTTCTTCAGGCTACACTAGAGTACATTTGAGCATTCACACCATCCCAAACAAACTATCTGACAAAATGCCCGAGGGTTTCAAATCGACGATAAACATCTCAGGTGTGAACGCACCATTAGAATCATTTCAACATTTATATGAACGATAATAGACCTAAGGCTGATATTAATAGTTGTAGCTCTTAGTTTCATTTAAACACTTATAATAAATATTTTAGATGTTAGGCTGATTATAATGGTTGTAGCTGGTAGTTGAGAAGAAAAGCTGTCATTACACATGAATACACCTGGTTGTATAAGCATGTGCATACAGTAATTACGTGGAAAATATACAGTTTTTTCTACTCCTGCACCGTCTCCTGTAGAAATGAGCTTAAGCTGTAAAGGCCTGACTGACAACACCCGCAAAGGTCATCTCAGCCTTTTAGCCAGCATGAGGCAGTCAGGAAAGGGAGGCATCACATGCAGGCGCCCACTTGACAGACTAAATACTGTGAGAGAACAGGCTCCAACAGGAAACAAGGGGACGCCACAAGCTTTTTATCTGGTTTAAAGATCTGTTCAGCTGCACTGCACACATTGGATTCAATTGAGTTAGCAGTTCAGAATAGATCGAATCAATTGAAGTGACATTGTTACAGGCTGGCAGTCAAATGGAAACATTAAATCATCTTTCCAAGTATCGTGGCACCAATACACCCCCACAGAGAGGGAGAACATTTTCCTCATGAGAGTGATGCAGATTAATGCCCTCAAACATCCTTATTGCCTAATGAACCTTCTTTCAAACAATGAAACTGTGCTTTGAGCTGAAGACCCCCTGTAGCAATGCCCAACATCAGATAATGAAGCGACGCACAAAAAGAAATAAAATACAATTTCGCTACAAGTTTTATTTGCTTTATTTTTTTATCAAATTATTAATCACACTATTGAAAAGTAATGTTGCTCAAAATTACATGATGATTATATCTATAACATTTCTTTGCTGTCAAAGATATGAGTAAATCTGTTGAATCTATTCTGTCTCTGTTCTGTTTCATATAGTTTCATCTTCAGGATCAAAAATGACTCTTCCAACTTTTTTTTTATTGTTTTTTTAAAGAGACTTTAGACTAGACTTGCCTCTTAATGTCAGACATTAAAAGTGCACACTTGAGGAATAGGCATTGGATGCTAAAGGCAGCAGCCCATATTTTTTTGGAGCAAATATTTTTGGAGCAAAGCAAGGGCTTTGTGTCATCTTTAGGAGAAACTGTTAGATTCAATATTTCTGTAAAAGTAAAACATGTCTTCTAAGATTTTTAGTCAAATTGGAGAAATGGTGATTTGAAGAAAGGCCGCCATGATTGACTTTTACTTATATCCTCATCCATATTTCATTTCATTGAAACTGTCACTGTCTCTAACTATCTATGACTTAAGCTGTCATATCAAACAGAAACACTGTCAAAAAGGAAAATACAGTACATGCATCTACTTTCTGTTTTTCTTTTTAATGATTTTGTAACATTCTGTCTGAGCTGCTCTCAGTGCAAACACCTCCCACCCCATATTCACACTCCACCATCTTTCACTGGTTAACCATGACAGAGGGGATTAAACAAGATACTATTTGAAAGCACACTTGCAGTGACCACAGAAACACAAGTGGATGTTTAACCCCTTAAAAAACAGCTGTCATGGATCATAGGGCTTTATTTGACAAAGCACTCGGCTCATCATTTTGAGGACAGCTCAGCACTGTGTCATCGATCTTCGCCTTCACAAAAAAAAAAGGAGAGGTGGGCAAGTATAACCTTTAGCTTCGTCAGCATTGAGAACAAAAACAAAATAAATGGACCTGTTAAATACTGGGTGTTCAGAATAAAAAAAGACAGCCATATGGCTGACCACATGAGGGTTTTATTCTGCACGCACAGTAGAAAGAGCATTTAATGTTACATGAACAAAAGTGTTGTAAGGCAAACAGAGATCTTAAAACACATTGTATGCCAGATTATGGTTTATTTATAGATTACACTTCTGGTTGAACTGTCATTCCTTTACCAACACCAATTATCACAGGCATCAACACTACATGTATATATTGTGATCACCATTTCTGCCTGAAAAAGAGAGGATTTGGAAATCAAGTTCTAACACCAGGTAGAAATATTTAAAGTAGTAGCTCAGTATGTAGGGTTGGACAATTCCACTTAAGCATTGTTGGTTCAAGTCCTGATGCAGACCATTATGGAAGTTGTTCTGGTTGGTAGCTGCCAAACCAATTGGGCTAGCATGTATTCAGTTTTTCTAGGAAGACTTCATAAGATTGGTATGGACTTAGGGAGTACTTTTAAAACATTGCATCATTTTCCTTTTACCTACATTCATAACATCCCTGCTTTGCTTACAATAACTTAATAAAAGAAAGCGTTGGCAATTACACAGCAAAATTACAGATAATATATTTTACTGTTGTTACGGGTAAACAGACTTTCAGCACATGCACTGAAGGTGTACTCTAATAACATACAGTAGATGTTGTGTAAGAGTACCTGCAGGTATAGACAGATAGAGTAAAAGCTGTAGACCTTATGATTGTGCTTCGTCTGAATGATGTCGTCTACTCTATCGAACTCACAGTGATCAATATCTAAAGTCATTCTTAGTGGAATCAATCATTTTCCTCAGCCACTATTTTCTCACACTGAGGTGGTTTATACACAGTTCAGTACATTTCAGGTTGTTTTTCAGCGTGCCGTCTGAGCTCACACACTTAATGAGAAACAGTGCCGTATTCATAGTGACATTTCCATATTACATAAGGTAACCATGGCAATCTAAGGGGCTTTAGAGCCAAGATGATTTTTTTTAACTCCTTTAAACCAGACTTCACTTGGTAAATGTATAACTCTTAATGAAAGTTCTTAAGTGAGGTTAATAGGTCTTAGCAGAACTATCAACTGAGCAATTCTGAGAATGTGATCAAATGTGGTTCATTCTATGAAATGAAACATTTGTCTTCTGAGAAGCTGACTATTGTGAAGGATAAAAGCAGCAGTGAGCACAACGAGATATGAATTAAAAAGTGATGACGTAAAGTTGGAAGTACAGATGTGTGTTTGCACAAGTAACAATGAGATAAAGGGCTTGCTGGATCATTGAATAAAGACACATATGAACTCATTTGCTGAAAGCCTAATTAGTAGCAGGATAAATACAGGCATGCTTTTACCAGGAATCATCTTCCATGTATCATTTATATAAAACACCTATTGTTTTGTTGTTGTTGTTTTTTATCCTGGAAGTGGCAGATATCTTTTTATCTTAACTTTTTAATCGCTAAAACCTTTGTATCCTGTTTTTTATCTGAAAGGTCCCCCCACTGGCGAGGTTTAAATACACTTTTTCCTGAACTTTTAAATGGTGCCCCCTCTGACAAAAGACTGAAATTATACGACTGCTAACGTTTGCATATAGTTGTACATAGAAATTTGAAATCAGAAAAAAAAAAATAACCTAACTGGATGGAGTTTCATCCTTTTGTTGAGTGTGTGATCATGTTATTAGGGAAGTAATGGATCACTGAACTCCTGATACAATATAATTTACGATACAATTCTCTCAGGATGTATTTTAAAAAATTAGATTGAAGACAAATTATGACTGAAAAAGATTCATTAAGGGGCTGCTAACCTGCTTGTCAGTGTGGTTTGGCCTCTTAAAGTTTTTTTTTCTTGCAACAAGGGGAGCTGATTGGAGCTTCTTGTTGTTGTGTCAATTAAATGCTGCATCATGTGGGCTGTGCTATTTGTCTTCTTGCATCATTTGCATATTTTGTTTTGCTTCCACACCTCTGATTTAAAAGATGGCAGTGCGTCCTCAATTTCAAAATCTTGCTCTGCAGCTGCCAACCGCCCCTTTTCTTCAGATGCTGACACTGATAGTATTGCGATTTATTTTTCAGAGTACCGACGTGAATCTTGACAACTTTGAATCGATTCATACGCCACTCTTGATATGTTAGTGTACTACATGAGAAAGGCTATAGACAACAATGCATTATGACCTGATGTCATCAGTCATGATCAAGTGCTAAGCAGCAGACAGTGGGTGCATGCTTTAACATCACAGTGGATATTTCCTAGTAACCCAAAGTAATTGCTGCCTAATTTTCCCTGTTTCAATTCCCTGCATTGTTGTCACAGAGTCACATAATGTTCCCTCTTTGGGGCAACTCTATTATTAAATTATGTATTTTTATATATAAAAAAAAATAACATGCTTAAAATGTTCATTCATTTTCCACCTCTATATCTCTTCTCAACTGCACACTTTTTCTTTGTTGAATTTACCAAATGCTCTCATTTCTTCCTGCGATAACTGCCAAATCAACGCCTCTTTCATAGGAAAAGTTGTGTTTGTGGGGCATTTCCTGAAAACAAATCCCTTACAGTCTTCAGTAAAGTTTAACCTTGTCCTGATAAATCAGGCCTGGAAAGAGGCTTGGCAGCTGTGCTTTTATTTGAGTGGCTGGTGGCCAGACGTGTATCTATGAGTCCAATTGGGCTAAGTTCAAAGTGATGTTGGTCCATTAACCACATATGCATAGGACAAGGCTTGAACATGTGACTTGGAGGAACAACGCCTAGGCGACCATCATCATCAATCATGAATGGATGGAGTGCTTTTCAATCCATTGTAATGAGCAATTAATCACAGCTGTTATACAGCAGTCAGTTATACACAGATGTGTCTTTGGTGGCCTTACCACAGATTGTTGTATTTAAACGACAGGAGAAAAAATATGTTTAATGTCTTATCTTCTGAGATTTTTAATAGATTCAATAGACTTCCAATAATTGATTTTTTATCTGGCTAATCAATCCCTCCCTGCTAGTTCTGTAAATTCAGCCAGTCAGAATTAATAATTCATAAATAGACCTTGAATCTATGAATCCATGAATCCAGAATCGTTTTGAATTGAAAATAGATTCTGAATCGAATGAGCACTTCTTTTAACTCACTTGTACTTATGTTTTAGTTCTCTGTCCTTTTCTTGAATTTTTAATCATATACGTTCTATTTTATTTCCTCCCTGATTATTTAATTAAGAGTGATAAACTTTTCCATCCATCCATCCATCCATCCATCTTCTGCCGCTTATTCGGGGCCAGGTCGCGGGGGCAGCAGTCTAAGCAGAGACACCCAGACTTCCCTCACCCCAGACACCTCGTCCAGCTCTTCCGGTGGGACTCCGAGGTGTTCCCAAGCCAGCCGAGAGACATAGTCTCTCCAGCATGTCCTGGGTCTACCCCGAGGCCTCCTCCCAGAGGGACATGCCCGGAACACCTCCCTAGGGAGGCGTCCAGGTGGCATCCGGACCAGATGCCCGAACCACCTCAACTGACAAGTGAACAAGGCCCCGAGATACTTAAACTCCTCCACCTGGGGCAAGGACTCCCCACCGACCCGAAGAGGGCAAGCCACCTTTTTCCGGTCGAGAACCATGGCCTCAGATTTAGAGGTGCTGATCCTCATCCCAGCCGCCTCACACTCGGTAGCGAACCACCCCAGTGCGCGCTGAAAGTCCGGGCTCGATAGAGCCAACAAGACCACATCATCCGCATTCTTACGGATGATGTGGTGATAAACTTTTCAAATGGAAAATTGTGACTTTGCTTACCATATTGTGCCTTTCTTTACAAAACAGGAAGTATACTGCTGTGATTATCTTGTTTTCTATGAAAAAGGCATTACTAGGTAAATTCTTCATTTGCTATGGTTGAACATAAATCAAGGCAATTTAGCAACTAATTGACTGAACTTCAGATAAAGAGAAAAAAAGTATTTTTCTTTGTCCTGATAGTCAGTGAGTTGCTCTCATTAATCACACGATTAATAGGGCCAGATTAGTTTCCCAACCAGCGACGGGATCATTTTTCAATTTACCAATTAGTCTGTGTCTTCTAAAATGTCATGTATTTTAAAGCACAGTGCCCCTTATAACTATATTAACAGCTTCATCTCCCGTGGGATTAGGTCCATGGGTCTACTTCAAACACGTGGGAGCTGGAGTTGTCAAATGCTTAAAAAAAGGTAACAGTTGTTAAATCTTTGCCAAATGAAGAGGTGTCCCCATTTTCTAAGTCAGTAAAGTATGAAGTACCAATTTAGCAAGAATTATGAGCAGAAAAATACACTTTTCAGCTGTAGGATTTATGAAAGAAGCCCCCAGAAGAAAAAAAATACACTTTAAGGGAAGCTTTTGGAAATCAACCTGGACGTTGTGCTGTTTTTTTGGCCTCTTGGCTAAAAAAGATCGGCTGTGCTTTTTTTTTACACGTTCAGGTTGGCAGGGTTTGTTGAATAAAACTTGGACTCACATTTTATATATCCTTGACCCTACTGTGCTGCAGCAGCTGCCTGTTTAAACCAGCATGCTAAAGCCATGTGCCATGCCTTTGCTACAGCTGTACAAAATCTGGCATCTGAACTCTGAGCCTGTCTGACTATGGATTGGAAGGTGACTCAAGGTTGGGTGTGAAGACACAACTCTCAAAACACTCAAATTGCAGAACGATGACTTAGATTTCGTGTCCACCTAGTGTTTTTTTCTCAGCATCAGCGTCTTTTCTGCGTTGTTTTCAATAGGTAGAGAACATTCTCAGCAGAAAGCCGCCACATGGATGAAAAACGCAGCACCCGACATCTTCTTTTTTTTTTTTACAAGCCTTTTTGTCCGGTGGCTTTAAGCACTCAAGTCCTTGAAAATCCTCAAGTTTTCAGAACAGTGTTGTTGACATCACTGGTGCTCTTTTCAAAATGTATGATATTTCCCTGTATTTTAGCCTCCTACGTGTCTTGTACCCACATCCTCTTTGTTGCGTGTCTGCTGGAAAAAAAAAAAAGAAAAAAGGAAAAGGATGTCAAATGCAGTAAAAAGTGCAGTAAAAAGTGAAAGAGCAGTGTCTGTCAAACAGTGGCCATTGTCAACACTGTTGTCATAGAGACAGATCGGACACACAAACACTTCATGTGAGCTCCTCCAAGTTCACAGCCAGTGCTTTTCCGCCCGGAAAAACAGTGATGTGGACACAGTGTCTTACTTCTACAAGTCGCTTAGAATTGTAGATTGCTATAACATTTTGTTCTACCTTTATAGGATTATTCCACTGAACACTGTGAGTGTGTTTTAAAATAAGTCATATCTATATTTCTTGAATCAACAAATAGAAAAAAGTTTGCTTTGTACATATATGCAATCTCAAACAAAGGGAAATGATTGTGTATTTTCATGTATACAAGGTGGTTTCATTAAAGTCATTGAGAAATTCTCTACCTTTTTTATTCTATAAATAATTTACTCAAATGTCCTTCTGCCCTCTCATTAAACATTGTACTTCCATACTTAAAAAAAAAATTAAAAAAATTAAACAATAGCACAATTTTCAAATGAATTTGAATCCACTTTATAGCAGTTAGTGACCATTAGTCATGGCTATACTTACCTGCCCTGCCGAGAGCCAGCAGCTGGATTTGCTGCCACACATCTCCTTAACAAAAAGACCAGGGAGTCATGAATTCATGAAACGTTGACTAAAGAAATTAAATTAAAACATTTCCATTAGAGCTGACTTTTCTCTGTGAGAAACATATAATGACCCTATTCTCTCTCTACATCGACACATTTCTATACTTCTTTAATATGAATAACCTCAAGATGACGTCAAAGCGCATACTGTTGAAGGACTATAGTTAGTTGACTGATCAGTGGCAGAAATCATACTCTAAAAATCTGATTTTCTCATACAGCATACCAGATGATTTTTTTTTTTTAATTCATCACTCTGACATGTTTTCACTGATACTAGCCTGAGACATTTCTTGTGTTTTATCAGCCTTACCCGCTCCCTTTTCACCTGAAACAAGCAGAAATTCTTTACTAATAACTTAAGACCTGATCAAAACATGCTCAGAGAGGTTGGAATTTGCACTGTGCATGGAAAAGGAATAAAGAAAAAAGAGAAAATGAACTCGAGGGAACACATAGGTTTTAATACACCAGTGTGTTTTTTATTTATTAACGATGAATTCAATGTAATGTGGCACACTCAAAGATAATTATCAACAGGCTCTGCAGTTCCTCATCAGCTCTTTCAGCTTATCTTGTTTTGGTTTTTCTTTCACAGCCATTAGCATTTGATTCAATTTGAAATGAACCGGGTAAGGCAACTCCTTTTAAAGCACAAAAAAGCTTTTAAATAACCAACTCTATGCATCCATGCCCAGCAACTAATGGCAGAAGATAAAGAGACCAAATTATATTTCCCTCAGCAGTTGGTGTGTTGGAACTTATAGTAAAGTGAATATTGGACTTTATCACACAGAAACAGACCTTTAAATTAAGCGTTTCAGTGTTTTAGTGTTAAAAATTAAATAAATAAATACAATAATGTAAAATACAAAGCAACAATGAAACAAATAAAATCTGCTGATATGATAATATGAGATTAATAAATTGCAATGAGCCACAATAGATGCTTTCAGGAAAAATGTATCATACTGATAATTAACGTGTGTTATTATGCACCTCATACCGGTGCATATTCATCACTGCGAGTTGGTGAAGTGTTCGGTCACTTAGCTTCAAGTGGAACAGGGCGTACATCCATCTGTTGTTAATGAAGTGCTTCTGTAAGCCAGTAACCGCTGGATTGCGAAGCATCTTAAGTGCACACACAATGGGACATTGTTGCTTGAGCACTTTAATACCGGTTAATGCTTAAAGTCGTGACTTTACTACTGCAAATCCGAAGAAATGTCTTCACATCCAGATGTTTTTTTTTTTTTTAAACCTGCAGGGACACCTTGTTACCTTTTGCCTCGCTACAGTGATTGGCACATCTGGCTGATGCAGTTTCATATTCATGAGCATGTGCTTCCAATGCCATAGCACACTACGAGCCCAAAGTTTCCCCACACAACCTCTTCATGTATTGTGTTATTTAAACATATATTTTATGTTTGTGCTCTTCATGGATGTACAACACTTTGTCACAGCCATGGCTGTTTAAAGCGCTTTATAAATAAAGTTGAGTTGAGTTGAGTTGAGTTATTTAAGTGTAGTTTGCAAACAGTAAACAAGTATCTGAATTAGGGTTTGGGTACTGCCACGTGTGATTACCTTTTTTTCCTCCACCTAGATGTACTTGTCATTTCACTCCATGCCCTAGATCAGTGGTGTCCAAACTTTTTTTCTTGCGGGCCAAAATTGTCGCGTTAGAATCGCTCACGGGCCACAGGGCTTTTTTGTTTTTGTTTTTTTAATATTGGAAGGAGCTTTTTGTATTTTGATCTCTTCAAAAAATAATGTAAATACACAATAACTAATTGCAGTGGGAAACTGTTGTGTTATAATTTTTTGGAAAGAATAGTCAGGCTTTTGTAGGTCTCCCTCGCTAACATGAAAAAGAAAAAAAAGAACGAAATAAGCCATCTGATGAGGCCTGGGGCCAAAATCTTCTGATTCTTCGATTTGAAGTCAAGGGCCACAAAAAATCCACTCAAGGGCCACAAATGGCCCCCAGGCCGCACTTTGGACACCCCTGCCCTAGATCATGACATCCTTACCATGGCAGTTTGGCACAAATGCAAAATAGCACCGCTCCATTACTGAGGGATATTATCTGTATGACTGATCCATTTCAACAAGCACAGTTATGCCAGCACACTTGTCTGTAGTAAGGAAGAGCCTTGCTCTGTAAGCAGCAGTCAAACTTGATAAACCCTGAACATCATTTGTCACTTACAGTAGATTAGTCAGCTGTTACAGACCTGCTGCATGGTTGAAAGAGTTTGTCTGCAGATAAACATGTCATCTGTGAAGTGAGGGAAAAAAAGAGAGCTGCTCCTTGTGTTTCAGTGTGTGAAGTAGTCCAACTTTCCAAATTGTTCATGTCACCAGTTCTGTGCAAATGTTTATTTTCTCTCTGTAGTTTGGAATGAGTACTAAATGGATTTGTGCACATTTGAGAGTGTGACAGCATGGCCGGTCGTATGAAATACACTTTGCTTTCAGAACACAGAGATAGACTCAGACATGGTTTAGTGTTACGTTACGAGAGGAGTAACAATGAATTAAAAGCCAGGGAAAAGAAGAAGGAACAAAGCAAAAGTTTAAATGGATTTAATTACAAACTCTTACACCTTAAAAAAGCTAAAGACCAAGCTCTTGTATTAAAAGCTACGACCTTAATGATATTGATGAAGACGAGTGTGATAGTGAGGGTGAGGATGGTTATGTTGCTGAATAGAACTCTCAGGGACCGCTTTCGATGTTGGGCTTTGTATCTGCGCACAGTCTGTCAACACTTATGTGTCCAATCAGATTTAAAATATGTTGTGCCGTCAAACCAGCTTGAATGACACACTATAAACACCATGAACCCACCATTGGGGCTATAGTATAGGTGTTTGATTAAGTGTGAAGATTTGGCACCAACTCCCTAAACTGGACTGGTCCCTGGAGAACATTAAAACGGCTTACATAAAAAGAGGTCAGTGGGGTAATCTGAAGAATTGACAGCTTTATTAAAACCAGAACGTAATAAGGCCAGGACTTGTCCATGCTAGATTTACAGCACAGTTTTAATAAGCCGATCTCTGGCAGTGGACACTTTCTTTCTGACAAAGATATGAATCGCTTGGTCTTGGGTAAGGACTTTCTAGTCCTCAATAAGGTCAGCAAATATGGAAAAATGGGGTGGCATTTTCCCACCGAAAGTAGGACACACTTTTACACTTGCAGAATAGAAAGTTGTACAGTTATTTTCGATGCTAATTTGTGATACTTGAAGCGAGGAAAAGCTGGGAATGAGCAGTGCATGATGTTGTTAGCAGATACATTTGTTCAACTTCTACTAGTTTGTCAAAACATATGCATGGTTTCTTTTTATGATGTAATAGACAACTGTTAGACAAGAAACAATCAACTTCATTTCAATGGGTAATGTTGTTAATCATACAACATAATGAAAAGATCTGCCTGAATATGCCTGCCCAATTGCTCAATGCCACAAAAAAAAGCGATTTTATTTTTGTTTCACCAATATGGTCTTCTTCATCAGGTGATTACTGTATCACCAGTTTGTTTTTTTTTGTTTTTTTGTGGAATTGAGTGAGTGTGAGTGTGTAGGCTTCTTTTTCTTGCTGCTGTTGAATTGCCCTGCACCTACTTTATGTACATATAATCAGTCTTTTGTATAATCATGTACAAACCAGAGATGAGCAAAAATCACTTTTCAGTGTTTTAGGTGAAGTCTCAAGTCTTTAAGCAGCAAGTTTAAATCAAGTCTGAGTGTTAGAAGGCAGCAGTAAGCAAAGCTGATCCAGCACTTCAGCAGATTCAGTTTACGAGGAGTTAGTTTATATCTTAGATCTTATGTTCTATTATAAACACACACACACACACACACACACACACACACACACACATGTACTGTATGTTACATATTTACATTAAAACAACAGTAAAACTACAATCATTTGACCACAGCCAACCAAATATAATATGGTCTTCTTGAATTTCCCTCGGGATCAATAAAGTATCTATCTATCTATCTATCTATCTATCATGGTGATCAATGTGTTTTATAATGCATTGCTCCTAAAGATTGATCTCTTTGGAGAAAATAAAGAATTGTTTTCATTTGCTTTAGGCACACTTTTAGATCTCAGAGATTTCATTATCAAAAATCCCCTGACATCAGGAAACATTAGAAAAAAGAATTTCAGTTAGCCCCTCCCTCCCCAGAAGTTTAAGACTAAATGTAAGGAAAAGGCTAAATGAGTTGAAGTGTAATATAGTCCCTGGTCTCTTCAAATCAAGCAATATATGTGTAAGAGTGACATTAACAGGTGCTTTAAAGTGAAGCAGTCTTCAAATTCTAATTGAAAAGTCAGACTCGACATTTGATCACTTTCAGTTAATTCTCCTCCTCTCCTTTATCACAGTGGTGATTCTCTCTTTCAAGTCAAACATAAACCTGATGCTCCATAGAGCAAAAAATACGAGACACGTTTAACGCCAATGTTTTGACACCAATGTTTTTTGATTTTCACAAAGCAGGGTTTTTTTTTTTTTTTTTTGAGGCACTCAATAGGTTGAGCTAGGAAAAAGTTGAAGGCGAGTGCCGTGTGAAATGATAGCCTTTACATCCCAGGGGATATCGAACCAACCAGTACCAACCATTGGGAGAGTATGGGCCTTGGTCCACTTACACGGGAACACTGAGCTTTTACTTTGGGCAAGCTGCACAAGCCTGCAGCGAGAAAAAAAAGAGGATAAAAACATAAAAACCTTGAACTGGAATGGATTATGTATGATGTTTTTTTTTTTTTTTCTAAACCATTCTGCTTCAAGGATTAAGGCAGACTTTCAGAATACTCTTTATTTTCACCTGGTTCCAAAAATAAAATGTCCAACCTTTGTATGAATTGTCCAGTTGGAGCGAGGTTGGGAATCAGTCACATCAAACAGTGAACAGTTTATCATCTCTGCTTTTACTAGACATGTACTGAGTGCAGCTGATTTATACCAGAGAGAATAGTTTATTGTGGTCGGTTTCCTCAGATCTTCTCTGCAGTAATTCTCTTTTAACAGCATGGGAAGATGGTGATTAATCATGTGATGCTCTCAGCCACTCCCTAATGAAAACAAGCTTCATCTTCTCTTGATCAGCCTGGCCCTGTCTCTATGTGAGCACTGACATTTTTCTGTCAATTGTAGCAGTTAAATAAGCCCCAACAATTTCTCCCCAAAAATATCAGAGATCAACGACTCTCAATGTCGAATCAACGTCAGAGTAGCAGGGCAGCTGTGGTTTGAATTTAACACCATCACAGAGAAACATCAACACTCACCAAACTGATTACATAATTATCCTGTAACAGATAACACAGGCTCTTATGTTCTGATCGTTTTGCTCACTCTTTGGATAATAACATGGATTGCATTATTTTGTTCCATATATTCCATATTTTTACAATACCAGTTACAGTGTTTTCTATTTTTGACATACTGCTTTACAGATAACAAATTACAAACGTAATGGATTTGTTTCAGGGAACTCGAGGTTGCTGGAATGAAGCTTGGCCTCCTTCCAGTTCTTTGTTTTTTGCCTTTCATTTGTCCGGAAACACCACTTATCGGTTTCTGGCACAATATAGGAATAATTGCATCTCATTCCAACAGTGTATTCCAGTATCTTAAAGATTACAGTCACAGTCAGGCTTGTTTGTTCATCTCTCACAGTTTAATGTATCAGTCTTAGGACCGCTTTAAGATCAGGTGAAGGTCTCTATGAAGTTTTTGTAAAAACCCATTGAATGAACAACTGCATACCCCAAAGGAAAAATAGCCAGTGACAAAAAACCCCAAACATATTTAGTCACATTCAAACTGTCAAATCAGGATACCTATACTGCAATAGACAAAAAGACAATATATGAATAAGAGTTATACAGCACAAGACAAGAATCAACAGAATGGATAAGCACTATTATCCATACCAAAGCCAAGTTACAGCCCTGTGTCTAGCTTGCAATTTTTTCAGTCTTTTTTTCAATTGTTTCCAATGAGGAGGGAGCGTTTGCAGCAGAAGACGACCACCAGAGCTTTTCTAGTTGAAACATGTTCAACTATTCAGAAAGGCGCTGTTTCACTGGTGCTCTTCTCTAAATATATGATACTCCTTATATTTACGTCTCCTACGGCTACTACGGTCCTGTACTCACAACGTCATTGCTCCTTGTGAAGGGGGGAAAAAATCCTCTAAAATGTATAACACAGTCAATAGCAACAGAGCAATGTCAGTCAAACAGTGGCCGTTTTAAAGAAGAGTTGTCATAGAGACAAGAGTCACATGCAGCACTTTTATTCTCAGTGCACAAGCACTTTATCCAGGAGCTTGAGGGTGCACAGCCAGTCCTCTTCAGCCTGAAAGAGCGCAACATGGACACAGAATAATGGATCAGAAGTAGGATGTCCACAGGGGTTGGTCACAATGTATAATTCTACGAATTCTACATTCTATTAATGTTTAAAGAGACCAATCCAACTAAAGCATTTAATAGAAACATACAATGCATATGAATTCATCCAAGAACATAATGTTCACTGTGGACCCTATTACATGAAATTTACGCAGCAAGTATGTTTGAGTAGAACTGACGTAACATAAGCGAGCTGCCTTTCTAAATGTGGCCACTCTAAAGTCTGGAAAAATCATAGGGGGGGCCTTCAACCAGCATTCAGCAGGGCAACAACAGTGAGTACAGTCAGAAGGGGCCCCGCTAAGGGAGGTTACCTACATCATTGCAAAATTTGCACATTTTCCACTGGTGCTTTGGCGCATCCTACCTTTCTCGAGCCCCAGGCAGTTGCCTACCTTGCCTGTTGACAAGCAGTGCCTATAAGTATCAGGGCCTGTATTTTGTGGACTTGCAGGAAACAAGCAGAAATTGTTAAATTTTCTCAGGACTGACTCTCATAATGCGGGAACATCCCACATAAATTCACACCAATGTTTACAATCCTCCTACAGCAAACATTTGCTCGGTTGAGTTCTTAACAGATCAGTCAGTGACGTCGTATCAGAATGAGGAAAAATAAAGTTGATGCTATAGTCTAACATGTTGAATCACTCAACGACATTGTGTGCTGTGATTTATGTGCAACTGATTCAGCAGTGTTGGTCCATCTTATCAAACTTGAGCCTAACATCTGTTCTCATGGTCTCACCTCTTCTATAAACTGCTACACTCATTACACTGGTATTAATATTTGATCATATTCTACAAATCCTGAGGCAAGCCGTGGTTAAGGCTGATGAATATTCAGGGTCTAATTACATGTGATTCTTCATTACTCTGTGTGGCCAAAGTTCACTTAGTGCAATCACATGGTAGAGGCGGAGATGCAGAGATGAGAGATGACTTGTTGGAGAATTAAAAGAAAGTCCACTGTCACTTTGTATTTGACCCCGACTCTCTTTGCAAGAATTAATTTTGGTCTAGCACCTATAATAAATCTTGATTACCATTGACCTGCCCCGTTTGAAATTAAATGTGCATCTGTGTCGGCTGAAGTTACATCATCTTTAATAATCGTGACTCAAATCCCCCCTGGATAAAAAAGGTAATGTGTTGGGTTTAGTTTGCTAAGATGTGGTTCCATTGCTCATACTTTGCTTGAAATCCTGTGTATGTGATCAGTAACACATTTCAGAAGAAATATCTGAGCGAACAATTATTTGAATACTCATGCCAAAGAAAGTTTTGAATCAGCATGTGAGAGGCTAATCACAGCTAGCTCGAATTGTTATAACTGTGGTAACTGGCTCACGCCCTTGCGTGTCAAACCTGTTTAAGTGAGGGACTAGAGAAAAGGAGAATAACAGTGTACTCACTGCTTATTTGACAGAAGCATTTTTTGATACGGTCACTTTGTGTAAATTTACATGCAGTGTGAAGCTACAAGTAAACGAAAGAGCGCTACCATTAGCCTGCTAACACAACAATGCAGCTCAAGAAAAGGATAATGTTGTTCCCTGCTTAGCGCTTAATCAAGCTTAATTATGTTACGCTCCAATTTGATATCTCCTATATGCAAACACAAGGGGTAGGGGTTGGAGGAGTGTCACTGTAGGAGAGTAGAAGATTCAGTGTGGCGGAGTTAGGAAACAAACAGAAGTTTGCCTTGGGTTTCATGTTGGTGCTCAAGGGTGAAATCTACTGGATCAAAAAGTCGCATATTCATCCTTTAATCTATCCTTTAACTTATTGATCAAACATATTTCCGTAAGATTAGAGCTCTGTGCAACATTTCACAGACTGATCTGTCTGGAGAATAACTGTTCGTGATGCTTGCATTACTTTTTCTCTATTCAAAACAATAAGCAGGGTCACCTATAAGTAATGCCCATGAAGGTGAATGTTTCTCTCCTAGCCCTATTATATCAGACAAAGTAGTGAAGACAGCACTGAACAAGGTAATGATGATATTTGTAAAAAAAAAGTCCTACATGTTTAGTTTATAAATGTATTTTTTAATGACTTGCTCATGTTGATGTTGTGCTGCATATCACACATAGAGGTGAATTTCACAGACTATCTCCTCCTGAATCACAAGTGCACTCACAGCACACAGAAAGATTAGAACATAATGAAGGATCTCACACTGCACAACGAGATAATCTTGTCAGCGCAAGCTATAGATGCACTGCCTTTGACTTCCTTTCACTAATAAACATGCTCATATCCCTACATCTGTAGTGAGCACACATTCCCCATCCAAGGCTTTAGCAAATAAAACATAATCTGTGTGTTCTGGCTTTAGCATTTTGTTCCCTGTTTGTTTATAGCAGTGTCTGATTGTAACACTGGAGTCATCATCCTGCCCTTGTATCATTTTGTTTCAGATGCCTCTCAGGCCTGAAACAATTCTTTCTCACTCCCTCCATGACAGTCATTGAGTCACATGACGTCAATCAATTTTGCAGAACCATTACCTTTTTTGTGCCACTTTTGGCAGTTTTTTTTTTGTAAATTTGACCAATCCACCAGCCATGACGTGCCACCAATGCCACCAAACTATACTTTGATATCAAAATTACATACTCAGGGCTGAAAACGCTGAACTGCATTGTTCTTTTCCAGTGCAAAACCCCCCCAAAAAAACAGCCTCAGAGAACACAGGCCCAATGTTGAAAATAGTGGTAAAAAAACCAAGAAGTGTTCTGTGTAACTTTGGTTTGGTTTGGGTTTTCCTCCCTAATATTCATTGACACATGCTGTTAGGCCCTGTGTTCTCCCTGCGTCTCTTTTTAAGTGGTTTTCAATTGGTAAAAAGAGTTTGCAGCAGAAAGCAGCCATCTGAATGAAAAGCGCAGCACCCAGCATCTATTTTTTTTATAAGCGCTCTGCTGTTTTTGTGTGGCCACTTTGAGCATTCATATTGAAAATCTTTAAACTGTTTAGAACTTTCACAGGTGCTCTTTTCAAAAATGTTCCCCGTATTTTAGCCTCTTATAGTATCTTGGACCCAGATCTTCCTGGGTCCTGTCTGCTGGGGTGATAGACTATCTCAAATAAAACATTTGTAAAAAGAGACAGAGCCATGTCATACAGTAACCATTGTCAACAGACTGTTGTCATAGAGACAGGACGGACGTGTAGCGCTTTTCTTTTCAGCACTCAAACACTTAATGCAAACACTCCAGAGCGTACACGGGGGAACCTTCAACCTTCTATCGATTTTGGTGGTTAAGGTTGAAATATGCATTCAACTTCATTAAGGCTTTGACGACATATGTTGTCATGGTTACAGCAATGACTTTATGGATGAATTTTGAGGAGTAATTGTGATGACTTGTGGTCAGAAACAGAAGTATGTCCTGCTAAAGTGTAACGTCTGATCCATGTATTGACATCCCTTTAGAGATTGTCGCTCTACAACACCTTCTCATTTTCTGTGCTCTTAATAACTACATGATTAAATGTGTTGTAATCACACTTACATGGTTTTATTAACTGAAAGAAACTGTCACCTTTTCCTTATTGGACTCGAGTATTTAACTTTGCATCAATTTAACTAAACCTCACCTTCAACTAAGACCACACTTATGGAATTATTTGAAATATGTTTTTGTTCATTTGTTTTTCAGAAAAAAAGCTCCAAGTTACCGTTTCCATGCAGCCCAGCTGTATCTGTAAATTTATTCCCAGCAAAATATGCAGTCAATACTAATCTTTCAAGGACAAATTGCCCTCCGTGTTATTTCACAAGCCTGTAATAAAACGGCATAAGTTATAGATTTTACTCTAAGAATCAGTGAGCGACAATGTTTCATTGAAATTGAGATGGGACCGTTTTCTTTTCTTTTTTTTGCAAAATCAATTTGAGCTGTGTCTGCATCTATTACTCCTTTTTTTAACGTCACTCTATACCAGGGCCACCTTCTCGCGTTGATGAATTACTCTGTATGGCTTGAGAAAGTCCTCTGCAAGCTCACATTTTGTGCTTGTGCCCTGAATTAGTCTGACATTTCATGCTTGAATGCCTTCATGACATTTAGTTTAAGGAAATATCATGGTCTGCTGAACTGTCCAGGACGACAAACACAGATGAATATGGAACAAGATCTGTGCCAAGATACTTTGTTTTTAAACAGCTATTTGCTATTCCTAAAGGACCTGATGTTTGTATTAAACGTGATGTGAATATATTCAGTTGTAAATGTGATAAATCCTATTTTTCAATAGGGCTTTAAAAAACATGTCGCATTCAATGTTTAGACAGCTAGTTTACAGTAACTAAGGTAACAAAGGTGGTATCAAACAATCATGGGATCGTGCTAGCATATCATTAATTCAGTTCTGTAAATGTTGACAAAGACAGATTTTCAACATATCATTTGTCCCTTTAGGGCTTGGTTCTTCAGTTTGTTCTGATAAAACAAGGTTCAGATTCAGGTCTGTCATGTTATTAGTAGCTGACATAGCCTTGAACAGCTTGACTAAATCCAAGATGTGGAGCATGCTGTTCTAAGAAGCTCATGTCTTGTAAAGCACTACACCCCCCATATATATTTAATTTTAAGTTTTGTCATTGATTGAAGTAATTTCTAAGGTTTTCTTCTGGACCTAAAACATTCTTTGATTTGTAAAAATGATCAGTGAGTTAAGAAAAATCCTGTGCATTTTTTTTGGACGTCACACAGTTGGACACTGATTAGAGCAAAATCGAACAGTAAGTTTTAAAACAGAACTACAAGATAAACTTTAATTCGCACTTTTATTATTATCCTTTCATTTTGGTTTTAAATAGAGCCGGACAATATTAGCATATGTTGTTAGCATATCATGTGACCATCGGTATCTGCTAATTTTATCACAAATATTTGCCAATATTAGAGATTTATTTACCAGTCAAATAGAAAAACATTTAAATGTCATTGTATTACACGAGCAGTTCTCTGTCACCAGTAGAGGGGGCTTTGTGGGTTACAGCAAGACATCACTCTCCAGAGTGTCGAGCGGTGGCGTGTGCGAGTTACTTCCCAGTTCACTAACCATCTTTTCTTGATTATGTATCCTTTCCACAAGTGTTTGTATAGCTATATTTACTCCACAGCTCGAAGATAGAGCTAAGAAAGATATCAGCTCATATTCATACATATACATATATTCATGTATTCAATCTTACTGTATTTCTTTTAACTGGAGTTGAACATCTGTGTTCCATATTGTTGGTCAAGGTTGTCATGTGTTCGTTTAAACGCTTCCTTTCCTTCCCTTCTATGTATCCTCTTAATTAAACACGTTTGCACTGAAGAAGGGCACGATGTAAAGAAGAAAAGTGTTGTTATGCAATGCAAATGAGAAAGTCCTCCATGAAAGTTCAGTAAGGTCTTTCAGTTTACCTTTCATCTTTTGACTCTCCTTTACTGCGAGAGCCTTTTATTGTGCATTATGAGATTGTGTATGTTATGCAACATGCTTTTTGTAGCCGCTGATGCTTGTGGATGCAGGTCTACAGTTCACCGTGATAACAGAAGACGGCAATTAAGAGCTACAGTTACCAGCAGCGAGCAAGTGGGGTCATAACGGCAGCGTGGGCTTGTCATGTGCACCGGAGCCTTGGGGGAGTTTTAGTGGTTTATTGGCAAAGCACTATAGGGGAACATGGTGTCAGAGGCTAAGCAGGATAAGTGGGGTTGATGCAGTGCACAGCTTGGGTTTATTTATTTTTTATTCCCTCCTCTTCTCCCCCCCTTTTGCATGTGATACCTTTGTGGTGACTAAATGGCTGCGACACCAGAGGTTAAGGTGGCAATTAAAAGATGTCAAGGAAGTTCCCTGCTTGTTAATACGTGCCTCCCTTTCACCTCCCTTTGTCACTTGATATTGAGTGCCTTTTGAGACCTGGCCCCTTTGTCACCATACATAGCCGTATAAGTCACTTCATTAATGCTAATTTGGATGTATGGTCTCCCTTGTTCTCTCCCCCGGTGTTACTCTCACTCTGAGAAAAAAAAAGAAGAAAAAGTCATTTTATGTTGTAATTATGTTGTTTTCAAGTGGTTCATGATAAATAAGTAATTAACTAAAGGAGTGATTAAGTGCGGGGGCGGCGGAAAACACATCTGGAGTACTTGCTGTGACTTCATGAAAAAAAAAAAAAAAGAGATCGAAACAGTGAGGTGAAATGTACACAACTGAGAATATGTACGGTACTCTCACGTTTTTCATAAAGGTCTCTGTACACTTAGTGAAGAATTACATCTTCAAGCACTTTTTTTAAAACATTAAATGAGTCTGAATTAAAAAAAAAAAAAAAACAGGGCTGGTCTTCCTATAACATTAGCATTCTCAGAGCAGAGCAGTATGTATTATTCATTAGAGAGTTTGTCATTGTTTATAAGAGAGTGTGTCCCACTGGGTGGATACTTCCCTTTGAATGCAAATTTTTAGAGCGCCTGGGACAATAGAAAGTTTTACCGTGTTTGGAGAAACAGTTAAAACGACGGTTTAATCAAGGCAGAAAGCTCTGCAGTCGTCACGAAAAAAAAAAAACACTTGTTTGCTGGTGAATTTGTTTATCGAATGAACAAGCAGTCGAGGACTCGACGACTCATATGATGAATCCTAATATTTGTTTTCCTCTTCAGAGTTTGGTGCTGTTTGGACACACTGTATGTGACCGGCATTATGCGATCCCCTCCAGCTTGTATTTGTTTTACTCATTTTACTGTTTGATTTGTGTTTTGTTTCCTGAGAAATGCTGCCAACCTGCAGACCTCTGATACAGCAATGTCAAACGAAGAACATTGCTAATAGAACTGGATAATAAAATGGATAATTGCCACAGCACCGATAAGAAATAGACTTGGAGTCCCATGACGAGTATGTTTCATTAAATAGTTTATTGTGTACATTTCCTGCAGGCCCACACGTAACCCGAACAAATGCCCTCTGATAATCCAATGAAAATTAATAAAATAGTCATTGTGTGTTGTGGAGAACAACAAAAAACTTTTATTATATTAAGCACAAATATTCTTAAAGAACGAAGTTGTTTGTTTGGAACATTTATAGTTCTACACGTAGCAGTAAAGGCTAAAGCATGCTTTAAAGAGTACAGCTTGTACTCTGAGCCAGTCAGTACATAGTGTTAAAGGACCTGTGTGTAAGACTTCACCTGTAATGCTTGCTTCAAAAACATTAGAAATTTAGCAGTAAATCTATATTGACCAAATTGGTTTCCTCTGACACAGTATGTAGATTACTCATTGTACTCAGGTATACCATGTAACCATGAGGAACCTTTTTTTTTTTTTTTGCCTTAACTGCCGCTGATTTTTTAAAAAGATCAGATGCCATGTGACTTGAATTTTTCACATAGTCGTCTCTGAGTGACATAGGAGCACAAGGTCATTGACTGTAAACGCAGTCTTGGCAGAAATAGAACATAGTGTTCATTGATAGGTTTTCAATATCCACCTTGAAATAAGATATGGTGACTATTATTTTCGAGTTAGTGTGTGTACACAGGAGCATGACACATTGTAAGTGTGTGTTTGTTTATTTGGATCCCTATTGGCTGCTGCAGCTCGAAGCTATTCTCTATCCCTCTCTCTCTCTCTCTCTCTCTCTCTCTCTCTCTCTCTCTCTCTCTCTCTCTCTCTCTCTCTCTCTCTCTCTCTCTGTGTGTGCATTCACCTCATATTACTGCATGTCGCTATCTGTAAATCTCAGTTACTAACCACGTCTTTTCCTGGGAGCTCCTGAGCTCTCTTAGGTTCCTCAGGATCATTGGTGGGCAGCCACCCCCCTCCCAATTCCCAATCCCTCTTCCTGCATCTTATCCCATCTCAACCAATCCCATTTTCAAGGCCAGCGCAGTTTTGATAGCTGCTCATGATGGATTAGTCTGGGTCTTTGCAATAAGTAAGGCTTTTTTGTAAAGTGTCTCAAGATAACATTTGCTATGAATTGGCGCTGTACAATAAGGATCGACTGATTAATTCCTAGGGTGTACAGTTTACAATATAACAATACTATTTTCACATTCTTTTTTTTTCTTTTTCTTTTTTACAATAAACAAACATTACACAACATGTAGCACATCTACAATAACTAACAACCTTGTGTTTGTGTGTATAAATAAGTGTAAGAAAAGATCGGGATAAGCTTACTGGCCCCTCAAAGTACGATGGACACTGGCTTATAGAGTTTACATTTAAACGTTTAAATGGGATGAATGGCATGCTAAAAAGTGCCTCACATTAGTTCTGTTCAAAGCAGGAGCAAACAGATGTGCTTACAGAAAATGTAACATCTCTGAAAAGTTTAGTTAAGACACTTTTTTTATTTTAAATCTCAAGATGAAAACCCAATTATTCTTTATGTCTTCGCTAATCACTCACTACGATTTAAAGACCCTGTGTGAAACCATCAGAATATGACCTTCAGTTCATGGATCACCAAATAAAAGCAGACATGCTCTATATGGAACATTCCCATTTACAGAACTAATACATTCAGCTACATGAAGGAAAAATGTAATGTGTTAGTGTCTCCTGGCTGTGTAGGAGTTCATTAATTCACTCTTGTGCTGTCATGTTCCATAAATTGTGTTTGCTCCAATCGTTTTGGATTCATTTTTAAGGGCTGTCTTCATTGTTATTAATTTTTCATTTTCATTTTATTACCGTTGCTGCTTTGAACAGGTATCTTTCGCAGAGTTTTGGCAAACTAATATTCAAATGTCCTGAGGCAATATTTAATTGGAATTCACCAATTTGAATGGTCTTGGAAAAAAATATGCTTTGAGTTTCTTCACTGCATGTTTCTTCAAAGAAGGCTTGTAATGTTGTCATTAGAAAATTTGAAAATAAATGTCTCTACCTCTCTCTCTCCTTCTCTCTCTCTCTGTGTTTTGCAGCTCTTAGGGTTATAGCTCTTTAATCGCCTTCTCTAAATCCACCAGGTTGGTTTTTTCTTACCAAACCAACAGTAACTGAATGTTTTTTTGAAGTAGCTGTCCTGTAATTCTCTATTAATTAAGACAGACTTAAAACATACATACATGACATTTTTGCACATTTACATATAATCAAGCCTGTTCTTTTCTTTGTTTTACATGAAAGAGCTAGTCAAACAGCACAAAACTTTTCACCCTAGACGTTTACCCAGTTACTGAGTCAATGATCCGCCGAGTGCACAAGTTTAATAATGGCTGGTTGCAAATTGGGCTTCGTATACTAAAAGACAAAGGTTCAGGTCAAACGAAGTGTAAAAAAATATGGTTGAAAATAATGTCGATCAACTCCTTAAAGATACACTGTATATTTAAGACATACATCGTACAATGTTTGGAAACCATATCACTTCAAATGTCACCGGTGTCCTCAGAGCTTTCAAGTGGAAGCCGTGCTACTTTGCTAAAATTAATTACCTCGAAACTGATGTGATGATCCACCAAACAGCTGTTGCGGACTGACCTTTGCCTGCTGGTGATGTAACACGGTCATAAAAAAGAAGCCATCTCTTGTTTAAGTGCAGCTTTATCACCAAGGTAGTGATTCAGCTGCAAATATGGACATCTTTTTATGACAGCCATCTAAAAGGCCTTTTGTGCTTGTGAGCACTTTATAGTCTGGATGTCACTCCTTGTTAAGAATCTTGTTATATTTTGCCCATACGCACTTTTTCTGGAGTGTTTTATATTTAATGTGTTTGCCAACTCATGGCCCTCTTCTGTTATCTGTCTCATCATTCAACTCTTATGAGATTGTGTTTGCAGAGAAACACAAATGTCACTGCTTATTAATTATATGTTCCCTTCCAGCAGATATCAAGGGCAGGAATTCTCATAATTGCGTCTATGTAGTCAGTAATTTTATTCCCTTAATGATTCATTCAATGTTTTTCCTTGATTAAATCCTTTATTTTGAATCACCATAGTTAATAATGCCCTTAAGTCACTTTGTCCAGTCATTGCAATCAGGCGCCCAGCTTATACTGTAGTTACATGGTTGAAGACAAAATAGGAATTAGGAGTTGTTGTCTTGGCAAGTTGGGGTGCAGCACCCAAACTGTTTGCAGACTACCAGCAGTATTTTCGGGTAGAGACAGCCTCAAGTTACTGAGTCCTTCAAACTGAAACTAATACACAAAACCCCACTTTAAAAAGAAGCGTCTGATTCACTGCTATAATGACAGTCAGAAAATAAGAAAGAATTCTTTAGTCAGTGCAGCTTCCATAACAGATTGTTTCTGTTCCCTCAATCCATGTGCATGAACAACAACTTTGCAGGAAGTCACTTACGGTAGTAGTTAGAGATGTTTATTTATTCTGTAATTGAATAATCTGTTGACCACTAATGAGCTTAATTCTCCCTTGAATGAGTCCCAGGGTGCCCGTAGCCTATTGGTGATTGCACACACCCCGTTTGAGGAAGTATAGTCCTCTAGGGGGACGGCCCGGGTTCAGACCTGTGCCTCCTTTCCATATGTCCTTCTCCATTCTCTCTCTATCCCTTATTTACAACTCTGTCCAGTCCTCTATCCAAGAAGTAAAAGTGCATATCAGCAGACCTTAAGTAAACATTTACCTTTAAATTGCCTGGTTTAAAATGAAACAAAGTATATAGGTTTTCTATTTCCCCCCTACCTGAGAGGCATTATGAAACACGTTGTTGGTTAATTTCCACTGCAGTAATGTAGCAGTTTGAGTGTAATGAACAGATGTTCATGCAGAGCACTGATATTTACCATTCTGCAGCAGCGCCTCTATCAGCCGTCGGGCTCTGGATTCAGCTCTGGATGTGCTTAAACACAGCATGAGCTTGGTTGCTATTTGTAATATCGCATCACTTCCCCCCCTAACATTAATGTGCGGCTAAATCTGTCCTTCCTCTGATGACTTTAACTGTTGCTCACATAAGCTGTTTCATGCGAACCAATCTCCAAAACAACATCCAGAGACGATGTGTGGCAGATCAAGCAGCTTTGCTAGAAGCTATTCACATCGCAGGACAACCAGGAAAAAAAAGAAACAATCCCTGCATGAATGGTGCAAAAAGGCAGTCCACAGAGAGTTAAGATGCATTCCAGCATGATTTAAGAATCAAAGACCTGTAGATAGTAACATTTATTTTGAAGTTTTTGTTCAAAGACGTGCCTGACAGACTAATCTCAGGGTATACTCACACACATTGGATTTGTCCTTTTCTGATTGTGTGTGTGATTCGAGCGATACTTCTGTTCTCTTGTCTTTGTGTTTGGCATTGTTTCTCTTACTGGCTGCAGGACCATGAGTCACTGATATCACCAGATTGCAAATTGATTATTAACACAGAAAAGCACATTGAGATCTGGCAGTTTATCTGGGCTTTTTGTTTTATTTATCCGCGTGTGGCTGGAGCCACTTATCAGCTGATCAGAGTATTTTCTCACAGTGGTATACATGTTGATCGGGATAAGGAGCTTATAGCAGCTGGGGTTCAAAAGCTTGAGGGGGTAATATGAAGGATATTCTGCAGTTTCTTTGAAGTGCCCGAATTTGAGTTGGACTTGCCCTTAAAAGACTTGAGACTCCATATTAGGGACTTGTGAACAACCTGTTTACAGTATTATTTTTTTTGGGAGGGTCATTCATATTAGAAGCTGAATGTTCTGCACACCCATCATGCATTACCTTCCCCATCTGATATGCAAGCAGCCAGAACATAGATGACACCATGCTGTGCACAGTGCAGTATTTCCTGGGTGTAAACCTACTTATTTTAGCGTTTTCTTTTGGATTTGATCATCACTCACAATCAATAAAGCTAACCGGTGAATATTCTTCGCTCACTCTGTAGCCTCATTATGTGTTGTGAAGAACAGCACCCGACATGTGCGCTTATGTGTGAAGAGAGAGAGACAGAGAAGTCTTTCAGTGCGTCCCCTCTGTTGAAGTGTGATGTCTCAGGTTCAATATGACCGTTTTCATTCCACGGTTTAATAGTGCTGTGCTGCTGGTTGCTTCGATGTCATCCTGCGCCTACCTTTGGATTAGTGTGATTCGCTGCTTCATTATCAAGCCCCCTCCAATCCTCCATCTTTTTTGACTGTGACTTTGTGTGTGTGTTTTGGATATCAGTATTTAAGTATGAACTAAACTTTTTTTTTTTTAAACTTAAACTTTTTAAACCTGCTTGCTAGTGCTGGATAGGCTTTGCTATGAATATAACATGTATTTTGAATTCAAACCCTAAGCGTTGACTTGGACATGTTGCTGCCCTTATAGACTTGACTTGGACTTGTAAGAAGTGTCATTTGGCCATCTCTGTTTTATCCATGAATAAATAAATCACAGTTGAAATGATGATTCATTGTTGGATCATCAAAGGGAAACATGCCCATATTTTGACTGAATATTGCAGACATGGATCAGATTCTCCTTTGTGTGTGTTTTTTTTTTTTTTGCTTCTAAATGTCTCACGCAATCATTTACCAGATTTGTCTGTGCTCCGTTCTGGTTCATCATCACATCTCTTTTGGTTGAAATTTGGGATGGACATTTCCCCCCCCCACTCTTTACTGATGTTTCCATCCAACCATTAATCAGTTCATTTAAAAAATGACAGACAATGACTAATCAGGTTTAATTAGTTCAAATGAGCCTAGCCTCGTCACAGTCCAAGCTTATCCTCAAAAAAAAAAAGAAAGAAAAAAAAAAAGAAAGGCAATTTACAAAACAAGGAACTATTTTCAGTCTTTCCCCATTACTTAGTGTCTGAGTAAGGTCATCCAGCATGGACAGACTCAAAACAGTATTTCGAAATATTTCACGTTTGCTTCAACGTTTGACCTCCTGGTGTTACTCTACAGAGCTCCAGTGGGAAAGAGACCCACCTTTTGACCTCAGCACTCTTCCTTCAGGTCATCTTATTATGTAGTCATCCGCCCTGCTGTTTAATAGGCAGTTACCTCGTGGGCTCTGAGCCCTTATAGGATGCTAATTAACTGGAATGACAAGATAATTATGTGTTGCTGAACGGACTCATATCTTTTTCTTTTTTAAATTGATTTCGCTATGCCATGAAGGAAACTGTACATTATTCAGCCAAGCTCATCAATCTGCTGAATATGCTAACCACAAGCAATTCCAAAATCTGAATTGGATAATTGTGCACTCCTTCGTTTTTTATCATTTAATTGATAAACATGGTGTTTTTACGACAGATATGGCAGGTCTCTTATTAAGTGATTCATACCCAGTATGTGCCCCATGTCATTTTAGATTAAGGATTAACTAATGATGGAGTAAAACAAGGACATATCAAGGGAAAAGGGCAGAAATGACTCTGTGATTAAATCCAATGCTATTAGCCTAATAGTTTGTGGCAGCCATAGAACGAAACAATATTGGAAAGCATGTCACATATGAGAATTGAGAATACATTAAACTAAATAAGGCTAAGTTATTGGAAACAGGCTTAACATATAGAATCAAATCAGTTTGTATTTATTTCTTTTTTTTAAAGTTCTTCTTTCATGATCAATATTTGGTTCTCGTCAAGACATTTGAAGATGATTTATGCTTTGCTTTTCACTATGTGAACACGTTTGCTTGTTTTCATCTCATGAAAAGTTAAGTGTTTATACTAAGAGATTAAGCTTCAGTTTTCAATAATGAAAAATAAATCTATTTGTAAGTATCAGTCCTAATTCAAAGCATCTGTTGAATAAACCCAAAAGTGTTAAGTAATGTTGAGCTCTTGTCCTATGTCAGTTTTGTTCTGTTTTATTTAAATCCTTTTCCTTACCCTGTCTCTTACAATGACTGAAACTAATTTGTTAGGCATCCTTAAACAAAATGGTGTAAACTGTTATTTCGCCTCGCAGCTTGCTGTCCCTACATTAAACAGGCAGCGCAGTGTGAAATGTAAGAGGGCATTTCCATCTCACACCTCTTCATCTGACATCAAGGATAATGGCCTCAGTCAGCCTGTTAAAGGTTGGTCCAGCAGCCCCTCTGTCACATCCTGCATCAGCCTGTATTTCCATAACCCTGTCACTTTTACGGCTGCATAAATCGGTGTAAGGTCAGCTGAGCTCAGGCTCTGCAGATAGTAACAGGGCATGAGGTTAATTAAAAGACTGTGCAGATGAACCTCTTGTACCACCCACCAAAGAAAATCTCACCACCATCACCACACACATCTTTTGTCAGCCAAAGAATAAATTGCATGTGAAAGATTTGATGCACACCAATGCCCAGTATTGAACACTTAAACCCAGTGCAGCATGGAGTAGATCCATGAGCAATGTGTGCCCCCCTTTTCGAGGCACTTTTGTCTGCCACTACGAATTATGCTCACCTCCTCGTAATGGTTTCTCCAGGCTTGAAATTAGCACAATTTACCCCACTCTGTGGCACGTCTTTGGTACTGAAAAACCAACTGGTTTCACCACTCCCTGCTGCTGATAAGCCCACGCGACAGAGCGAGCCAAGGACATAAGGGAATATAAAAGTTGTCAGCTTACATGACCAAGTAGTGTTGTGTGAAATGACTTTAGCCCGACATTGTTAACGCTGAGCGGGCTGCCTCCGCCATGCTCGATAAAGGCAAATAAAAGGCCAGATAAAGCCCTGATGAAATGCAGTATGTGTGTGTGTGTGTGTGTGTGTGTGTTTGTGTTTGTGTGTGTGTGGTATCAGGGTATGAAGTTTGCCATCTAATCCTTGGCCTCTATTATAGTCAGTGTTTAGCAACACAGACACCCTCAACACCATTCACCCTTGAAGACTTTCACCTTCTATGTGTCACTCTCGCTCGCCAATTCTGTCACTCGACACTCTATCTATTGCACAGAGAAACCTTACAGACATGAATATATTTGTTCAAGAAAGGCGTTGTTTGAACAGCTGCACAAAATCATATGACACAAATCACAAATGTTATCTCAGGACACTTTACATGAAGTCTAAAACATAGACTTTCACCAAAAAGCACGAGCCAGACTTTTTTGTAAACTGAAACCGAGGGCAGAAGCAGACTCACGTCGACAGCCACCTGCTACAAATTTAAGAAAAAAAGACAGACATGGAAAGAGTCTAACAAAGAATCAATGTTGTCCGTATTTAATTAAATATTATTTGTTAGGTGAAATGGTCTGAAGTTGTTTTATCCAGAGTGTTCTCAATCTTTGAGGCCATCTGCCTAGAAAAAAAAAAAATCAAGTTTAAAGTGTTCCTTCAGTCGAAAATATTTACGAGGGGTCTTCAAGTAAAGCTCATCAATGTCAGGTTCAATAAAAGCAAAGGTCCACAACATCATAACGTGTAACATGTGATAACATTCAGAACGATTTATTCTAAGGAGCCTATAGTTGTATCAACCTCTGCAACTCTGCTTTGAAAATATTTTCACTCTGTGTGATTCAATCTGCTCTTAAATAATTCTGTGAAGTTTGTTTTTATGCTTGTTGTAAAGCACCTTGGTGAAAACCTTGTTTGTTTGAAAGCACTCGGTAAACAATAGTTATCATGACCTGGAGGGTATTACATTTTGTATGAAAGATATTATGAAATAGATGCCAGAACAGGTTCACTGGAGTTTGTGTGCAATTGTCCCTGATTCAACTCTACAAAAAAAGCTAAAATTATAGAAATAGTATAGCAATACAAATAAACGAGAAGAAAAGAGAACAATGGTATCAACCAGATGAGTCCAAGAGTGAGAACCGTGCATTTTTGGACAGTTTATGTTGTGTCCGCTGAAGGAGTTAAATATATTTAAGTTCATGGATTGAAAGAAAAACAGTTTTCAGCTTGCTATTTTGTTTGTTAATGGTTTTGTATGTTATATGACTTAATAGGCAACTGGAAGAATGCTAGACAGTAAAAAACTGAAAGGGGGCACATCACCACCTACCCTAACCGAGACTAACATACTTTTATCTTGTAATCAATTCACCCTTTCTATGTTTAAATACCAGGACATGGACTAGTCAAACTATGTGTCCTAAACAAGCTCTAACCATATCCATCTACTTAACAGTGTGTGTACATGTACTTAGACTTAGATCACTTAATGCCACCTGCTGTGCTTTTGTTTCTGTATTATCACACCAATAATAATAAGCAATGATTTTAGTCTTAGTGAAGGATTTCACTGCCGCTGGTCTGGGACTTTCCTGGTGGCTGAAATTGCTCATAAAGGCGAGAAAACCTGCGCCCCCTAAAATACATGGCCATAAATGCCTCAGACGCCATGCTGTTTAAAAAATGAAACTCTCAGCAACATAAACCTTGGTCTGGATGTGACAGCCCCTGTCTCTGGATCCAGACTGAAGTCTGCCACTTGGTGACGCCTGATGTACAGTATATAGCATTTTATTGCAGTATCCATTTTTTTATCCAGTGCAACTGGGAACCACTGTCACATAATCCACCCTTCTCTGCTAATGTTTGATGTTGCTCTATACTGCCAAATCAAAAACTTACCCGAAGTGCCATGTGCAAGGGAGGCATGACAAAACCATAAGTCTGTTTGATTAGGACAGTCTCACTGCTACTGTTGGCCTTGTGCGTGCTAATTAGCATGAGTACAATTCATTACCCAAGGAGACATGGGATTATGTCTCTGGATCACTCAGCAGCAAAAAGTTTTGACACTCTCTAATTTAACAGATGGAGAGCTCACTTAACTTTGCCAGCTCCCTATAGACAAGTGGTGTTAATAAAGGAGGGGGGGGGGGCAAAATAGCAAATGTGTGCGTATGAGAGAGACAGACAGAGAGAGATGAGGAAAGCCGAGTGTTTATGTTTGGAATACTAATTGTGTGTGATTTGATCATCTAAAACATCAGTTTCACTTCAGTGGGACCTGGGACAGCGAACGCTGCACATCACAAATCCTCAGACGTGCACGTTCACACCCTGAAAAAAGGCTAGTTGGTCATTAGTTTTGTTTAAATGCTTTAGTGCACTTAAAGTATGCACACATTGTTAAATTCAACAACGACCTGATTGACATGTTTTTGTATTAATAGGGATTAAGAGGTAAATTATGAAAAAGACTGCTTCAAAACAATAAGAAAATCTAACTTAAGCAGCAGAGAAATCCAGCTGGTTGACTTGGAAGATCAAATAACTCTAACAAGAAGAATGTCAGACCATAGTGACAAGCTCAGGTGATGAAGATGTAAATAAATAATAAATGTGACGTTCATAGATTTTTTTTTTATTATCATTATTTTTTTTCTCAGCTAAGACATTATTTTGTAACAGTAACTTTCTTGGAAATGTATGTGTGAAGTGGCAAAAACTCCAAAATCAGCTTTTTGATGTAACCTCTGCTCTTGTATTTAACTGGAACAGTTTATCAAACACGCAGACTTGATACAAAAATAATGATACCTGTGAGAATTGACATTTAAAGTTGATGGTAGTTTTTAAAAAAAAAATAATTTTAACTAAATAAAAAATTTATATGTACGAGCTTAAATGACCTAAAAAACATGCAGTACTTATCATTACCATGAATGCTGAGCCTGAGGTCAATGACTCTATCAGCTGTGACCCGTCTTCCTCCCAGGCGTGCTCTCTGCACACTAATCTCTAATCTAGTCTCGCCTCACCACCTCTGAAGGGCGCACATGTATAACAAATAAAATAGAAAAAAAATGAAACAAACGATGCAAATAAAATAAATTCAGCTCCTACACTGTCTTGTCTTGTGACTCCTTCTGTAACTGGCACTCTAAAATATTCTTCTGCAAACTCTAAACCATCCCCTTGGATGCTGTTTCCTACTTATTGACAAATATGGTGTCATTCATACCTTTGTTGGAAGTTCCCATCAGCCTCAAGCTCTTTGACACGTTCCTTTTTTTTTTTTTACTTTAACTTTTTCTGAAGTTCAAGTTTTTCTCGCACTGGTCTGATGAATATGTAGCCAGATGGTATAAGTGAATAACAGACATTTTTGTCTTGAGAACAGTAATTGATAACAGACAGGTTGACACTACACAATATCACCAGACTCTGCCCTTGAGGCCCATATTGATAATACAATCATTTACAGCTCGAGCCCACGTTGAAGGTGTGCTGCTTTGTCATGCTCCGGCTGCTATATTTTCTACTCTGCTGTATTTTTTTTTAGTCAAAGTTTATGTCTTCTTTTATTATTCAGGCCCAAGAAGCATTATAAGATACAAAAGGACAGCATAGGGTGGTATTTTGTCTGAACAACTGAATCTCAAATTACCATTCTGGTGCCGACCGCTGTGAAGATAATACAATACCTTTCTATTCCATCCATTTACATTATGGGTATGTAATATCAGACTGGAAGAGAAAAATAGTGTGTGACCCATCAGTGTCCTTTCCTTCAGGTAGCAATTTAGATGTTATGGTAAAAGTTTCAGCTCTCACAAAGCAGAACTGAACTGGCTCAACTTGTCTATGTCCACTGCTCACGGTCAAGAATTGGTTTTCCCTTCTGGGTGGAATGGTAAGAAAGGTTCCTTCCTTATACAGACAAACGTCAATCCCTCTGTGAGATCCTTTTCACAAACACCACATATTATCTGATAATCAGCTCCTACAAATGGATTAATAACTCAACTGTTATATTACATAAACACTTTGGTGACAACACTACTACTCACCCGATATCATTCAAGATGATTTATTTTTAACCAGACACGTAAAACTTATATCAAACCTACCAGCAAGTAAATGTTAGAATGATCATTTAGAAAACTCAAAAGATAATCATGGAAAACATTATCTACTAAATGCCACCAGTTCAGACTGCCACTCTCACATTTAATACAGATCCCCCGGATAGAATCCAGTCCTGTTTTTCAGAGATCACATTTTCTTTTTTCTCTATATTCAGATTTCCACTTACCTATTCATCTTTATCATCAGTCTATGTGCTTTGCTCTGCATGTGTTCGCCATCTTACTGTATGTTTCCTTTTCAATTCTGTCGCTCCTGGTCTAAATACTGGCCATTTTCTACCACTCTATGTGTCCCTATCAGCCTGCATGTCATACATTATATATTTTACATGTCTTCTAGTCATCCTTTGCACTTGGGGTCCTACCTTTTGGCTATATAAATGTTAATAACCTTACACAACAGATGATTCCTCGGAGTTGAACAAACTACTTCCCACCCACGACTGTTCTACCCCTCAGGACAAGCTCTATTTGAGAGATAACTATAAACTTGGTTTCATCTAAAAGCACAAGTAATATTTCCCTATATGTAGAATACATAAAAAAAATACATTCTCTACTGTATCTGATTTCTCAATAAATCTGAGATGAACTCAGCAGAGATTCCATCATTCATCAATTATGATTCTTGTCTTCTGGGAAAAAAGAAAAACAACAAAAAAACTTTAGAAGTGACTGTGACAGTTCTTTCATTATGCATCCTGCATGGCCAAAGAACACCACAGCTGTGGTTGTTTCTGTGCCTTTTTTTTTTTCTTTCTCCCTTCTTTATTCCAACTCCACTCAAAACTCTCCAACTCCATTAGGGAAAACAGCAGAAACATCTTCTTCCTCAGATATGCTTTTGCTGCTTCCAAAAATAAAAGCATTCACGCTTTTAAATTCTGAGATAAGCTAAGAAGAGATGAGAAAGGCCGGCCGTGATTCACAGTCTCTCCGAGTTGCGAGACTCGTCTGGCAGGCAAGAATAATATTCACATGTAAAGTACAGACTTAAGACCGATGCGAGCTGGAGGGTGTTGGGGTCTACGGACAGAGCTTAGAATAGGCTTTGCAATGAAAACATGAAGGACGATAAAGTCTGTTAGAAAAGGTTAATGAAGAAAGAAAGAGAGTGGTGATAAGGTCATTTTGACCTTCTTCTCTCTTTTTATATGCTGTCTGATAAACATTCAATGAAGTGCTTAATCTCAGCCATCAACGTGTGGTCACTTCATCCTGTCACCACACCTCTCACCGTGGCTTCTCCACACCTGTCTTCTTTGCCGGAAGCCTCCCTCAGTCATGCATGACCACGGGTTTAATTGACCGCCATTTAAATAACAAACAAAGTGGCAACATGTTTCAAGGAGAGGTTGCTTTTGATCAGACATGCTTTCAGAATAAAGTTTCACATTGAGATTTCCTCTCAGATTTAATTAACGCCTATCGTCCCTCATTAGAGACTCTGCATTCTGCGTCTGGTTTCTCTCTTCTTGGTGTGTCACACACGCCTGCGTTCTCTCCATCCTTCTCCCCTTCAGAGGCTTTTCACTCTGTCACGCCTCTTCAAAGATTGTCGTGCTTGTGTTTAATCGTAACAAAAAGCTCTAAACATTAGCGCAATTGTTGCTCGTTATAAAAAATAAGAACAATTTCTCCACAGTTAGGTCTAAAGCTTCCTGTCGGGGGGCTTTTTGTCCACTGCAGTTGCTTTGTTTGGAAATATGCCTGTGCCCTGTGTCACGAATGCTGATATATAGTGGGGAGAAAGGTACACCACCATCTTGATCAAGCAGTGAGCTGGCCAGAGATTATTATTTGTAGTTGGACACAGAAGAATTGTAGCAGTGGAGGCTTATAAATTGGAGAACTGGAGATAGTGGAGACAATTGTAGCTGGAATACCAATGTAGTTTCAGAGATGTGTTTCAACTGGAGTTGGATTTCATGGTTCTGTTCACGGGACAGGGATGAAACCTTTATTTTATTCTGTTTTTACAAGTGGAAAGACTTCGCTATTTTCTGTACACATTTTGTAGGTTAATAAGTTCATCTTTTCCTTCAGCTCTTTTTTGGGCCTGTGTCCACATACAGCATTTTTTGAGCTACCAGCTCCCACTTTGCGTCAGAGCACTTCTCACCAGCGCTCATTGTTGTGAGGGCACGGAAGTTAATTTATGCCTTCCTTGGCTTCCCAAAGCCTTCTGTGAGAAAAACACCACCCAGAAAGCATTAAGACAGTGTAGAGGAATCTTGATGGGTCGGACATGCCTTTCCTCAATCTCTGTTGTGGACGATGGCTTTGTTCTAACAATCAACTGATAGCGAGGGCGTTTTTTTGCACTCAGAGCAATGAGTGCCGAAAGTGTTGAAATACATTGGTTTAGTATTGAAAATTGCCTGAGAACATTTTTTCGCAAGTTTCCACATTCTGCTTTGTTTGCTGTAGACTCACTATGCATCACACATGCGATAATTGTCAATGAAAATACTCGAACAAATACATTTGTTGTGGCCAATTTGATGCGTATGGTAAGGCAGGTAGAGTGCATGTTGTCTGCTGCCGTGTCACTTGCGCACCTGGACATGGCTGACAATTACAGTCACAAGTAGAGAAAAAAGGTGAACACAGGTGAACGGTGGCAGGGAATTAGGGAAAGCCACACCGTTTTTCAACCTTGTGTGTGTAAAAATGTTTTGTGGTCCTGTCATGATAGCTCTTGGTTTACTGAGCGTACAGTCGTCTTTTTGTTGGTGTCCTTTTCACATTGTTTGCAAATAAAAAAATCAAAGACGGAGAAGCATCTTTTATTCACCACGAGTTGGAAATGCTATCAGATTCCCTGCAGTGGCATTTTCTCTGGTAGCTAAATTGCCACCACAACAATATTTGAAGAAACGTGCTGATGTGACGAGCCCTCCACACCCGTTGCTGTGCCTGTGCTGTTGGTTGGTTTTCTGTTGCAGGATCCCTGTGAGGCAGGGTCGTAATCAGGGGATACACCTCCTCGTCCATTTAATCCCCTTCTCAGGACAGACGTGGCTCTCTCTCTCATCTTGATCACACGCTCTGTCTGAACATCGTGACACGGCTGTGAGGAGCCACTCGTACTTGATCCTTTGTAAATAAATGTGGATTTATGTCACAGGTTATGGTCTGCTGTCTCTCCCCTCCTTCTCTGTTGCAGGTTGGTGCCATGATTGGGTAATTGGTCTCACCTGCGTTAATCAGGCTGCAGGTGGCTGATGTTAGGGGAGAGGGAATCATTTTATGAGCTGGAGGCTACAAGACGGAACGCTGCTTGTGTTGCCAATCAACAGTCCTTATTAAAGAGTTTAGCTCTTTGTTCTTTGTTTTGGAGTACAGTTCATTTTTCTAGTTGTTTTTTTGTCAGTGATTTATGATTGTATATACATCCTTACTTTATTTTCATTACAATTTGCCATCTCCATTCTTTAAATGATCCTGTTTATTGATTGTTGTTTGTTCCAGCATCCCCTAGAAATTCAGGAACCTTGTCTTCAACTCCTCCTCTTTTTTGGAAGATAATATATATTTTGAACATGATCCAGGTCTAGATAAAAAAATAAATAAAAAAAACTGAAACATTGTTGGTCCAAGTGTTATGTGTGATGTAGGTTAACAATAATTTATGTTGTGAGAAAAAAAACACCAAAGATACAGCAAATCAAAGATGGATATCTTAAACGTGGTGAACTTTCCTTTTTCTTTACCTCCATTAATGATGTTTGACTTTTAAGGATTTTTTTTTTTTTTAAATCGGCTTTTTCATGGAGCACACACACTTTAAGAACGTGGAGGAAAAAAGCACTTTGTTTTGTCGGGTTGTAAAATATTTTTAAAAGGAAGAGACACGTGGAGTGAGAAAAGGAATTTGCTCAATGAGTTTACAAAGCATCACAGCACAGAGATTAACTGAGTGTAGCTTCTCTGCAAATGCTGTGCGGTTTGAACCTGTTTAGATATTGCACTTCACAGAGGGTCCACTGAAGTGAGATTACATTTTTAAAAAAGGTTAATGAATCACGTGAATCATGTCATGCCTTTGGTCAAAATAACTCAGCATAGGACACACTTGGGTATCCTTGCTCATCCTTCCTCGATCCTCGTCTCCTCCAAGTGGTACTAAGAAATTAGGAGGTCCTTCATCACGGTGGAGAGTTACGACTTCAGGGTCAGTTCAGGCGAGCATGTGAGGAATAGTGTGATAAGACTCATCTATAGTCTGTGCAATAGGAGCTACTTGTGGACTACCCAGGAGGCACATTTAGAAACATAGCTTAAGCTCAATTTAACACACATCTGCACAAAATTCAACATATATTGTACATAGCAGATACTGTGTTGTGTTCCACTATCTTTAAGAACTACACACTTGATAGATATAATTAAGAACGTAAGCATGTGCTGCCTTCCTGCCTTAAGAAATAAAGGCAAGCAGGTAATCACCTGCAGAGGAGTGTCAATGATAAGTAATGCTGCGGGGTGTTTCACGCATGATGCTCCCGAATGCTTCAGAAGGCCCCTCTCTGTGTCAGCTTAAACAGATGGGAGAGGGATGGTGTTACATTAATAAAAGGTCCCTGCTTCACTAGACGTATCTGTCTTCCTGACACTTCATGTCCCTGTTGAGGACTTATCAAAGTTTCACCATCATTTTTAAAGAAGTTTCATTTCACCTCCATGGCCAAGAGCGCTCATTTTTAAAGTCCTCAAGGCCGGGTGAACAAGCGTGAGGTGATTATGACACTTTAACCCCTCGAGGGACGTGCTGCTGTATCAGTCGATTGCTGCTGCATTAATACAGAAAAAAAAAAAAAACACATTTCCACACACGCCCACACATAGACTGATAGAAGCCGTATGTATTCAATATCTCTTTTCTGGTTTATTTCAGATCTCTCTGGCAGCTATCATAATGAAATGATGGCATTAGAATATGTTTGGCTAGTTGTCTTACTTTTTCATGAAAAATGAACCCATCCAACATTCTCCTTTAAATCTAAGTAACATGTTTGAGCTACACAACGTGCAAATGTGGAAGGTCTCATCTGTGCACATTATAATTTTACTTATGTTGGTGTCACTTGGTTCAAAATTATGCTGCGATGCTGTTGACGAGGTCATCATGTGACGCCTATCCTTAAGTCTGTGTTTCGAGTCTTACATGATCAAGCTCTGTCTTACGTCACTGAGCTGCAGAGGCCTTAAAGCACAGATCCTGCTCAGAGGACCTCAGGGACCTGCTGGTTGTTCCTCGCACAAGGCTAAAAACCAAAGGAGAATGTGCCTTTGAACTTGACCTACATTTTAGTCTTCCCCCAGAACTGAGAGCCTTGACCTCTGTGGAAAGTTTAAAAAAAAGCAGCTAAAGACCCATCTGTTCAGATGTGCCTTTGTTTTATCTGTTTGTATTTGATTTGATCTAACTGTCTGTTTGTTTTGTCTCAGCTCAATCCTTCAGTGTGAAGCACTTTGTGACGTTGGTTCTTGAAAGGTTCTATAGAAATCAAATTTACTCACTTAACAAGGTAGAGACCTCTGTCAATTTTTAGTTTAATATTTAAATCCATGCTGTCCTACAAGGCTGTAATATTTGTCCCTCAGCAAACAGCCAGCTGCAGTGTTACTTTCAAATGCTGCTGTGCTTGTGGATCAGAATGTATTAACAGGCTGCTGACAAAAAGCACTCGTGCAATCAGCCAAGTGCTGGCAGTTAGTTTGCTCGGTTCTAACTTTGCCAAGATGTGATATACAGACTTCTGTGTTTAATGGCACTCTCACTGGACAGTTACTGAGCTCCTGGGAGAGAGCAGAGATGTAATCAAGTTGTCACATGTGAACAATAGAAATGCACATTTTTGAACAGGCCTTAAAGGTGTTGCCACAAAATGTTGATAAATAATTTGTATCTTTACACATTTGAAGTCGATCATATGCACTCAAAATATCACAGAAGCAGTGTTCGGTAGTGAGGCTTCTTCCATCAATGCTCTTACAGAGATGTACAAAATATATAGATGAAAAAATAAAAATATCATGGGACACGATCGAGAATCTTACATGTAAAAAAAAAGTGCAGCAATGAAAAAGTTATAATTATAATAATTAGAATGCTTACTCATTTATGTGTGGTAAATTTTTCCAAATCCTCATTTTGTTCTGATTTGGAGCTGCACATGAAATACACAGCATTGTGGGTGTTGACATGCAATTCATTTCCTGAAAAGGATGCATTTAAACCATATTGCACAAAACCTGGAAGTTAGTATCCATTCTGAAATGTTCAGTATATTGAGGTGGATCCAACAAAATTCCCACTGAACGACCACGACGGTTCAGTGTACTGGAAAGTTCACACTTTTCAGAAAGGGCCTCTATCTTTCTTCCCTTCTGTGCCAGTTTATATGTCCACCTACCCGTGTTTTCTCCTCGTGGCTGCGCCTTGCTTTGTTGGCTTTCTTACGTCAGTGGTTTTAGATTTTTGTAAAAGTACACTTTCTTTTGTTCCTTTATATTTCAACTTTGTGACACAAATAAGTGTACCCTTTACATCAAACACATGGGCTTGACATTTGAGCGACTATTTAAGCCTTGCAGAAGTACTGTCTTATAATATAATATATTGTAATATAGTGTCTTGTAAAACATGCATCAGATCTCTCTTGGATTTTATAACAATGACTCTTCATTCTGTCTTCACTTGGCAGTTCAGAGCATGCATTAAAGCTTTTATCTAATTACATCTCAGGGAAAAACTGTCAAAATTATTCTATTTTCCCCATAAATGTTTTGTCTCAAAATGTTTAAATAACTTGTTTATTCTGCTGTACAGATTGTATGCACTGTATAATTGCAACGCTATCATTATAAGAGGGTTCCCTTTGGACATAAGTTATTGCTTGACTTTTGTGTGCTTTACTTAACAAATTAATGGGATTCATTCCAATTATTGCTGGTATTGTGCTCACACATTTGAGTGATTATGTCAGAGAATTCAGTATGTGTTTGAGTTGAATAATAACGTTTCTTCGAGAATAGTTCAGTGCATGATGATTAACAGACATTGCGTTATCATGAGTTGTGTGGAGGAAAAGGACAAACGGCCTTAAGAGAGAAATGGAAATATGAGCATGGGCACAAAGCGCTGTGAAGGAACTGTGCAGTGTTGCAGAATGTCCTTCTCACCCCAGTGAATCATTGACTCCTGATACAAGAGAGGCTCACCCTGCCCTTTCCCTATTCCATCTCCCAACACTAACACGCATCGCTGACACATGTCATACTCCTGTCACCTGGGAGGACCACGGGGGGGGAGGAAGAACATGCAGAAACATGGTCTGGATGATAAACTGGGGCAGCTTTACATGGGAATCATTGCTCTACAGGATGGTCATCACAGAACTGAACCCCATGAGAAGCTCACTGAGCGTGCTGACAGGCTGAAAAATCTATGACAGCCTCAGAGAGCAACAGACCCAAAGAAACTCGCAGTGAGAACAAACAGACTTGAAAGGGTTTCTTCTCCGAAAAGTGCTGGTTTTACCTCGATTAGGAAATGAAACCCTGCCATGAAAAGGTCATCACTGAAAGGTCATCTGTTTTATCCCCACTCTGTTGCTTTCAAAGTCACAGTGAGACACACACGTAAACACCCAGATCTCCCTCCAGGGTTTCAGTAACATGACTAAAGAAGTTTAATTCAACCAAAGCCTTTGTTTGGTAACCTTCTTTTTTATAATATTCTCTCACGTTGGACTTTAAAGGAATACCTGCCAACCCTCCTAATGACTCAGAAAGAACGCATCACAGCATCTGTCTGAAGTGGTCTTAAACCCCAACACTCCCCACTCCTTGTCCTCCAGTTCCCATGAACAAGATGTCCTGATGGTGTATTACAAGATTTGGCTTGCTGTGCCACTTTCTGTCTGTGGCCTTGAGGTATAATCACAACAGTTCATCAAAATGTAAGTAAAGGTTTGATGTTCTCCAGCTATTTGAGACAGAGTTTATTAAAATTTATTGGAAATAAGGAAAACTGCAGAGTCCTTTCGAGAATAAATAAAGATTTGAAAAGAAATGAAAATGAAAAGACTCATTGCAAACTGTCATCTGGATTACAAGATAAGAAGAAGATTTACTATTGTGTCAGAATCGTGAAGAGAGGACAGTTGCTTTGGATTGTTGTTTTTTTACAGAATTAAATATCTGAGTATCATCGGCATAAGTGATCCTCCGCATAGTAACACTGATACCTGTACTATTATTTTTGAAATATCAATTAGTATTATGATAATTAAAAGTACTAAATGTTACAATTCATGACTCAGGTAACATCATTTGACTTCCCCTTATCTAACTCGAGTCGCTTTTTTATCATTCAAAAGGCACACAGACCTGTGTAAATGGAATTCATGTCCTTAATTAGTTGTGTCAGCTGCCCGTCACGTTGTATGTATAGAGGCCCTTTTGCACTTCATTAGAGAGATAATGCAGCTTTAAGCAGGAGTGGATTGGTGAGTGGAAGGCCTTTTTCTATTGGACTGGGGGAGCTGTATGCCTTCATCCTAGAACATCAACTGCTGTTTTGTAACCATGTATGACTTGAGTTGTTTCACCCCCAGTCTATCTGTTCAATTCAATTCAAAAAAACTTTATTTGTCCCGGGGGGCAATTCAAATGAAGGTTTTGCTGCTATCAGGGGCCTGTTTCAAGTTGTAAGCATCAGCCTCGACCCTAAAAATCAAATGCTTAAGGAAGTAAATACATTTAGAGAGTACATGAAAAGTAAGACTGATTTCTGTTTAATTAACCTCTTTGTGCTTATTATTTATTCTGTATATTTCATATTGTATTCATACTTGTATACTCAAACTTAATAAATGAAGTTACAGACCCTTTGCTAAGTTCTGCCCACCCACTGTTGCTACAGCTGCTGTCTGACAAGCTTCTCAATCTCCAGCACTGCAAATATGCAGTTTTGAGTGTTGAAAGTGGCAGATTCAACAGATCAAACTGCACAGCAATTTTCTCAAAAAAAAAAAGGCTCCTAGGTGTTAATAGTAGACTGTCGTATTGTATGCAGGAGGGAAAGCTCTCAAGGAGATGTGTTCAACTGTTGCTTGCGTCATTATTTGGAAAAAAGGCACTTCCAACAGGGTCTTTATGAAAGCTACAAACATGGTCTTCTTATCAGCTTTATATAGACCCAGGCTTAACACAAGCTCCAGGGCGAAAGTCAGAATCATTATTGAGCCTTAAGGAAGAAATGGAATAACAGCAGGCTAGTTCAAGATGTATTTTCATGAATTTCTAACAGTTTTTTTCCCCCCCAGAAGAACATTTACACATTGACTTTGAAAAAACAAAACGCAAATTTGAGTTGTGCTTGTTTAATATTTCATCTGAAGCGTTTTAGTGGGAAGTCAAAAGGCTTTAAAATGAGACCAGATGAGTGTTAGTGAATGAAGTAAGAGGGAAGATCAATTGAAGAGATTCCCAACTTAATCACCATTGCATACATTTTAGATAATAAAGGAAACAACAGTAACATAAATGAATGTGTTGGTGGCATTGTTTTCTTTCCTTGTAATGCTTGCTAAGGTCTGTCAGATGCATGCTGCTCATAGTTCTTTCAAGTCAGGTGATGCCCCAATGTAAACGTGTGACTCCACGCTGCACTGCAGGTGAGGTATTAAATGTGCAGCTTTTCTCTCTTTCCTGGCAGCCCAGCACTTGTGAACCAGTACACCCCTCTGAGGTGCTGAAATGTCATTTTGGATGATTGTAAGAAATACATCATGCTGAGTCACTAGATAGCCAACCATTTGGGAACCGGATATGTAATCTTGGCACACTCAAAGACACACACACACACACACACACACATTAATGATCACTTTTAGGTGCATGACATCCGATTCCAAAGGCATGAAATGTTTTCCTCTTATACAGACGTTTCAGCATTGCATTTATTCCCTCTATTCATGTGTCTGGTTGAAGAAAAGCTGTCCAACAGGGAGTGCAACCGAAATGACAACCCAATCAAATGTCCTTTCCCCTGCCTCTGATAGTGTCTGTGCCTCATGTTTCCCCAAATACGCATTGACAATTTTTTTTTCATAGATGCATGTAAAGGCCTCAGCCGTATCAAGGAATCGTGAAAATGATTAAACTTTCTCCCTCTGGTATTGGAGCCCATTATTGATGTGTAATTTATAGGTCATGGCTTATTTCAGTGGCTTTCTTCATGTGGTTAAATGTGTGGAACTCAGCATTCAATGGGTTCGTCATACAAATGAGACATAACTGCGTTGTGAATTCAGAGAATGAGGGACTAATGACTTAACTGCAGACATATTTGATTGTGGGCCATCTCAGTCTTGCATCCATATTTGTAATTACAACATTATTGTGTTAAGGAATACAATGTTTTAAAAGTCCCACTTTAACCAAGGAGTTTATTTATGTAGTCAGTTAAGGAAACAAAAAAAGTTCACGAGCACACCCTCGTTATGAAAAAGACATATTCAGGTCAGTCAGTTACGCCGCTATGAGACTTCTTCATGCGTTGATGTGCAGGGGGGGGGAAATCTCCAAATTGCATCCTCTCTGCATCCAGACTCTATAAAAACAAAATGGAACTATTAACGTTTAATTTTTGCAATGAATCTCCATCCTGGCTTAGAATTTAAACTCTGAGCAGAGAACTACTATGTGCTGTATCATCTCGAATACATCATGGGCCATTGACTTTGGGATAAGTGTACACAAAAAAAAGGTCATTTTTGTAGCAGCAGACTCGCATAACCACTCACGGGAAAACTCAAAACCTAACGGCTTACTTGGTTTAGGTAAGCACATTTATTTTTCATGGGCAGCTGGTCACTGAGGCTTTCACTTTTCAACTGTCAAAAAAGTCACAGTTTGACTTGCACAACTACTTAAACGCAAACATGTGATTACCAAGTTGAAACAACATAGACTGTATAAAATACAGATGTCGGGTTAGTGACATCTCTTCATGGATTCTAAAGTGGACTTTTGAAGTCTAATGATGTTGGTCCCCCATATTAGAGATCATATTTCCACCTATAAACCTGTGTACTAATGAAGACATGAGCTACTCAGACCTTAAGGAATTTGCTCCACCAACTTTAACACACCAGACAGGCCATAGGTTGCCAGGATTCTATTCATCCTGAGAGCAAATGTGGGCCGGACTTTACAGCCTGTGATTTACAGCACTGCTTGAAATGTATTTTTTTACTTAGAGGCACTAAAAACTCATCTTCTTAATAAGCGTCTAAGTACTGTATGTGCAGGGTGGCACGACATAACAACACTGGAAGCAGGTTTTGGCTTTAGATTTCTGTTTGTGCTGGGTTTGATTTCAAAGCTTCAGGACTTAGTTTGGTTTGTCCTGCGTGCTCATGAGTGTGTCTGTCTGTCCACATGTGTGTGTCTGCGTGTGTGTGCACATGTGTGTGTAAGTGTTTAAGCTCACTTAAAATCTTGCAGCCCAATGACAAACGCACCTCAGAGTCTCTTCAGCGGGTGACTGAGCCTGTGATAGAATACATGGACTTGTGCTCCAGAGCCATCAGCGGCAAACGTGATAAATGAACATGTGTGGGATGGAGAAGGGAGAGAGCTGGCTCCGTGGCCCCTCAGGTTTTGGCGCAGGGGTCTACCCTCACTATTCTTAATGACTCTGTGGCGTTGATCTGTGAAGGAAAAGAGAAAATGGGCCATTTAGGGAGAAAAACAGTCAACCTGCTATGTCATGTCCATTGTCTCGGATTTAAGTGAGAAAATCAATTTGTCATGACATTTTGCCGATAAAAGTAATTCCACTGTCCTCTCTTCACAGCGCTCATCTGATATGCACACTACGTTTAGCAGCAAGAAGGGGGTTATCGGAATGATTGGTTGAAGAGTTAGACACTTAGCAAAAAGACGCCCTGTGTTTCCATTTTTGGACTGCACCATAATCACAGACAGTCACATCGTGTTGGTTAATTTTTATTTCCAATTCAACACATTGACAGATAAAACATGAGCCACTAACAGGGTCAGGGACATGTAACACAGAGACTGAGGCATGAAAAAATAGAATCTAGATATGTGGATCGAGTCTAACAGTCCAGGGCACCATGTGTCATGAAAACCCACTGCATGACACTTGTGTCTCCCCACAGTACTTGAGGGAGGAGGGAATTTATTATCAGGCAAGAGATCCAGTCATGATGGCCAGCCTGACAAAGTTTTCCCCTGGTTCAATCAATCACATGTGTCCTCTGTGAAGAGGCACCACCACAAGGGGCCCTCGGAGGCTTTGCCAGCAGATTAGTCACAGCCAAGACTCATTTCTGCAGCTGCACCAGTACAAAGATGGAATGATGAAGGAGGCAGGGAGAGGTAGGCAAAAAGTGAATGATGGAAGGGAAGAGACAGGAGAATAGGAGGGGGAGAAAAGGATAAAAAAAAAAAAGATGTTTGATGACAGTCAATGAAGAGAAAGGTAATCAGAGGTATGGAGGATGAAGAAAGTAACCATTGGTGACACATATAATGATGAAATGAGAAAAATGAAGAAAAAGTACAACAGAAAAACACCAAGAGAGTTACATTGAGGCAGTGATGTGGAGTGAAACATGGGATCTGGTGTAATATACGTTTCTATTCAATATTGAGTCTGACCTCGAAGAAACTGTTTGTTATGCACATTTTGAAGTGAATGGATTGTAACTGCCAACGTCTACATTCATACATTCTGTGTGCGCTGTGTTCTGTCAGCGGCGCATACTGGTCCACTGGGTTGTTTTCTGGAGCGTGAGCGCAGCCTTGAGCAGCTGTACACACATCACGTGAGAACTACAAGATCACGCGGGATTAAAGAGAAAAAAACATGCTAACAAAAATGTTACTTTGTCTTTCTCAGGATGATTTGGTGTTCATTCGGTGCCTGTTTTGACGCCATGTTGATGAAGTGCTACAAAATACAATCAAGAGTCGGGCTTCGTCAAAAATAGAGTGGGATTGTATTTGGAAAGTAGCAGAGCGTAGTGGTGCTGCTGGCACACAGACGGATCGCAACGCTTGGAAACAGGAGCACTGTGGCACAGATGGGCTGCAGTACAAACAGCCTATGTGGAGATTGGCAGTAATACAGTTTATTGATTAGAGCTTCACTTGACTCATTTTGTCAGCCTCGTTATATTTGGCATTTCCATATAAATGTTCAGCTTATTGGGAAAAGGATTCCCCCGCGTATAATAAGTCACAGAAACTCCGTTTTTTTTTAATAACTGCGTATTTCAGGGATTTAATTGTTTTTGATGAATCTTGTTTGTTTAGTCAATGAGGATACCTCTGCAGATAATTCAGCTGCAGTAAAAGCAAGAGAATACTTAATCTGTCCGTGTATAAGAATGCAACAACAACAAGTCAGTGCAAAGGTCAATATAAAGCAAGGCAAGTTGATTTGAGAATCATTTCCAAAAACTTCAATTTTTTGGGAGGTTGCTCAAATGTTAATACAGTACATTACAACAAGTACAAGTACATAGGTTTCGACTGGGTATCTACTGTCAAATGTTCCCAAAGGAAGGAGCTACATGTTAAAACTAGATCTCTAAATCTGCTAACCCAGATTTAGGTGGGTGGTAACCTGCAAGCCAAGCCTATAGCCTCGAGTCGGTTTTGGTTCAAAATGAGTCAATCTGTAGAAAAAGTTAATTTGCCAGGTAGGTCATGGTAAGAATTAGGCATATTGACCACCGTGTTCATAATGACCTGACTTTTGCCACTTTATAGACTAGTCAATGAGTGACTATTCTTTTTTGTTGGCATCAGTTACCACTGGGGCATATCCTGGGGTAAGACTTGTCCTTTGACTCTTTCTACATACTCTACCTTTGCACCACCTTTCACCTAATCCAAACAGTAGTGGCAAGAACACAACACATACTGTAGATGTTCACCCACGGTGTGACACTCAATGTTGCGAGGTAGGTCCTGAGTATTTAGGCATTACAATCTAAAAGAATGCAGTAAACCAAACAGCCATGCTTCCCGAGAAAACTCCTCATCTTTCCAAAACAATACATTGTGAATAACAAAAAAAGGGTTTTGCCTCCATCAAAATCCATACCGCATAGGCCTACTGCTCTTATTAAAGTCCTTGGGTAGTTAAAGAAAAGAAGAAAATACTTTTGTCTGAGAACAGTACTTGGAGAATTTGGCAAGTCTAAATGCGAAGGGATCGTTCATATGACACAGCTTTAATCATTTGTCACTAATCAACATCAGAGTTATATAGAAGAACTCAAGTTTTCATGATTAAAGGTCCCATTTTTAGTATTGCATCTGTATCTTTGTGTCTTTTTGTGTCTTGTGGTGCTGCTGGAGTTATTTCTATTATTATTATTATAAATGTAATATTCAGCGCTCTCATGACTTACAGTGTGCATATTTTTTAAAAAGGCTACATCATGCCAAAGAGTTTGGAAAGAAATAAATATTGATAATAAACAGCTGAAAACGAAGTAAATAGTCATTAATGCCATGAATGGTAGCAAAAGCGGAGAGTGGAAGAGAGAGTGTGAGAGAGAGAGGTACGAGTTCATAATTATTTAGTCAGGATTTGGTCAGCAGGTCATGAAAATGCCTCGGAATTTTATAAATCCATTTTCCAGGTCTGTTAAAAAAGTGATAATTACAAGTCCATAAAAAAAATATTCAATCTGCATCAACAATTATCTCCATGTTAATGATTTTTTATTGAGATAAATATTTCCTCTATATAGACCATTTTATTGTTAAATGGTGCAAAACTATAGACCATTATAAAAGTACTTTATTTTGTTCTGAATTTTACATTTAAAACTTGCATTAAATTTTCAACAAGACAGCCCTTAATGTGAAAATTGTAGTCTGTTCAATTGTAAAATTATTCATTTCTCAAGCTTCAAAAAATCCCATTAGGGACCCACTGACTCACTCAAAGCACCACCTGTGGCCCTGAGTACTCACATTGAAAACCTATCAACATCACTGGTCAAGAAAAAATGCTAGTGTGCCTGGAATGTTAATTTTTTATTTTCCATTGTGTGGATCATCATACACCAAAAGTGTTGACTGAATTCAGTTACAGTACCGAATGTAAAATGTTTTCACTCATGTTAATAATTCTCAGTTTGTTTTGTTTCATGTATGTTCTGCCCCGTTTATTTATTAGTGTGAGGTTGTATAGCCGTTTTAACAACATGTCACATGCCAACAGACAATATATGGGCTAAGTAATGCCACCTGATATTTAAAGTGTGATATTTAAAGGTCAACATATATTTAAACTCAGATTTGTGTGCAGACATTTAAGAAACAATTTTGCAATTTAACACATTTATTGCCTTTGTGTTGCTAACTCGGCTAGTAAGTAAAGCACAGACGCTTTATTAAGTGTCATGACACATTTAAGACTGGATTTCATGGTTAAGGCTTTGGGCCCGTCTGCTCTCAGAAACACTGCATTCTAAGTGACTCTCTATTGATGTAGTAGTGACTCTGTGCTGCTTTTATTGCCGTGATGATAACAGCTCTATCTATTCATAACCTAAGCCTTCAGGGGAGATTGCTGACCCAGCAAAACCTGCCAGAGGTCCATGCCACTATATCTCCCTGTTATCAATCTCTCCAGATACACGTCAAGAATGATTCACACTTGTTTGCATTAGAGCTTACTGCATCACCTATAAACATATGGACACGAGCAGCCATTAGAAAACAAACTGTTGGTTCTTCTCTTTCAAGGAAATTAGAGGAAACATGTACTGTACCTTTAAATCTCCTAAACTGTCTAGTGTTGGCCCTGCAGTGTGTAAAGTTACCTTTAAAAACCGGCAACACAACATTGTCCCCTCAGAGAGCCCTTCTTTGTTAATCCCAATTAACCCATCCAGTGAGCAGGGCGTGGGTTCACAGTCGTGGCCACTTAAGTTTGAGCATGACCTTACTTTGTGCTTACAACTGTCTAACACGTCTGCCCCTGCTTGGCTGCACTCCAGCTAAGTTTCTCATCCATCCACCTCCCTGCGTGTGTGCAAGTGATGGGTGGGCGCATGACAAAGTAAATCAGGAGCTTTGGATACTTTCAGGATGTGATATATATTTGCAGTGAGGTGCAGGATTGGATTTATATTATAATTTGCTGACAAATGTTCACAGTGCAACAGCACTGCAACATTAAGATCAATCTTTAGTTCTTAATAATAGAAAGAAGTAATATCTTAATTACTATCAGGAGGACATAAAGACGATTTCAACCCAAAACTTAAAAAAGTGTATCTTGAGGAAATTACATACCCTGCCTTTAATTAGGTAATGCTGACTGCCCTACCTCCAATATGACCTTAACATCAGTGAAAATGTAATAACACACAACTAAACACTTCAGTGGAGATAACTGCAGAAACCAAACAGGCATACCACTTGATGTTCAATTTACACCCGGCCTTTATTCTCTCAACATTTTCTTCTTTGTGTCATAACTTTTTCATTAAACTTGCTCAGTGCTCTCAGTTTTCTTCCATTAAATCACTTTCTGTTCTGTTTCAGTGACTAAAAGAAAAATAATGCTGCACTTTACAGACCCGCCACACCACACATACTCACCACAGATCTTAGCTGCACCCTCATTCCCTCCTCTGACACACACCCCGATTTTTCCGTCCTCCCACTCCAACTGCTAGTTAGGGACTATGCTGCCAGCCTTTAGCTGAGACATTCGGAAGCTGTTTTTTTAACAGCTGAAAACAACAGACTTAACCTCAACACTCCTCTCAGTGCACTAGACACATCAATGCAGAAACTATCAAACAAAGTTGTACGAGTGTTTATGCTCTTCAGATGCAGTCAAGCAAAATTTAACCAGGCTAAAGTAGTTAGGTTGTTAGTATTTACAGCAGTGGGAAGCATTGCAAGGAGAAACAAAAACTTCCTTCATAAAGATGTCAATTGTGCATTGCTTGTGATAGCTCGGCCTTCTCTCAAGTTTATGCACCTCAGACAATATGGAAATAATACGTCCACATAGCTTTGGTTCTTAATGTAGTCTTCCAATTGTGAGGAGCTGTCAAAACTCTCTCTGTCTGCTGCAAGGTGCAATAATGAGTGCTGTTAATCGATTAGAAAAATGTCATCTAATTAATTAGAGGCTTAGCAATTAATTAACCGCGATAAATCTCATATAGCGATAAAATATGAAGGCATTGCGGCATTGCAATTATATTGAATGCTTAACCTTGTTGCCAATTGGTTATATCTAGATTCCAACGTTTAAATTGCATGCACAGGGTAAACCAATAGTGAAGTGCCTTAGAGGGCTATTCATGCGTGTTACTGTGTGAGCGGACATGTTTCTTGTTAGAGGTAGAAAGGCATGGGAGGAGAGATCGAGATAGGACTGACTTATTGTTTGATCCCAGATAGTGCTGTACTTGGTCTAAGCAGCTCAATCTCAATCCATCTTTCTGCACATTGGGATGTGTTCACGCCTTCTATTAGCACTTACTATTTGTTATCTGAATACCCAGGAGGGATGTCAATGCAAGGTGGAAACAGGTGTGCCAGAAAAAGGATGAAAACAGTAGGAAGAGCAGTCATAATAGACGTTTTGTTAAAATAATAATTTCACATATAAATAATTTAAAATTACCTGACACCAAAAGAGTGCTTTGTAAGTAACAAAGCATCAATATTTATTGATACGCCCAACCCTACAGTGTAGGTTACATTGCACTGAAAGCCACATTCCAAATTCACCAAGCAGGAGTACCAATTTTTTCAGCATTTACTGAATGAGATGCCAATCCAACTGAATTCAGCCATTTTTTTCCAAACTGGCCAGACACTGACTAACCTTTTTAAATCTGTGGGGCAAAGTTCAATCAGATAGAAAAGAGGTGCATAGATTTGCTCTGCATTTTCTGTGATGTATTAATTGGGGGCATGAATTGGTTTGACCACAGCTTAATGCGTTCTCTTCTTTGGGCTGACATATACATCATACACTACAAATACAACGATATCATGAAGATGGTAAAAGGATGTGCTTTGGGGATCGTGATAAGGGCCCTCACAGTCCTGATTTTTATTCCATTTTTAAGCTTCAAAAAAACTCCATAGATGTGAAGAGTTCACCAGAGTTCAACAGAAAACTTTGAGTGAGTAAGGCTTGCTGAAAATGATTCCATGCACTGATCGTATACTTAGCTTGTCTGGGCTCAGTAACATCCGCTATTAAACTTAGTGTGCTATACAACAGTGGTTCTCAACTGGTGGGCCGGGGCTAAAAGTGGGTTGTGGAATCGTTTTCACTGGGTCGCAAACAAAAAAAAGTCTCAAAAAGTTATGAAGCACTCTTAAAACATACTTGTACTGTTCCTTCTCTCTATCCCGTCATGTTTCAAACCATCTGAGGTAAAAAAAAAAAATAAATAATAATAATAATAATGATTTTTATTCAATAGATATTAAATATGAGAAATATGGGTCTTGAATTCACAAAGGAGTTAGTGGTGGGTCCTTAGGCTATTTGAGAACCATATACAGTCTGTATATAGTCTTTTTGTTCACATACAGTATTATCCAACATACAGTAACAACCAGAGACACTGCTGAGTATTTTTATTGTTAAAAAGCCTAAGGTAACATGTTAAGATTGGCTTTTCTGTTGGATCTACACTCAAAAAGGCAGTCCTGTAATAGGACAGTCAGTTCTCAGTTCTAATGCAGCAACGAGGGCAATGGCAAATGAATGTGAAATGTTCTGGCTTCATAATGTGCATGCATTTTTTTATGCTTATAGATTTGTTATTAGTATGTATTTTCACATACCTTTTGATCATTTCGGTGATATACATCATTTGAAATCTGTCTGCCATCTAAGGTGTGACGACCCCTCCACACCCTTTGGTTGCTGCTGGTTCTTCTTTTTGTTGTAGGTTCCTGTCAAAGCGAGGTTGAAGTCAGAGCATAAGCTATACCGAGGCCAAGTGTAGTCTTCATCTATTTATTCCTCCTCTCAAGACAGGCATTCACTCTCCACTTGTTCTCACACCCTTTTTGAACATGGTGCTATTCCTTTTTTTTTTAATTTTGTTTAATTGTGTTGTAAATGTATAGGTATAACAGTACATCAGTACGGTACAAGATGTGAGACTCTCATAGCAGCGTAACTATATTTGGATGGAAGCCAAGTGTATGTTATGAGCTTAAAAGGAGGCACGGTTTGCTAAGACTGAAATGTATGGGGTAATGATGTTTTTCTAGCCTTTTGGAAGTGTAGCCAAATAGAAAGTCATTTGAAGGCTGTACCTGCTAACAGAATATAATCAAGACTGTTGATATGAAATATTTGTCAGCCATTTGTGTTCTGTTGCTGTTGTCTGACTTTGGTCGGATAAATCGAAGATAATCACAATTTCATCTTTAGACATTTACAACAGAAACACCCCTACCTAACAATGGTTTATCCAACTTTGTACTATTTGTTTGTTCTGTCTTTTTAATATGCACTCCAGACATACAGTAGTTGTGGTTTACCTACAAGTATACTCATTTAAACTCACGTTTGATTCAGTATACCCAATAAGCACCTCAACCAGGATTCAAGAGACTGTTAAAGCACCCAAGGGGGATTTGGTAAATAGGACTTTAGGAACGGGTGGTGCTCATTTTTCAGGAAACATTGATGAAAAAGAACATGAGTAATGTCCTCGGTGAGAGGTTGAGGAGATTAGGAGAATATAAAGTTGCTTTGCGGTTGAGCAGTGACTCATGGCAAAGCCATACTCTGAAATCGGAAGTTACAGATCAAACCTGTGACACTTTGCAAATAAGGTGTTGCCTATATCCCAGCTTAATCATTTATGAAGGTCGGGCTTTGGTAAAGATATTTCTCTACTATTCCTCAAGCTATCCATTTTTTTTCAGCTGCAACAGGATCATGAAGGATAGTTGTCCTTTCTTCTATCCCACATCCTCCAGCTCCTCCTGGGTCATTAGGCCTGTCCAGCTCCTCAAGCCTTCCCTAACGCATGCTGGGATTGGTTCTAGCTCCCCGCCTTCCTGAAATGAGTAGGATGAGTGATTGATATGTAGAGGATTACATAGAACCAGGAAAAGCATAAGGTGTGGACAATTCTACATGGCTGTCTTTTGGACTGGTAGAATTGATCACAAACAGATGTCTTAAAAACTTAACAGTTTCGAAAAACATTTGAGATTTGAGCTTAAAAAGCAGAAATGACAAGCATTGTCCCTGCCCAACCTCTCTGATGTGATGAACTATTTCCTCTTCTTTTATCACTTTCACAACAGTCCAGATCTGGTCCCAAACCATTTAGTGTAAAGACTAAACCCCAACATGTGCATGATTGTGACCTCATGAGAGAAAATAGGTGGAGAAAGTCACGCAGCTAGGTCTTGTCTGTGTTGCTATTTTTCTATAAATGAGGATGAATGAATTATCAACCGCATAAAGTCGCGTGCAGCGTGTGACGGTTTCGCCTGCACCTGTTTTAATGACGGAGCGTGTGCTGTACTGGTATATTGGTATATTGGTGTTTAAGTCGAAGCCAACTTTTAAGATAAACAACTGCGTATTAAAAGTGTCTCTTGTACACAAGATATTTTACAGTACTTAACCATCACAAAGTGGCAATTTTAGGAATGGATATCTGCACTTCCTTTGTTCTCAGTTGCTGCTGTTTTTGTTGTTGCTGCTGTTTTTGTCTTTGTCGTTAGACTTCATCTATACTGCACAAACCACAACATGAAGAAAAAGTGCTTGGTGCAGGTTTAGGCACTGCCAAATGAACACTTTATTATTATACTAGGCCTGATTGTGAGCACACCCTCACACTTTCAAACCACCATCTGTGTGTACCCTCTGCTGCTCTCAGATATCCTGAAGGTCTTTGTGCTACAACATTTCCATAATGGGATTTTAAATCTAAATACACTTGATATTCTAACTTTTCTATCAGATAGGGCTAAAAGCAGGAGCACAGTGTATAGAAGATAATCAGTTTACCATTTTACCACGCAAGCTCGCACATGAAAGAGAAATGTGCTGCTTGCTTGGGGGTAAACTCGTCAATGCTCCCTCTGGAGTTTTACTGTATAAACCAATTCTGAGGAGAGTCATGGGGAGAATACACAACAATAGCGAGCCCATGTTTGTGCTCCTTTGTACATTGTAAAATACTGTTTGAAGTGAATGTAAATCAATGTTTGTGTGGTTAATCGATCATGTGTAAAGTACATGTCATGTCTGTCGATGACCGGCTGACAAAGATGAAACAAAGTGTGAAGTTTTCACAACCTTGAAATCAAAGATGAAAAAGAATTCATTAATTAGCATGTGCATACATTGCTTGTCACTGTAAATTAAAATTAATGTATATTAAAAATGCCACTATTCATTTATAGTGTCCAAATCACTATATGATTTGCAGTCTTTTCACTCTCTGATGTTCTACGTTCAGTCGGATACTGATGTAATATGGATGACTGACCTATTTAAGACGAGCACAGCAGAGGTTAAAACAAGTAAAGAGCACTTTTGTGTTTATTCTGCTCTCATGCTGTGCCAGGCGAGTAGTAATGTCTCTTTAACATCTTTACACAGCCAGGAGCTGTGTTTGCTTCCAAGAATAATCAGCAGTGCTTGTAGTAAAGAGGTCATTGTGCCTCAATGTTTACCCAGTAAACGGCCATTTAGAGAGCAATCGTTGCTTTTCTTTTTATTTCTTATGCACTGAGTGGCGACATATAAAGGTAATTAAAAATAATTGCTCTTTGGGTCAACTGAAGGAGCACACCAGGGACTTTATATAAATTCATGTCAAGACATACATTAATTTGTTAAACATGTTAGACAAATTTCCTAAAATCCTCGCAGGGAGCATTACACCCAGAAATCTTTACCCTTACTTAATGAATGTGGATGTATATAAAAATTGTGTTGATTCAGTATAAAATAGCTGTTTTTTGCCAAGGAACATCCCCTTAGGCAAGAGCAGCATTTAATAAATATTGTTACAACAACAGCACTATTGGGGGCTTGGGAGTGTGTATTGAAAGAGTTGTGAAAAATGACCGCTTTCCTGCATTACCCTTGCTTGTTTTCCTTTATGTGGCCCATTTTTCAAACCATGATTAGATTTTCTGGTTGCTTTTAGTAAGGATTTAAATTATTGTCAGATCTTATGGATGTGTTGTGCTAGAAATAGAAAACGAGTGGAAGAGAGGATTTTTTTTTTTTTTAAGAAACATGGAGAAATGTTGTGTGAATTCTACTACTGGGTGGGTCAAAACCCATTGATTTTAATGGTGTGAGGCAGAAAAATGTGAAAGAAATTCATGGAGGTGGATTTTTGTGGGGGGTCCCTATGAGTAAACAGGTGTTATGGAGCGCATGTTTTTGCCTGTAAAGAAGACAAATTGCCACTACACCTTTTCTTGAACCTTTTTAAAATGAAATGCTAATTTTACTCAACCAAGGCTCTAACATTTCTGTCTGTCTGTCTGTCTGTCTGTCTGTCTGTCTGTCTGTCTGTCTGTCTGTCTGTCTGTCTGTCTGTCTGTCTGTCTGTCTGTCTGTCTGTCTGTCTGTCTGTCTGTCTAGTGTTTTATTGGAAAAGATTTGGCAGATCTTGTCAGATAAATGAACATGTAGGGGGATTAGACCCAACAAATGTATTTCTCATTTCATTGTAACTGTAAATAACACAAGTAGAAGAAAACATATAGGATCAGGTGACACAACATAAGCTTTAAAAACTTTAGTAGTGGTCTTTGCTGAAATGATCTATTTTACTTAAAATTGTTAACTTAAATAGATACATTCTCCAATTAAAATTACCACTATCTGATGCTGAATCTGTTGTTGTAACAGCAATTTCCATTGTTCACATCAGGCTAACCACCTTACATGTAGGTACATCCCAGTCCATCTGTAAGAAATTCAGTCACAAGAAATAATTTAAATAGCCAGTGGTTTTCAAATACTTGAAATGTACATCCAGTCCATATACCAGCACTGCTAGACTTAATCACTGATCACTCACTCGTGGCTTGAGATTATTCAATGCTTAAATTAAACAGTGAAATTATAACTTTCTCAGTCACCAGTGAGCTCCTGGGTCCTTTCACCTGAAAAAAAAAGTATAATTATATTTAGCTACATCTCTGGAGAAGATAGAGAGCAAAAGCTCCGCAACTAATAAAGCATGCAACTCTCCCTTTACATCAGTGCCTTTTGCACCCGAGGCCACTGATCCTTCCAGTAATTTACCACAGCTTTTTGAATATGAATAACTGTATTAATTTTAATAAGCGCATACTACCAAATTCAAAATTGTATTAACCTTTTCTAAATGACCTCTGAATTTACAATTGGAAAACGATATTCTGTTGGTAAGCACAATGGTAGAACAATCTCCTCCGCCAGGTCTCTTCTTTTGAAACTGTGAAAGAAAATCGAGTCTACTGTTGAAGGAACCATTTCATTTAATGCGCCTTTTTTTAAATTGGAAGTGAGAAAGAAAAAACACCCTAAAGGAAATCATCCTGTCACCCATAGAACAGTGGCACAAAGTGACAGATCTTCCATTTTCTCTCCTGTAAATGAAAATGTCAACATATATAGATATCACGGTGGCTGACTTCACTGCGCCACAGTAGATCTCCTTGAAAGGCAATGTCCAATCTGCATTATGTATGCTGCCTCCATCTGACTGACAACATTGTGCTAAATAGATAAAGATTTAATTATTAATCAGGTTTCATGCATGCTGCAGCATGTTAATAATGCTGAAGGGGTAATGCAATAAGCTGCTTATTTTCTACATTATGATGGGACTTATTCAAACTTAGCATGCCTCAGATACCCATCAGTATGCACACTGGGTGGGGGGGGGGTCTTTTTGGTTTACATAAAGCCAACCAACTTTTATAAGCAGATAACATGAGCTATTTAAAGGAGAGGTTTACAATACATTTAATAAAATGTAAAACATACGCTATTTTGTTGTTGTTGAAAAGTATTGATTTACATACAGGATTTATTTCTGACTTTAAAAAATTAAAGCTTCGAGTAAACTAATATTAGAGTTTACATCACGAGCGCTAAAGCAACGGAACAGAGAACATTAGGCTCCATCATTTTAGCAATTCCTCCTCTAAACTTTTGATTAAATGAAACTCGCATATATTTAAACCTTAAAATTATGTCTTATGTCTTGTTACATAAATGTTGCTTCTTTTAGTCAGTCAGGAATAACCAACTGAGTAAAAGTTGTCTGTTTCAAGACCTTAATGCATAAATCAAATTTGAATCTTTGCTCAATGTCTGTTGAGGGTTATGCAATCCTCTGCAACATTTTCCTGACTGAGCTACATGAATGAGGTCTGTGGCACTCTTGTTTCTTTCCCCAAGACTACAGAATCAAAAGTGAACAAATATTTTTATCTTCCCATGTAACTGTGTGCAAACACATTGTCTCATTGTCTTGAAGTAGACAGTCACGTCTTTGTATGTGGATTCCATTTTCTCATTCAAAGATGCTGACTCTGTTTTATGTTCACAATGGCACTTAGGCACACCATTTTACAACACATAATAATGTGCTGTTAGATAAATGATGCATATCAAGACACAGAGCAATCCCAGTTAGGAATAGCATTCAACATTTCTATGGACAACTGCAGTTACACAATGTTCGTCAACGATTCAATCATAACTAACGCTTAGCTTGTTTTTTTCTTCTCCTGAAGTTTAGAGAAATTAAACAATTACAAATGCAATAACAGAGAATGTATTTTATGTTGATTTTTATTTATTTAAATAATGGCTTTTCTCCAGCTTATTTCCTATTTTTATGTTCTGGACTATCTAACTGAATATAGTTTCTGATATGTTTTTCCAGCATTTAAAAGTCATTGATTTTAGATTAAAAGTGAAGATTGATGGATAGATGGAAAGAGTGGGAGAGAGAGAGAGAGAGAGAGAGAGAGAGAGAGAGAGAGAGAGAGAGAGAGAGAGAGAGAGAGAGAGAGAGAGAGAGAGAGAGAGAGAGAGAAGAGAGGGACTGATAGATGGATAGGTGGAGGTTGAGAGAGCTGGAGAGAAGTTTACTTTTGTGATCCCAGTTTGCCCATTGCATACTTGTAATCTCAGATTAATAAAGCACAAACTGATTAAAAAAAAAAAAGATTTAGTTTATGTAATCTGGATGGAGGCAGTAAACTCGCTATCAATTGACATGACGTTGCTGTCAGCTTTGACATTGCAGAGACAGCAAAGAGATATTCTTTGTTGGAAACAACTTTAATAATAATAAAACAAGAAATGTATATAGCACCTTTCACAGGATGAAGGAAACTTTACTGCAAAGTTAAAAGACTTCACTTACTCGCTTAACATAGACCCAAATGACAAAGCAATTAAAAGAGTCAGTAATTCACATTTAAAGTAAAGACCTCATTGTAAAACAATACAGTATTTACAGTTGCATTGCAGTGGTGTGCAGACTCTTACTACATCTTGACTTTTTTTCATTTATTCAAACAAAAACATTTCTACTTTCCAATTCAATAGAGTAATTCTTCTCTTCTCTTCTCTTCCATTTTGATATATAGCAAAATCTCCTCATGTAAAGAGGGCTGTAATTACAAATTATTTGCTTATAAAATTTCATTAAAAAGAATGTATGTAGAGCTGAGACCATACTGGCTGTAGCTGGATGCAGCACTTAGTAACCTTTCACCTTTCTGCCACCCACGGTCCAATGTTTAATTCAGCAGACAGCTCTCTCATTCATACACAATGTGTTTGTGTGCAGTCTCTCTTGCTCCCGTGAAATCTCCTATTGCATGCCAACAGCAAATGTGCTCTGAAGGTCTAACCAAGTCTCAGAAGGCAGCATCTTTATGTTTGCACTACCGCATGTTTATTTCCCACAATAAGAGTTTGAGTTTTCACAGTACAAATCATTTAGACATGATGCTCTAAATGGCTTCTTGTGTAATTGCACATGGTTTCTCATTATTATCAACTGTTATTTCTCAAAGCAATTTAACCGTTAGTCACATAGAAGTCATTAAGGACAAAGACAAGATTGATGTGCACAGCAGCAATCAAAATGGTCATATGAGAAATATTTCCCATCAAAGTGGGAAACATCAAATAGCTATCTCCTCACAGACTTCAAAGGAAATAATTGAATCATCTGATATCACTCTTTATAAATAGCACTTTCTTCTTGACAAATGTTTAATATTCAAATTGATATTTCAATGTCTTTTTTCATTAGTTTACTGTGTCTGACTTAAATGATAAAATGACCTTACTCTATGGTCAGACATTAAGCAAACATGCTTTGTTGAAGTCCTGGTTTCTCTGACAACAATGCAGCAGCCAGTATGTCATTCTTCGAAGTTTCGTTTCTGGTCCACACAGCTGTGTTGATAGCCCTTCAGTTCGCATGATATGAGATGAATTATGACAGCCAACACTGCTCTTTAAAAAAAAAAAAAAAAAAATAGCCACAAAATGTGTCAGTTTATTAGTGTTTTTATATGACAGGAGTAAGTCGTAAATGACCAAATACGGTATATGATGTCGTAATGAAATGAAGAATTCCCCATGTATCACAAGCATCATTTTAAATTTGATGTTCAATTTTCTTGCTAAAAATAGCCCTCAGTGTTAGAATTGATAACTACAAGACAGCTGTCAGTCTCCATTGGGACGCAAGCTAAATGTTCAGTTGCTTTGACTGACAGAATAACGTGCCTCTCCTTTCTAAATTTCGCCAGAGGTCCAAGTCCAAAGCAGGTTGGATAATCTTAGAATATGAAGGTGATGTTTTCAGTAGGAGGCAGTATCCAGGTTGAAATAATTAAAATCTGGTCTTTAAAATATCTTTGCCTGACCAAATGTTAATTCTAAGCTTCCAGGAATGTCTAAAAATGTCATGTTTATCCAGAGCTGTAAGAAAAATAGGAGTCTTCCCTATTGAAAGAGCAAAATATATAAATAAATGTGTTATTACAACTAGAAGAAAGGGGAGAGACAAAGAAACCTGAGATCTATAATCAGAATCAGATTTAGGTTTTTCTTCTCACTGTTGTCTTGGGTGACTTGAACCCCGTTTCCACCAAGTCCAGTTCAGTAAGGTACACACGTATTGGCAAACGTCAAATAAAAAAAGATCCATACCGTCCTACTTTTTGGATACCCTTCTGTTGAGGTGCCAAGTGTACCAAACCCTAAAGGTTGGAGCTAGACACACTGCAGTCTGTTGATTGGTCAAAAGAATTTTCACTCAGTTACAGTGGGCAAATAGAAAATGCATGCTAAATATCCTATTTGCGCTCCTACTAAGTATTTGGAGAAAGTGATTTCAAGGCTGTTTTTGGTATTTGCAAATACTGTCAGCGCTTAGACTGCTCAATGGACCACCTCGGAGTTGCTGATTTTTGTCTACTGTGAGATATAGCGCCATGTAGTGTACAGTTGGCTTTGGAAATCCAAGCTAAATCAGGGTTTACCATACCAAACTGTATTCATTGTACTGCACCAAACCTCACTGCTTGGTAGAAGCGGGGCTTTGGAGAAACTTTGGCCAGAATCAACTTGTGAACCAGCCTCTGAAATCACCTTTGAAAAGTTGACATGGCAGCATTAATAATACCAATCTTAAATCAAAACAACATGAGCGTCCTAAAATTTTTGTTCCCTGTTTTTCACCACATCAAGCTTTGAAGTAATGAAAACATCTGCTAGAGGCAAATAAATTAGTGTGCCGACTTAAACATAATTGAAAATTGATAGTCCAACATATTTTTGGAATCCATTTTAATTGGGCCGCTTTTCAATGCCAAAAAACAACTAAAAGCCAAATGGTTGAAACCAGTGTCTAAAGTTTTGTAAGACAGGTAAATGCATAAATAAACAACAAACTGATCTGTGCAGTCTGATTGGATCATCTGCGACTATTTTTCACATTTACAAACATTCACACAAATATACTCTCATGCGCACAGCCAGATATAATTCAACTCGATAAACTAAGATACTATTCATGTTCAATAATAGCATTGAGATGAAAAGTAGGGCTGCAGATGAAAGCTATTATAACCATAGCTGCTTTGCCATACAAAAGACAGACAATTTTATCTCTGGAAGGCACTTCAAATTAAAGTCCTTGGAACAGCTTTTCAAAAAAAAAAAAAAAAAGATATGTTGCTTTGCAACTAACTTATTGAAAGAAAGAGCTATTTCTTATGAACAGACCAGGGGCAGTGAAAAAAAAAGTGGTTTTATAATGAAATTGGATCTTGTTCCATGGCAACAGGGATGTGAAAATTTAGGAACATATTAGATGTATGCTTTCATTGTCTATACGGACTATAAGAAAAACCTTGGAGAGTTGAAATGGAAAGTTCATCCTCTTAACAATCCGTATTTGCTGGTGTGGAGGAGTTAATTAGTGCTTGACTACTGTGTTAAAAGAGCCTGTTAGTACAAATACCTGCCACTTGTACCTACAAGGCTACAGTATTGTGGACGTGACTTGGGCTCATACAGCGGGATAATACTTTGTGGACCAACAATGGCTCGCAGCCATCCTGGATGTCACTTCACTGCTGTGCAAATGGAATCCATTTTCCCTCTGCCTGCATTTCTCTATCAAGTATGTAGTGCTCCCCTCCCCTCTCTCTGTTTGTGCTTGGAAATTTAAATGAATGTAACGCTGTGAGGTATATTAACAATTATGCAAATACATAAGAATACCTGATAGGATCTTTCCAGCAGTTTTAAATGCAGGGGCATGTGTAAAATGTGTTCAGGCAATTTCAGCACGTAGGGAGTTGAGGGAAATAATATATATAATATATAATAATATCCTTTATGGATACGATATAGTGTACCATAAACAATATTGCATAGGGAATACCAGAAATGTCATTTGTGTTCGGGTCATCTACCCCTTAGAGTGGGCACATCTAAAGCTGTATATTCACTTGTTACTGTAAGGTCATTTAATGGTAAAAAAATAAATAAAAAAAATAAAATAAAATCCATCAGAAAATAAATCAAGATGACGTGAGAGCAAATACTTCTGTAATTGCTTTAAACAGCGTGACATATTCAAAAATGAGCACACAATGTGATCCATATATGGTACACTATTTCATATTCAATTGTTTCTGTGTGAATTTCTGTGTTTGTTGTGTGTTTGTGTGAGGGAAAAATGGAAATATTGACAATTGTATTGGCAATGCAGGAAGCTAACATTCTTAGGATATTCCAAACACATCTACAAACTTCTGTTACAACATTAAGTGGATATAGTAAAGGAGACACAGTTCAGACAGCCTCCATACTGTAAATGGTGCCCATGGACGTCAGCGCCCCCAAAACAATTACTGTCATCATTTCTTTATCTTTGTATGTTGTTTCATTGAATTTGTTGTGTGTGTGTAACACTGGCCCTTTGTGTTCTAAGTACATGTAATTGGTTCATGACAATTTAATGTGTCATGTCCCTTGTGTTTGTACTTGGATTTAAGTTAACAGTACAGGTAAGTCCATGATTATTTATGTGAACTTCATGGTTGGTCTCATGGACATCAGTCCTATTCTCTAGACCAGGGGTGCTCAATACGTCGATCGCGATCTACCAGTCGATCGCGAAGGCAGTGTGGGTAGATCGCAAAGCATTACAAAGTAGACTTCAGCCTTTCGTCCGTCCTCACTATGAAAAAAAAACGGCTCAGCGCTCCGCGCCTCCGTATTTTCCTCTTAAATTTCGTTTCATTAAAACCGAAAGTAAAGGCGGTCGCGATGTGACTGTATTTGCTGAATGAATATTAAAATATGTAACGTAGTGTTAAAAGGCTGCATCAGTCAAGTTATCAGTTGTTGCAGCAAGAAAGGCAGAGGATCATCAGGCAAAGAGGAGGAAAGGTGAGAACTGTAATAAACTAAGAGAATGAGAAACAGTGAAGGAGCCGACAGATGAAACATAAAAAATAGAGATGTAAATGTAGCCTAGGCTGGAAAACTAAAGGATATGCAATGAATCCGAATATTTCAAGGCCATGTTAATCAGTTGTTAATCACGTTGTTCAGTCACAGTATGAATTATCCATCAATAATATTATTTGGGTGGATTAAGTAATAATGTAACTAAACATGGCATTACAGTTAAAGTAATCATTAATCATGACTCAGTAGTATACTTGGACTTTTAATTTTAAAAAATTCAACAGAGGATGAGACAGACCAGGACCAAGTTACATACAAAGGCCAGAGTCATTCTCTCTCTCTCTCTCTCTCTCTCTCTCTCTCTCTCTCTTTCTCTCTCTCTCTCTCTCTCTCCACAACCTATACCAAACACTTACTATACAGGTATAGAGCTAAATTCTAAATAAATATATGTTTTGCACGTTTATATTAGGTAGATCATTTTGACTTGGTCATTTTATAAGTAGCTCCCATGTCGAAAAAGTGTGAGCACCCCTGCTCTAGACAATGGGCCAGAGTATTTAATTTTCATCAAGGCTAGCAAATTCATGCTGAATTGTTTGTGAGTCCCCCAGGCCATGGTATGGCCTGGGGGATATGTTGCACTCCTAATGGGCTTAAGCTACAGTTCTCGTCACAATGACAGTGGTTTGAGGTTCGAACCTAACCTCTGTGCTTTGCTGCATGTTGTCTCTCTCCAAAATGGGGAGATTTCCATTAAACCCACAGATACACACAATCTTTTTTTTTTTTTTTTAAGAAATAATCTTTACTTGACTCTGAACTTCTTCAGGTTCAAAAAATACTTGAAAATAAAAAAATACATATTAATTTTTAATTTAATTCTAATAATAATAATCTCAGGGTAATAAGTGTTGACATTTAGTGCATAGAGGAATAAACTCTCCTCAGTGAAAGCAACAATTATTCACAAATTCATAATTCATAGATTAATTAATTTAGTTGTTTATCATATTTCTAAGAGTGATCAAAGTAGTGTTTTAGACATCCACTCACAGCCTGTATGGAGCCACGTCAGGTCACGTTGACGCAATGTGATGTCTTGTTCAATGAACTTTTAACTTGAAAACATAAGAAAGCATTGCTCTAATGCACTGCTGCTGTAGTACCCCACCAATGTTTTCACCCTACAACAGCAATCCCACCTTATCAAGGTAATCAATTTGCAGCAGCTTGCAAACAGGATCAATAACTGGTTTAGATGCAAAGTGCCACCTCCTGGTGATGCTGCCTGTATATTTATTTTGACAGTGAATAAAATTGGCAGCTCGGTAAATTTCAGAGGAAAATAATACAGTGGCTCAAATGATGAGTCTTCAGCAGTTCTGACTTCTGTGTGATGTGACTTTTTAAAAAAAACTAAACTTGCTTTTACACTTTTTTACATGAAGTGATTTACAATGCCACTATATTTCCCCCGATATCAAAATATTTCCTTCTTCAATATCTTTCTGTTCTGTTCTGTTCTGCCTGTGATCAAATATTGAGATCAACAGCCTTCATTTGCATTATTTGTCCAAGGAGCAGGCTAATGTTGTATAGTCTGCAGGCTTTAATAAGGCAGAGTGTGGACCTGAGAACACAATCTAAATACGACATCAGGTATTTGATCATTTACAGAACAGGAATAAATAAACAATTTAAGTTTATAAATTCATTGTATTCTTTTTAAAATAAAAAGGTAGGATTACAAATAAACGTTAAATAATTATTCAAAATATACAACAATCTTGTTCTTGATGGAAATAACCACCAAGCACCAGTGTTTAGTGATTAGACATTTAACATCTCACGAACAATGATCATGACTAAAATCAGGGAAGATGGATTGTTTGTGATGACTGGGGTAAATGAGAGGCAGACTGGAGTGACTAGGACACAGTAGGTGCTTGGGTTGTGTTGGATACGACCTGGCTCCCTAGTACTGCTGATGCTGCAGGCTGGGCTTCTTTGGTCATAGGATTTGCTGTGACGTCATCGGGGCTGCCAGAGGCCCAATGTTGCTAATCCGGAAGTTCTCCGTGAGAGAGTGGTGTGTTGCTGAGAGGCAATGACAACAGGAAAATGTTTTGTTGTTGGAACAGTAGAACAGAATGCTATACCCTGGCTTAGAGTGTGACTGACAGCTCGAGTCAGAAAGCTGACGTGGAGACTTTGAATCACAGCGTACGTTGTTCGGGCGCCTGTGTCTCAAGTTGGAAAGAGGTGTTTCTCATGGCCAGCTTCTGCCTCTCAGAATCTTCTCCTCTGATTGACTGAAAGCGAAAGCTCGATGATATATGAGTTTTGGGATTATGAAAGCCTCGAGCTCCGTGGAATATGGATAGCTTAACACAACCATGGATGTGTTGGATGTTGGTTGGTAGGGGGAGGGGAGGACTTACACATCACTGGTTTACTTATGTTCGAAATGATTGCTATCTGAAGTGTTTAGAAAGAGATCCTGGTTCATTATACAGGTAAGCTTTTCTCTTTGGTCTGTCACGGTTAACGTGAAAGCAGAATCAATGAGAAAGAAATGGATGAGGTCTGGTTCATAGATACAGCATGGACATTAAATGAATCACATTGAGCTTACCTGTAATGAAATGTGCTTTATGAATAAACTTTCTCTTCTAAACTTTCTGTGATCGTGAATCTTACCCTTTTTGAATGATTGAAGGATAAACATTATTCACAGTTAGGCCTGTAGCTGACCTGATTGGCAGGTGGGTGTACTGTAACAGTTTGTCAAGGACTTAAAACCTGCCTCAGCTCCAGCTCTTAGTCTATCGTCAGTAAAGTAAAAGTTAGGTTGAGACAGAATTTCCAATAATGGTGACAGCCAGTAATTGGACAGTCTATGAGTGTAATGCAAAAAAAACAAAAAAAACCCTGAAAAGTAGTAGGTAAATTTAGTCAGAAAAAAGGCTCTGCACTGCCCTCTTTAATTGAGTACCGAAGAAGAATAAGCAACGATGAGAAGCAAAAGAAACATTCAGGTCGAGTTTAAGCACCTTTAAATAAATGAAACTGCAATAACTCACACAATGTTTGTATTTACTTTCCCAAACTGTCAGAATGTCATATGCAGTTCTCAAGATTAAGAAGTGTGACAGGCTTACTGTTGACCATTTTACTGTGTGCTTTATTCTTTTCAATCATCAGAAGCTGAGAATGGTCGAAATAAAAACCTGCTTGTGTCTCTCCCGTTTGGCCTTGATGTGATGACTTTGATCAAGTTTATCTGTTAAAAATAATTAGAAGGTTTTTAAAGATATTTACAAAGAGATACAATTTAATCCTTTGATTTATTTTCGGCTGTGATAATAAATTGCTGATTGTAGATAAATGTATTTGCTGTAATTACCATTAAGATTATTCAGCAATAAATCAATAAATAATGGAAGTAGTAGTTGAAGTTGAAGTTAGAAGAATTGGAATTCAAATTCTCTTGGAAATAGTTTTCTTCTGTGTACTTTTTATTTGCGTCACATTTTTGTAACAACACCTGGGACAAGCTTCAGAATGTATTAAACCATTACGTCTGCTTCTTTTATTCAAACCTGAGATTCTAAAATTGGAACACATTGCTGGGCAACCACATTCAGGTCCTCATCTGAAAGGAACTTGCATATGCATGGTCCTTTTCAGTCTTGGCAATCCTAATAGGTGCACAACAGGTTTTGCTTTTCACAATGTGCACACACAGCCAAGGCAAAGACCAGGCTGTGTGAGAATGAAACAGAAAGAAAGGTCACGAGTACACCAAACTATGCATATACAGAGGCAGAGGTAAAAAACAGAGTGACAGACGGATAATGGGTCAAAGACAAGGTGGTTGTGGTTTTGCAAGAGATTACATTTTATGTTCTGACATACATTTTTAATATGTCACTAAATGTGTTATATATAAGAAACTACCGTCACAAAATAAAGTGATTTCAAGTTCCTTCCAATGAAGCATTATGTAGCCTCAACAAAGCACAGCACATGCCCTGGGGGAGCTGAACCTTGAGATTATAATTATTTTTAAGCTTGGAGACTGTACTAGTCGCACATTTCCTTGGGGAGGCATGCTGGGCTAAACCCAAGGCGAACAACGTTGCTTTGGGACTCCTACTGCCTCCCTAGATTCAACACTAATGTCCCTTGGTACACCCCTCCCTCATTTATCATACTATCAGCTGACCCATATGAGAGAATATCTGAATAGCTCTGGGGATACTTCAGGAAGAAGACCCTCAGGGATTTCTGTAAGGATGGATGTAAAGGTCTCGAAGATTTACGTTTATTAAAGAAATGAAATTACACCTTCAAGACTGATAAAAATGTCTCAATGATGTTGCACAACATTCTTTCAGTGTTAGGAGAAGTTACTAGCTCTTTAACTGCCTCCGGAATTCATAACAAAATGTCTCTCAAGGCTTTATTGATCCTGTTATTACATTTTGATCTGAATTATGTTGCTAAGCAATAAATGGAAAAGACATAACTAAACAAATAAATATTAATAACCTAATTACTGTCTCGGGGTTAGCTTGTTGCCTGGCAATTATGTTTCTGGCACAAACTGTGATAAACTTTTAAGCTGGGTGAAATCAATAAATTCCTCCTTGTGGTTGCAAACTTTAAAGCTTAGATCTGTAAGGTTCCAGCCACTCTGCCTCAGAAAGAGCTCTACAGCAAACATGGCCGACATGTTTGGAAAGCTCTCAGGAAGTCTGCTATTTTTTGGAATCAGTCCTTCTAAAACTAAGATAATATCCCAGCTGGCAAAATGGGATACTGCTACGCTTTTGCTCATTTCAAAACATGAAACTAAAATACAACATATGTTGCTTCCTGTCTATTGGCTCGGCTTCATGTACAGTTGGGATACGTGTCAGCTCACAGGTAATAAAAATAAAAAACTCAAGCAGTGGCTTGACAACCAAGGATGCTTTTTCAGGCTTGCATCTTAAAGTAAATACGGGCTGCTCCCTAATGGGTGACTCAAACCCAGTCCCATGACAGAGTGTGTTGGCTCAATGCTGTCTTGATCATTTACATTTTGTTTTTAAAATTAGATTTGCAATGCTTTTGGCCTTATGTTGCCTGATACATAGACAATCATCCAAATCTCTTCCATTTTAAATAGTGTTTTCCTTCTGTCAACCCAAGTCTAAACAGCAAACAAATGAAAGTAGTAGTAGTTTGTAAGCTAGTCACATATTTCTTTTACATAACTTTGGAGATCTCAATCAGCCTATAAGACTACAGTTCTTCAATCCCTGTTGGATGCAGATATGGGTAGCTGTTTTGCCACATCCATTAACATGGGTGATAGCAGAGATGAGTGAATGTAAAAAGCCTAAAGTTACCACATTATGGGATACTTAAGTTCCCTCTCTGAGACAACCTGACTTACTCCACAGAACCCTTTGCAGCTTCAAGACTTTGTGGTTTTGTTTATTTAGATTTAATTTAACTTTAATCTGCACCAAACATTCTTATTTAAATTTGATGGGTAATTTCTCAACCGTCGGTTATGTTTGTCTTCCTTTAAAAAAAAATGCCAGCATCTCGGAGATTGATGGAAGAAAACAAAAGCTCCTTCAAGGAAGATAAGGGACTGACTCAGTGAAAGGTTTGTGATAACACCTGAAAGAAGCACATTTTCAAACAAGCCTTGTGTCTTAATGGGTCTCTTGTCCTTCATGTCTGCTGATCAGCTGAAGGCTTGTGTCTAGTGGAGCTGTACGTTGGGCTTTTTCTTTGAAACCTGTGCTTCTAAATGGCTATTTTATTAAAGTTAGAACTGCATTCGGCAACATGATGACGATCTGACAAAAGATTTTAATAACCAAAGACTGAAAGGTACATGGACAGATAGATGAACAGATATTACCATAAAATATTTTCCAGTTGTGTTCATTACATGTAGTACTTTAGGATAAAGAGATAGATGTAGGAAATCCAGCACAGAATGATTTCAGGGGACAAAGACACATTTCCCATCCCTTTGCACTTGTTTAGCTATGATTCATTTTCATTCAACATAAACTAGTAAGGCTGTGAGACTGCACAGGCCTCTTCTATGGGTTAAATATTTAGATTCTATATTTCAAAACACCCACAGTCAGCCTTTCCATGGTTCAAATCGCAAGTGATCCTCTGAATGTTGAAGTTGAAGATAAGTTTAACAGACACTTTTTCATACTTATGTCAGATTCCTTGTAAAGGTCAATTCACAATCTGATGAAAAAATATTTTTTATCGAACCATACTACAGGATCATGATATACAGTGGTCTTGACCTTTATGCCTTCAGCATTGGATTTCACCAACCAGACAATTTAAATAGTAAAGTAGTATTGTTACTTTTGAGGCTAAAGCTGTTCTGCAATCGTTTCGCGCACAGCAGCAAAGTCATTTGGTCTGTGCGACATCTTTCTTCAACAATTCCTGTAAAAAACAACAACAGAACTATTTGTTTTCACTAAAGTGGGTCAATGGTGTACAAGGTAATCAGTCCATCATCATCCACTGTAATGGATGTGTTGGTATTACTGTTGGAAAGTAGGAGTTTTGGAAGGTGGAGTTACTTTGAGAGAGGATGAGGGAGATAAAAGGCTTATCATGTGTTATATTTACCAAAAGCAAAAAGAGAGACTTTGCTCCTCATGAATAGGAAACTACCCGCATGCAATCCTAAGAGAAGAAGTAATTATGTTGATTTGCTTTCTTTTAAGGTTGTTCAAAATAAGGATTGCAGAGAATTGCGGGTAAAATGGCTTTGCTGTGATATTGAAAAAGATAAGTTCCCATCCTTTAATTCCACTTGTTTGACCTAGGAGTTATCTCCAAAGACAGATACTTGGAAATTGAAAGGAAAAGCACAAGCAGTTGAACAATGCCAATCATGGTTTAAAAAGTCTCTGACGAAACTCTACAGATAATAGTACCATAATTATACATAGTAATTATACAACACTTTCATCCAAGAGACTGTCACTTATAGTAATTCCTTTTAAAAATCACTTTTTCACAATTCATATTTTAATGTTATTATTAGGTTTTTTCTTTTTTTTCCTTTTTTTTATTGGTCAAGCTGCTAATAGCTGTGGCAGCAGTGGCTCAATGGTGGAGTCAGTCCTCTTTCACCTGTCCAACGTTGGGGGTTCAATACTCAGCTACTGCAGCCACATGTCCAATGTGTCTTTCGGCAAGACACTCAACCCCAAACCATTCCTACTGTGGAGATTAGTTCATTCTGATGGACACTTTTCAAAGCATCCTCCTTCATCAGTGAGTGTATGCGCAAGTGTGACCTGCAGTGTATAAGCGCTTTGAGTATTCAGAAGAGCAACACAAGCTCACGTCCACTTAACATTTGTCATTTACAACACCCAACCCAAACTTCCCTAGGTGGTCTGTTGTTGACACTGCTGGCTACTCAGTAAGACAAAAGACACTGGTGCTGGTCTTTTATTTTTATTGTTTTTTCTATTTTACCAGGTAGTCTCTTTGAGATGTTGTAATCTCTTTTTCAAGAGACAATCACATAACAGACTTAAAAACTCAAAGTAGATGCATGTCTAATACACACAACAACATCATGCAAATACATGTCAAGTCAAGTGTCCAATGGAACATAGACAACTCCTGATTGATATAGATTTGTGGTCTTTCGGCATAGCTTTATTAAATTCCAGGAAAGTGACCAGAGCTCTCTGCCGCAAGTCGGCCTATAGAGTGTTCCAGGAAGAGGTGGGTGGAGTACCCAAAGGTCATCTGACCTAAGTTTGTGCGGAACGTAGGTACAGAAAGCAATAACAGGTCATTCTTTGGATAGCACAGAGTTATTCTACATTCAGGTCATTGTCAAGTTGTGCATTATTCTCTCTGCTTCTATAAATTAGGGTTGCTACTTTTTAAAGGGTTGATTAACACCCTACTTGTTTTCAGCAAGGCAGTGTAATTTAACACAACTTCAATACTTTTCAGACAAAAAGAAATATAGTAGGCATTGTTTAAACATGCGACCTTTTAATTTGGCATACTTGCACGTATTGTAGATCACTTTGGATAGGAAACACAGCATAATAAATTGAAAGAATAGCAATATGTTTGATAAAAAATACAAATATTTCATTTTGGTTCCAAAAGAACTTACTGCCATTCATTTAAGTCACCTTAAAATGAATGCTGAACTTACTGAGCGGTTGCTTGTAAGTTTAGAAGTAAGTTAAAGTTAAGTTCTACATGCCTTGGACCATGTTTTTTTTAAACCTATAGTGTCTCATTAATGAAGGGATTTTCCTTTTTGTGAATAGATCAAAACTCCTCAGCTATTGTGAAGTTTTCATTTTAAAGTTTTTTGCTGGTATGGAGTCATTCTAATTGAAGCTATAGAGTACTTCTGTAGCTTTGCTCCTCTCTAAACCCACTGTACCTCCTTGAGGGCAGAAAAGTATTATAATCCAAAAAAAAAGATGAGAATACATTGAGCTCAGCAAGAAATAGTTGAAAGACAGTGACCCTTAATGACAGGGGCAATGTGCCCTGAGGCAATATAAATGGACCATACTGCATCTTCATGGTGATGTTACACCATAAATTATTAAACTGCATATTCTTAAGGAATAAAAGAAGTATGAAAATGTACCTTTTGCACTGGGCCCTCAGTCAACCAGCAGTGATGTTCATCACACTGTTTCTAATCAGCATCAAACAGCACATGTTTCAAACTAATCAATTTGATCAATGAGACACTTTGTGGAAGTTTCCCCTGCCAGATATTTGAACATTATCTTTCATTCAAATTCATTACTGGATTTTTTTTTCTTTCACACATATTTCTTTAACTACTGTAAATTTGAGTGCTTTTCAGTATGGGAATTAGTACAAATTTCTCAAATTGCCTACAAGGAGTGCTGAAAAGATTATGTATTTTAAAGATGACAGACATTTTTCTAACCTTAAGGTCTTGATATTAAACCATTGTAAAATATTACAACATGATGTATTAGTCACTGAGTGTTTGGTGAGTGTGTTTAGATCCAGTGTAATCACCAGTAGCGTATAGTTATACTGAACTGATTGCAAACCAAATGTATTCTTAAACAAAGGATCAATCAGCACACTGAAAGCCAATGGAAACATGTGGAAGTCATTTAGAGATTTATAGTTCTACAGTACATTAGGAGAAATGAGTAATTAGTTATTTCTTTAAAGATGTTTAAAGTGACTTTTATTTACAGATATGTGGTGTTATTTTACATGTTCAGGTCAAATGCTGACATTTCTAGTGTTGTTTTTATTTTATTTTTAGCCTTGTGTCTGAATGAATGTGAAGAATAGCTTGTGATGGAACACCCCTTCCAAGACACAAGAAATGAACAAATCCTTTCATCAAATGATAGTGTTTTTTTCTCATCTTGATGCTTGACCAGTTTCTATCTTATACTGTCTTTGCTGCATCCCTAGTGGGCTGATTAAATTATAGCAAGAAAAGCTTTTTAGTAGGAAACATCAAAGCTGCACTGAATTGATGCCCCATCCCCCTTTTCTTCGTATATTCTGCTACAAACATGATTTCCCACCTTTTCAGGAAATTGCATTTAAAATAAGGTTATCAAATAAGTTCTATTTCTGCTCTATGTCTTGTCATAACCCTGTTTTGAACCTTCCTCTATTCCTCTCCTCTCGTCTCAGATACAGGATCACAGTGTGAAGTTTGGATAGGATTAGACAAGGGCTTATAGGGACTAATGTGTTCTGTACATTGGCTCAGAAGGGAGCTTGGTATTTTTGTGCTCGTTGCAGCAAAAGGTGCATAACAAGGAAATACAGCCTCTATATCCTGGTTGTTTAACATACAGTAACTTAACGTAACTCCAGTCTGAAAAGCCCCTTTCTACCTTTAAGGAATAGCTTAAGACACATCTTTTTCACAAGTCTTAGCTTATTTTAATGACAAAATCAATAGGTGAACAAGCTAAACTGATTATCCATTGTAAAATCTCATCTCGTGATATGGACAGACATTTAGAGGCCTTTCAAACAACATCTCATCCCAAACCCAAAGTAGATTTTTATTGATTTTTATTTTTGTTGCACTGAGAAATATTGTGTTTATAAACGTTGATATAGGTAGTTGTAGTATAGGTGTTTAGACTTTGACAGTCTTGCTGTTTTCCCTTCACTTTTAGTCTTTATGCTGAGCTAAGCTAATTATCTGCATGTTTGAACCAAATCAATAATTGATTATTACTTGAAATATACTATAAGTACTATACTAGCCAACCTGTCTGACTCTTGTTCAGGGTTAAGTTGAAGAGGGCATGGAGACTAAATGTTAATGTCCTCTCTCAGCCTTGCTCCTCTTTGAAGCCCACAGGGCATGGAATTGCCAGGAGGGGGATCAAAGTCATAACAGAATCATTTGCCCAGCACGCCTGTCAGTTTGTAGAAGATCTGAGTCATTTTATCTACAAACACAACACAACAAAGGTAACAAAGAGTTGAAAAAAAAGAGCTATGATGAAAACAGTGACATGCCTCCTGCTTTCTGCTTTTATCAGATGTTACTGATGCCACCAAACATTAGTGTCAATTACATTTGCAGCAGTGCATGGAGATTCATAGAGGGGGGTGATTACTTGAGAGCGCTTTCAAGCTGTTTTTCTCCTGTCCTATACAGTTAAATTATTTTCCATTTATTTCTTTATATGTTCCGTAATTACCACATAGTCATTGCTTTGCATTATGCTATAAAATGCTTTATCCCCGGCTGCTCCTAGTTTATCAGCCAATTTGAATTGATGATTATTAATAGTTTATGGATGCGCGGGGCAGGGGGCTGAAATGCAGGAAGTCAGTGTCTTATATTGGTTGTCACATTTGAGTGCACGTAGACTTCATATCTGCTGTGCTTCAATGATTGCTCATTAACACTCATTTATCATTTAATGTCAGGCTCATTTATTCACTCCTAAATTACACAAATCGACTCACAGCACGCTACAAGTGCATAGTAATGGACATGTTGTTTCCACTGGCAGTTGTGGTTTGAAAAGGAGAGATTTCTCATCATTTCCCAGAATGCCTCTCAGGCGGAGGTAAATAATGAAATTGCTTTTTATGTTTTGGTTGCAAGCAGCTAAAAGCACAAAAAAGTTTTTTGTTGCATATGCAGATGTAGAAATTGAACTTCCCTCCATTTTGCCTATGTCTTGAGAAACCCACTGATTGTATGGCTGAAGTCTGAGTACGCCAAACAGGCATTTTAGCATTAAGAGGGAAAACTACTCAAATATCCATCTGCAAACAAGTCGATCCGAAAGGAACTGTATTTAATTAAGTATCTGACAGTAGGATATAATTGCTCTAAGCCATGGACAACTGGTGATGCTGCCGCAGTAAATTTACACCAAAGCAAGTGGAGTCTCTAAGGCTGATCTTTCTTCTGAGGACAATATTTGGGAGCTCATTCCATAAAGTTCTGATCCAAGTGATTATTGTCAAAATATCTTTTTTTAGTTTCTGTCTCAACTTTCTTGATGGTTTAGCCCGATCAATCTCAGTGAAGTGTTTGAGTTTAAAAGTTGTTTTGTTGTTGGGTGAGTTTTAGGTGACATCCATTAGTGAAGAAGGGAATTAGGAGGGTCCTCAGGATGTCTGTCAGAGATTCAGTCTCAGTAGGGCTGTCTACATTGGATTACTAAACAGCCAAGTTCAAACATACTTGAAAAAACAATTATTCCAGCTTATTTTCTCTGACTTGTGAAATTGGGGAAGGTCGGATGAGGTCTTTTTTTTGTTTTTGTTTAAGGCTCAATTTTTCACTGTTGTTGAAGAAGTTGGAGGAGAAAAACTGTCTTTTTGGTCAGACAGGATTATTTCAGGACTTTCCTTATGAGATAGCACTGGTTTATGACAGAGAGGGGCACACGTCTTTGAGAGTGAGTTCAAGTCAAGTCTCAAGTCTATTAGGGTGACTGCGAGGTAAGTCCAAAGTGTTTGAGGGCTACGGTCAATTCTTAAGTATTTGAAGGCTAGTCTGAATCAAGAATTCAATCTTTGTGGTAGACTAAGTCAGGTCTAAAGTTCTTCAGGGCTAGTTGAGGGCAGGTCTCAAGTCTTTAAGGCTGAGTCCAAGTCCAGTTTGAAGTCTCTGAGGACAGCTACAAGTTCAAGTCATGATATTAATAAACAACAACAGAGTAAGAATATATTCAGAAAGTGATTACATGAACAGTATTTAGAGGAAATGACTGCAATGGGTTTAGACTCAGGATAGAACAGGAAAATAAGTTGGGTCCCAACTACTGATAAAGTCCCTCAAACATCTCAGACACTGTAATGATTTCCTAATAAGCCAGTTAAGGTAACGTTATGTGGTCATTTATACACATACACACGTTAAAGTGCCTATAACCGCTGTAAACAATAAATATGGTATTTCTCACTTTTTATGAAACATGAGCTTTAAACAGCCCGAGAGTCTCAAACTGGAGTCCCCATGTCCGGTTTATGGTTAAGTAGAAAGCAGTATCATCATACTCAGTTGAAAGTCCAATCAGTGGACAGTCCTTCACGAGTGCAACCAAGAAAAATGCAATGCAAAAAAAAACTATAAACCTCCGAAACTAACAATGAATTATCTTAACAACAGATAAATCTGGAAGAACTCCTTATAGCTGCGCACAAAGCACTGAATTGATCTCACCAATAAAAATAAATTTCGCCCTTCCTGTCCTTCCTAAGGGGTTGCATATTAATAATATCACCAGCTTCCCTTTCCCAGACATGATAGGAACTTTGTCTTCATTGATAAATTCATGAAAAAACTCTACCAACATCCGTAGATGAAAATAATACGCCACTAACTGTGGCAGATCTTAAAATACAAAGGTTCCTTTTGTCAAACTCGCATGCTCCTATCATGACAACTGTAAGCTCTTCTCAACTGTAGCAAATAAAAATGGTTGTGTACATCATGATTTATGGAGCAGCCACTGAAAATGTATTGGTTAATTAGTTACAGCATTTTTATGTGAGGGCCCTGATTTAATTATGTCTCCGGATTGTAGAGCTGCACGTACATTAAATTTATCCCAAAAGAGCAATCACATACGGCTCCACTTCTGTAACTGAGTCATCTGCTCAGAGTCCAGCTATTGAAGTAATGTTGTGCTTCAAGTGTGTGTGTTTGTGTGTGTGTGCAAGCCTAATTTGATGTGACTTAAAGTGTAACTTAGTTAATCAAACTGCAAAATGAATCAAGATAATACTGCACTGTGGTGATCTGGTTCGGACTATTTCCACATAGCAGGAAGGTTCCTTCTTCAGATCCCCTGCTGAGCCAAGCCTTTCTGTGTGGAATTTGCATGTTCCCCCCTTTCATTCCTCCTTCGTCAGCCCAACGTCATTCTTGTTATTTGTTGACTTACTTTGCCCATTGGTTCAAATTTGACTGTTTTTTCGTCTATACGGCAACACTGTGACTGACAAACGACCAGTCCTGTATCCCGTCTCTCGCCGTAAGAAGCCTCGAGCCACACAAGACTATATCAAGACCCTGATGAAATGGTGCTGAAAGAGCATTGTCATAAAAGCAGTGTCAGGAATTTAGCCTTTGAACTAAATCTGGCTGTGCTTGGAAGAAATGTGCTTGTTATGTGTGAAAATCTCTGTATTCACTGGTGTTTCTACATGAATAAAACAAGATGTGCATTATTGGTAGTGTTGCGTAATGAAAGACAATAATTATTACAATTATCTTGACTGTAGGTGGATGGGTTTTTTTACTAAAACAAATGAAATGCCACAATTAGAGGAGATTTTTAAAAAAGTACAAAATGAGACACTGCGTTTTCTGAAATTTACTACAGGAAAGATGTTCTGCAGATGATAGCATTGTGAGGGGAGAGGAGTCATCACCGTTGTACGGCATGGTCATTTGGGGTCATCAGGTTATGCTTTTATGTTTGTCAGTATTTTCTGTGTTTCAGTGTAAAGAGACGGCCGGAGCGCTGGAGAGTCAAAGCTATGAGTCAACAGCCCCCTGAGTCACAGGGCACTGTGACAGATATATGCAGACTATGACACCATCTGTTTATTTCATCATTAGAGACAAAGATGACGTGAAAAGGTCAATGGTGGTCTGAGCAAGGCAGGGGACACAGGGAGTCCATATACAGAATGTTAAACCATCATCTCAGAGGCACGCATGTCACATCTTCAGTAAACATTGCTCATAAACTGTAAACATATTCCACTTCCTGCCCCCCTGACCCACCATTGTATCCAAATCACTTTTTTTTTTTGTTGCATGGTCCTCTTGTTGTATTGAAGGTTTTCTCAACTGACCAGCAATTATTAAATGAGATCCATACCGTTCAGACAGTTCATAAAACTGTTCTCATTTATAGCTAATATTTCAAAACTGCTAGAGATACTGTTAATTAAAGCCTCTGATGTTTTATTCCTTTATGTAGGATTTGCAGGAGCCAAAAAGATTGCATGAACTTGTATAAATTGTATTGATAGGATGACATCAGCACTTCCTTAAGGAAGGGCTGTTTTTTTCATTGACTAAGGTATTGCTTTATGACCAAGCAGCTAGCCTTTTTGCTCTTGAAGAGTTGAAGAATGAAGATACAAGATATAGAAGACTTGGCAGACTGGTAAAATCGGCAATAATTATAAAGACTAGGCTGAGCAGTTTTTTTTAACCTAAATTATTTCTAAACTATTAATGTTGTTTCTATTAATCATATAATAAAAAATGAAAAAAATAAAAACTGAAAGACATCATAATGTTTTTCCTGGCGGTGTCACCTGTCAGTGCATAGAGCTGTTCTCTGGGGCATTGTGCTTTCAATGGTTTGCAATTGACTCAAAATCTGCAACACAAATATAGTATTTCTCATCGCATTTTTCTCTCAGACAGAGGCAGCTTCTTGGCTTCTTAACCTCCTTTGGCAGACATTACATTTCTGCATACGATGTTAGATAGTCTTATATTTGTTCCAATAAAAGAAAACATAAATGATTAGGGACGAATAACAATACCAGACAGCAGTCTGAACCTTCTGAAAATGTCCTTTCACATGATGAATAGGTGGAGAGACACTCCACCATGTACGGTGCTTCAGGAGATGAAAGTCACTTAGAGGTGGAGTATCAAGATGTCTATGCTATTTCAGTTGGTGACTCTATCCTCTGTCCACTTGTGATCAACTCCCACAGCATCACAAGTGTGCGTGTCATCTCCTGAATCTTGTTGCGACAGCTGACGACACTGCTGCATGAGTGAAGTAACTTCTGACAGGCTTTCTCGCTCTGCCTTGGCTAAATTCCTTGAATTGTGAAAGAAAAAGCAGCTGGACTGTGGCTCTACAAACTGTGGAGCATGAATGCAAAGTGTGGTTTCCTGGGTTCTGGGAAACCTGCTACGATACTCTGTACAACTTTGTTGAGAAATAATGAAAGTTATGGATGAATATGTAGCTGTCCCTGAACACTGTTTAGAGCTTAAAAGCTACCCGGAAAGGTACAGTTCCACTGTTGAAGGCTCACCACCAAAACTTCTCGGGAAGGATTTTGTCTTCAAACATTTTTTTTGTGTATTAAGTTATGAAATTATACCATCTCCTTGCTTCCACAACTTTCACGTTTAACATATTTTTTTATTTCACTCTACAAAGTCTTTACATTTAGATTTTGCATTTCTTGGTTATGCCATCAATTTATGTTTAACTGCTGCAGCAAATTTCGCAATTTTCAAACCTATTCATACTGTGACTATTTTTTTTTCTGCCAAATGTGGTAGTTGCATATTCATCCAATTATCTGTAAGTCCTCAATTACAAGCATTTACATATATGGGTAAAGAGATAGCATGTCTTATTCATAATGTTTGGGAGAACTGCATACTAATTTTTCATAAATTCAATTATGTTTAGCTGGCTAGGGAGGCACTGATCTGATGAAGCAGCTAGTATGAGCATAGATACAGACCTCATTAAATGGATTTGGTATCAGCTGTGACGCAACCAATAAACTTTAAACACAATTCATTTGTCATTGTCATTAAAGTTCTGCTATCAGTTACATTTATTCAGTCAAGGCAGGCTGCCAACTCACTTTTAGTACCATCACAATCTCTGGCCTCATGTTACCTCACAGAAAAATGACTTCTATTGGTTCCAAGTAGTGATTTATGGAGACTTTAAATATAGGGGGAAAGGAGCTCCGGTATTAGAACTCTGCATTGGCAGACACCCAGAAAATGAAGAGTCAGACTTTGTATAGGGAGAGAAATGGTGAGATTATCTGCACCTCTGCTATAGACATCTTCAGGAATTTGAAGTTTCTCTTGTATGATTTACAATACAACCAGTTCTGTTTTTTGACAGAAATGGGAAATGTTTGGTCAAGAAAAAAAGCTGATTAGTCCAAACCAAAGCCAAAAAAAACCCAAAAACATTTAATGCTATGATGTGGTAGCACAGTGTTCTTTCGCTAATAGACAGGAAGCTCGTTCTAGTTTATTTCATCTTGTTTTGGGTCCTAAATGGCTTCTTATGGCTTTCTATCCCCACATGTCTGTTCATGATCAAGATTCAAATCCTGTATTTGCAAATAAAAACATTTCTTTTCAACCATTTAACATTCTCAGATAATTGTTTTAGTGGTAAATATAAAATTGCTTCATTCCAATTCCTGGTTTTTGGATGTATTTGCATCATATTTGCAGTTAAAGGCCATGGTTCGTAGTGTCAGGTTTCCTTCATCTAACTGTTCATACTTAATCTGTTCGTCATGGATGAAGAAGGCTGTAGGATGTACATTCATACAGGAGCAAGAGCAAATGACAGAAAGGTTGCCGGTGTATAAGATTTAAACAAAGGACAAAAGGTCAAAATATGTGGAAGTATACTTTTCGAGGTATCATGTCAAAAATACCCCATGACAGAAGCAAGTTTAAAGCCTGGAAATAGTATTGTTCTAGAGCCTACCTACACGCACAAGCTGCTTCTCACATCTTTTTCTCCACACATTCACAGAGGCTTATTCAGAGCCAGCATGACAGCTTGGCCCTGTGATGCAGAAAGTGATAAGCTCATCTCCAAGTCTCTGTGGTATGGAGGAAAAGGGGGGAAATGAGAAAAAGAAAGAGAGAGCAATTGAACAAAGGGTATGACACCAGTGCAGCTTGGGAAAGATGAGACCGAGAGAGGGGAAATATGGAGGAAAGAAAGAGATGCAATGTGAAAATGGCAATGAGAGCTCATCACATTTAGGCTTGAAGACCTGAGCCAAAATGAGCGGACAATGTAGATGAGTAAATGATCCTCATTTGGACTCCAGCGTGTAATCACAGAGTAGCCATTTGCGGAGAAATACAATTCCAAGGCTGTCATTTGGAATAAGAAAACAGAAACATTTGCCGTGTCATGAAAGACCAGTAATCCTGGACCTAACTGCCGATGTGTCAGCAGAAATATATGTATGATCATAAATAATCTTTAGCTAATGCTTCACCAAACAGTTTCTAGCCCTCCCTGCTCCCTCCCCATAGCTCTGCACCACCGACCAATTTCCTCAACCATCGATTGGCGGTCAATTCCAGCCAGGGAGAGAGAGGCAAGTCCTCTTCCCTATGGATTTTCACGTCACTGCTATGACTGACTGCAAATAACCACTCGCCAATCATGCCCCACTTTTCGAGTGACCTTTCCCAAACACTCACACTTAGTGCTCTAATGCAATAATGTGTTTATGGAAGGTACACAGACGGGCTTTATTTGGCAATAAATTTGACCTGTGTTTTGGGTAAAATGTCAAAAATGTTCAGGTGAATGTCTTACACCACGTTAAAGTGAATTCATCATCCGTTCCACACATGGAAGATGGTGTCTCTGTGGTTGTATGTGGGTCCTGTAAAAATGTGAATACATTATATAGTATATATATATTGTGTCACAGTTTTTTGTCCTTTTGCCATTTAATATATAGCTTCAGATATTACCTCTAAAGCCATGTCTGTGAATAATGTATATGCGCAAAAAAAAAACTTACATTAACCTGACAATATGCAGCACTGATATTTACTTGAGATCATAAACATAAAGAATGGATTCATAGAGAAAGATGCATGTGATATTACAAAAATACAAAAATGATTACAAGTATCTTATTGTTAAATTAATTCATGACTCTGCAGTTCCACATCGCAATTTTATCTGCATGTACAGTATGTATATGTACATGTTTACAGCCAGATACAAAATAGCTCATGCCTTTTTGGGCAGACACTGTATGCCATTTTGATTTTATGAAGTAGTTACTCATAATAGTGGGTGTGGTACGCGTTTTAGCTGTTTCCCTCAGCTACAGCTATGAGCCTGTTAAAGTCCTAGGTTAACCAAAAGTTAATATGTAACACTATTTAAACCATTAACAGTATTTAATCAATATTAAGGGCATTCACCATGGTTTAAAGTCTGCTTTAGAAACTAATGGGTGTTGTCACTGAGACTATGACCATGTATATACAGGAAATGGCTGGGACACATGCACCAGGATAGAAATCATTGACTTCGCAGCTGAAAAGACATGTAGCAATCTCAATTTCTTTGAGAGCTTTATCGATTTTTTTTCTTTCTTTTTTTTTTAAGATTTTTTGAGCAACTCTGTATGCCTTTTTTGAGATAGGACAGTGGACAGAATCTGATACCAGGGAGAGAGGGAGTGGGAAATGAGCCATAGGTATGATTCGAACCCAGGCCGCCCACTTCCAGGACCACAAACCACTATGTGACTGGTGCCCCAGTAGTTTTCTTCTATGTTTGATGATGCAAATTGGTAAAGTAAAAGAAAAGTTCAGGGATAGGTCAGAAACAAACTAGGGGGTGAAATATCTACCTAATTCTCACAGTTATCACACTCTGCTGACCCGATATTGACCAGGCAAATGTTTGTCAGATTGTCGACAGCAAATGTTACAACACTGTCAATTTATTCCAACCTTTTTTTGTTTTTTTGTGGATGAACAAATGTTATTTTTTAATGACTTTTGATAAATACAGAGGATTTACATTTGCAATCAACTAACTCTAAACTAGCTAATGGGACAACACAATGGTTAGGTTTATAGAACTTAATAAGGCGTAAACACAGCCTCATAAGTCATAAAGAATACAGAAATATTTCTGACTTTTCAGGAAGCAGTTTTAGTTGTGAATCCACTTAAATAAAACAGTATGAGTCAGGCTGTCTGTTTCGCCAGTTAATTTATAACTCTATTAGTTTTTCCTTCAGACTATTTCTCACTCATGCTAAGTTTGATCACAGATGTGAATATGTTCTCTCTAGCACACATTTCTGCCCACATACATCCTGTAGCACGAGCGTAAGTGTTTCTGTTCTTGCATGAGGTAGGATTAACCTGCCACTTAATTCCATCTGGGTTTCTCTTACTAATTTCATTGTCTTATCTCAATTAATTGAAAACCCTTTCTTTATTTCCCCCCCACATCAACTGTTTCTCACCTCACTTCCCTCCCCCAAAACATGTGTTCACAAAAAGTAAAATAAAACTTACTGAAGAGATGTTTGAATCTTATTTTTAAACAGAACATCATTTTTTTTTCCTTTATTTAATCACAAGTTGTTCAAACTACATTTCCATGCAGCTTTCTAATTTCTACATTTATTTTTCCCAATGACAAACTCATCAAACTCTTTCTACAATGCACAGCTCTACAGTATGCATGATGGAGTGTAAAGAGCCATTTGCTCTTTAACCTGCACAGATGATTTAGGAGGGCTGGTCACACTCTGATTTCATTAAATACGCTTCACCTATTCCCTGGCTTCATTAAGGAATGAGAGAGGTAGGTTAAAGATAGCACTATGCTAATAGGTTGCGTGTGTGACAGGGAGAGATTGAGGTAGACACACAGAAAGAGAGAGTGGGGGGGTGAGGAAGGCGAATAATCAAGGCGAGGATTCAGAAGTCATTAAGGTCAGCTAAGATGAGGTCCCATAATGCTACTGTGACACCCAGGTCATCAGGACAGATCTGTGAACACTGGGGACAAATGAGGTGTGTGTTGGGTGTGCTTTTACATCTAGAGTTAAATAAAAATATTTTGCCCACTTATTCACAGACTTTAGGAACATCCTTAATAAAGAAACAAAATAAACATGAGCAAAAAACACAAGTACTCACTGAAAGGTTTGAAGAGCATTCATTTATTCAAATCTGAGGCACCGGTTTATCTCAGTTGGTGGAGCAGGACCATAAATACGAAAGTCCTAGTCGCACAAATGGCATGTTCTTGATCCAGACGCTTTTTGGTGCATGTTGCAACCTACCCTCTTCCCACATTTCCTGTTACTCTATATCTGTCCAATCCAACTAAGAGCCTCAAAAAAATATCATAATTTTGGCTATACAACTAATAGATCAGGTTTTGTCCATCCTGATTGCATTTTGTGAAGTGTCTATTTACAGAGCAACACCTGAGGGTTTTGACAGCTATTGTGTCAGAGAGTAACTTAATGAGAGGCATGAAACAAGGCCTGGTTTAAAATGTCATCAATGTTAAGCACTGTATATGGAAAAAAAACATTTTGTGATTGCTGAATTGATCAATGGAAAAAAATGGTTTTAGTTGCACCTGGTTATGTCAGTTTTCTCAAAACCAAAACCTACAACCACTTCCATTTTTATCTGTTTTAATTTTTTTGCACTGTATGATTTTCTTCTGCTATCCTGCTTTGAGGCTATAACTGTAAATTTCTCCGCTTGCGAGATGAATAAAGGATTATATTATCTGTTCTTATCTAATAGCATACTAGATTGTTCTAGTTAAAAATGCACAAAATCAAAAAAGGAATAGAAGTAAAATTATCCTCCAACTGATGTCAAACACAAAGGCATTTACCTACCACTCTATTAATACAGTGTATTTTCATTCACAGTTCTCACTGTTGTACTTTTTTTTTTTTTTTTTACTTGGAGAGTTCATTCAAATTAGACAAATGCTTAACAACTAGAAGCGTGGTTAATGACATTAAAAGTGAGTGTGGCACTTTAAACTGCAAGGCCAGATAATGACCCGAGAACTCCACTTGACCATCAAAAAACTCCATGAGGGAGAATTGTGTTAAAGTACTTTACAGAGCTTTCAGAAACTTGACACATTAAATTCAAAGGATCAGTTTCAGTTGAACAAAAATGCGTAAAAAAAATCCTTTGTAACTGTTTTGGTTGTTATTCACAATGTTGGGCAGCAAGGCATCCATGGATCCTCTATTATAAATACTTCATGCACCTGCAGTATTCTTACTACAAAGACTTACAGGGGTTTCTGCATGGAGCAAAACCTCCTATCAGCCCTCTACACTCTGCTCTACAGACTTAAATAAATGTGAGCAGGAGTTACACAATACATCAGAAATATGTTTAGATTGCTGTATGTTACCTTTTAGAGCAAGGTTCAGAGGTAAGCATTAAGGTACAGTACAGTATATCATATTTAAACACCTAGAGTGTTGGTGAGATTTGGTGGAAGACTTCTGATTTCAGGCAGCAATCTCTGGTTAAGGGATATGAAAAGATTTCAAAGTTTGAGCTTTAAAGGATATTGCTACTGTGTAGTCTCAGATGCATCACTAGTTCTGGTGGCTGGCCAAGGTCCCAGAGTAGAGAAGATGCATCAGATGAATTCACAAACAGAGGACTGGGGGCTCCCACGCTGCTCTCACTACTGCATCCATTTCATTCTGTTTGTGATTGGATATCTGTGTTTGCATTCATGGGTCACTTCATACTGTGCTGAATGTGTTGAGGGATGGCGTATTTATTATGTAAGTGATTTTTTAAACACCTTTTATCTGTATGTGACATACAAAGGCACAACAAGAAGGAAACGTTAGAAAAAAAGACAAAACCAACATGTTAATCTCGGGGCGTAAGTAAATCTGAAAAATTGAGCAGACATATCCTTTAAAATTAAACTGAGAATATTTGTGTTTAGCTCTCTAGATCACATATCAAATCACACATCGTGTTTGATGATTTCGTTCCATATATAAAACGTAATTTTCATTTATCACCACTGGGAAATCATTGGCCAATCCTCCAGGCCAGGTTTGAGGGAATGATACTGAAGTAAAGTTCAAATGAAACTCTTTTCAATTTGAGTTGATTAAAAAAACTGACGCTAACTTTATTTGAAACAAAAAGAGGACTCACAGATTGTATGGAATATGGATATCTATTTACAAAGTGAATTACCCATGTACACAAACCGAGAAGTTTTATCTGAAGATTGTATAAATGTTCTGAGGAAAAACAGTATACTTCAAGGCAACACTATGTAAGATGTCGCCATCTGTGAGGAGACAGTCTTTACTCTGTGTTGTCCGACTCTCCTGGCATAAAGACTGTTTGTAATGAAAACAAGTTCAAACGTCAAAACACCAATTATCATGTTCCTATTATTTATATTTCACCTGAAAAGTTGGGCCGCCAATGTTGTTTTGTTCCTCTTTATGGATGTGACTTTAATTATTAACCTTTTTGTCACAACTGTCAACTGTTTTCTAAAGCAAAATAATGAAAAACAGTCTCAGCGTGTTCTGCAGATCATCCTCAGTCTGCTGTATACCTTAATTTCTCGTCTCTCTGGTAAAGTTTGATGTTTTAGGGTTGTAGATGCAAAAAAAAAAAAAAAAGGTAAATTTTAAAATGTTCCAGCTGTCTGATGTTACTGATTTGTGAAATATTTGTGACATAATTTTTGGATCAAGCTTTGAATATAATATAACCTTGGTGACAGAGAACCTACACAGACATTTGCTCCTCTTCAAACGCCATGCCAAAAGTAGTGAGCAGAGGGATATGTCTCATTAACAAAGAAATAAAGAGCAGCCATGCAGTGTCACTGGATTGCCTGTTTATAAAGATGGATCAGAGCAGCAGCCCAAACTAGCATGAGTCAGCAGGTTTCTTAAGTTAGTCTCCACACAGTTAAGGAAACATGTGCGTGAAAGTACAAGTGCATGTGGCGGTTGTTTATTGTTAAGTAAAATAGGTCTATTGTGTAAGTTAAAATAGTTGCTTATTCTGTCAACTATTGAATGGCATTTTCCAGTATGTGTTAGCATCAAGCTGATAAACTTAAGTACACATTCCAGTCCTTATTGTTAGAACATGTGCCCACCCTGGAGAACATTGGACCATCTGCCATTGGGTCCAACTATCTTAACAGAGACTGTATGAATAACCAATGTGCTCTTTAACAGTTTTTTTTTTCAAACAGAAGATTCATTTCAAAGGCCAATGTTAACACCTGAGTATTCATCCAGCACAGTCAGCAGTTAAACATTGATTTGTCTATAACTCTTTTATGCATGGACATGACTGCAAACTATTAGCATTCCCATTTCCTGTATGTTGTGGCACATAGTAGCATGTCAACATGCTAAATTAAATCTTTTAACATAACCCTGTGCACTTATTATTTTATTATTATTATTATTATTATTATTATTATTATTATTATTATTATGTATACATGTTATGGAGATGTTATCTGTACCTTAGACTGTCATCACATCACCATTTTATGGGTAGGCCCTTGCTTTAAACTGGAAGTGTTAAAAATAAAATTGGCAATATTGGACTTAACTTCTATTTTTTGAGCAACACAAACAATCCTTTCTCTGCTGCAACAAGTCTTTGTATTTCGAAAAACCTTAGTAAAACGAACCAACCATTGGAGAAAACAGACAATATTTTTGTTTTATAGGTGAACTGACCCTTAAATCCAACTTCAGAGTTATAACAAAACACTTCTTTGGCAACCCTTCGTTGCTTTCACCCCCCTATGGACTGCGGTATATTTGTCAAACAACTTAGTGAATCTCCCTGTGTATCAGTGGTAGTCAGCCAAAGTCTTAGAAGAAATATTAAAAGATAAATGAAAGTGGGAAGGTGTCATCACTAAGAGCCTGGGGAGAACACTGAGCTTGACATTGATGTAGTAACATCAAACACTTTTATTATGGTTCTCACAAACAGAAACAGCATTCACAGAGCCACCTGACGACGAGTGGCATGTTCTTCTTTTATTATTGAACCAATTACCTCATGCGTACCGCTGACAGATGCCTTCATGAATTTCAAATGCTTTCCTGCCTCCCACCAGGCCTGAATCCTCGAAACAGGTGAGTGCTGTGCCTGAGCATGAGAGTCACTGAAGCGTTTACAGTGATAACCACAATAAGAAATTCTCTCTCTTAGTTTATATTACACTTACGTTTTGAGCACCCATAGGATGTAATGAAGCATTTTGCAAGGCTTAAAAGTTTGGCCCACTTAATTCTTTGTACATTTCTAGTATTTTGATTCCACCTAATATTTTTTTTTTATCTTGTTAAAATCATCACTTTGCACCTACAAGGTGATCAGCTGATAACAGATAAAAACAAGTCAACCAGTCAACAAGTCAACACTAAAGACAATAAAAAAAAATGAGAATACATATTTTGATGATTTCTAAAGGACTACAGATTTATCCAAAAGTAAAATTCAGAGTTGCCACTCACACATTTTTGTTCTTTGCAATTACATACATTATATGCTTTTTTCGTGGGGGGGCCTGTAGCCAATACCAGCAACCAGCTTTGGAAGGTCATGGGGCACCCCTTATGAGAGGGGGATGGAGTACCCAGAGAAAACCTGCGCTGCCAGTCCACACAGATAGGCCCCGTCCAGTGGGAGTTCAAACCAGGAACCTCCTTGCTGTGAGGCAGCATCACATTGCAGCCCCCATTGCTACATACTTAATGTAAATACTGTGTATTGCATTGCCACCAAACATTTACAGTACATTGGACTTCAGATAGGGATCAACCAATATGGAGGTAATATATAGAGCCTGGGCTGTTGTAAAGGTAGTCTCCCTTATGCACACTCGTGTTACAAACTTGCTTCCCCATTTCAGTTTTACTAACTGACCTTATTTCTCAGAATAAGATCCTTTCCTGGGGATATCAACAATAAATGTCTGCTGAGCTTTAACTGCCTCCACATGTTTTATGGGTTAAGTTGAAATACTGTAAGCAGATCTGCAATGAGCGCCATGGGTGTGCTGCAACTCTGACAGTTAAGGGGCTCATAGCAATATATCCAAACAGGTTACAAGCTTTCCTGGCTAAGTTTAAATCGTTACAGACAGCTTTTTATTAACAACAGAGTCTTGCTCTAAGATAGGAAAAAAGTGGTTCCCTTTAGCTTTGCTGTCACCCTGATGACTGTAAAGGAAATGTGGCAAACCATATCAATTAGTTTTCAACGTTGTGCTGCATCTGAAACACTAGAGAAAAGCTCTTGATATACGGTTATGAGCTTAGAGTAATATATGCAAAGTTTCTTTGATTTTTCCAATTTAGCTCACCGCACGTAAACAGATTTTATACCAATCAGGGGGCTGTTTTTTGGGGGGTTATACAAGACATATTATAAAATCATACTTTGAGCATGTTTTATACACTCCACACTTGTTTTTACAATCTCCCAAATCTTACTCATAAATCTAATACAATGTTTTCAAATCAAATTTAGTCTGATCTCATCTCTTCTAAAGTACGTTTAAAGCCATATAACTTTACGAGGAAACATGGATATATTTTATCTGTATATTATGAAGGATAATCCACAGCAGACTCAATTCAATGCTTTGTTATATTTTATTATTATATGTATTATTATTTAAACAGCCAAATGTCAACTTGTTCCAGCATGTCATGCTTTGACTGTATGTATTTGATACTTCAGTGTATATTGCTGTCCTGGCAATTTGTTCCACACTTTCACATTAGTAGGGCAAATGTAATTAATTACTCCCCTATGAGAGGCGTAGCTCTGTCCTTTTTCTGCCATAATCAGGTCTTTACATTAATAACTTTCAACCCTAGAGGGGCAGGTTTTCCTGTTACTTACACCTTTCCTCTAAAGGTTAAAGACTGGAAGGCTTTGTCCAATTGATTTGTCTTACCTGTCCAAAAAGGAGAGTGGCTGAAAAAAAATGTCACTGGTGCATTTGCATCTACATTGACTTTTGTGTACATTAAGGGCATAAAAGAATTCCTTGCTGTGAACTGTGATACATGATGGAACAACCTTGTTTAAATGCGTGTTTTTGTTTTTCAGGGTCCTGCACTGCTCTGTCTTCCTGAGTCGTCTGACTGTTTGCCTGAACTGTCTTGAGGCAAACTAGCAGTCAGAGAGACTCTCTAAAGCCCTCCTGAATTTCTCCCAAACTTTAGCACCAAAACCACAGCCCCTCTGGACTCCCAAGTATCTGCCGGTTGCTTCAGGAGTCACCTTTGCATACCAAGCCTGAAAATCCACATCTTAGCTGGCCCCAATGGAAGGCGATGACGACCTTGTCCACAACCATGGGCAGCTTCACCACAATGGAGGCCTTAAGCATTGTCCAATAGAATTCCATTCCCTTAACATTTCTCAATCTCTTAAAGAGGCTGGAGCTATCGATGTGTTGACAGGGGCCTCAGTCACATGTTTCGTTGTTTAGTTTTATGTTTAGTTACTTAAGTTATGTTTGTTCATTTGTTTCTATTCATTTTTTGCCCGTTCCTGTTTTATTTTGTACTTACCCTTGTCTCTGTCTTCCAGATCCTGCTCCTCATGTTCCTGCCTTGTGTGTCAACTCCGCCCTAATTACCCTCACCTGTGTCTCGTCATTCCCTGATTGTCTGTCCATATATCCCTGTGTTTCATTCCTCATGTTGCCAGTTCGTAGTGTGTTCTCGTGACCCTAGTTCTAGCGATTATTTCCCTGTGAGTTTCTCTGGTGTTTTTTGACCCTCTGCCTGCCTCTCGTTCGGTTTTCTGCCTGCCCCTTTTGGATTTGTTTGCTTGTTAGGACTGATATTCTGTGTACCGACCTGGACAGTCGTTGACCGTTGAACTGTCGTTTTGAGTCTGCATTTTTGAGTCCCTGTGGTTCCTGGCATTGACAGTTTCAAGTTCAGTTTTACTACTACTTTTGGAATATCAAGTTTGTCAAAAGTTTCGCCCACTGTCGGTTCCAACTTACCACAATGACAAGAGGTTGATCGATTGACTCTGCTCCTGTGTCAAAAACATACATCTGTTGATCTGATGAGATTTCACCAGCCGCAGCATCTGCTGCTAGATAACTTGTGAATTACCATTTAATGCTGGTTAAATACATTGTCAAGTGCAAAACTCTTGTCCTTAACCTGCAGAATCTGTCAGTAGAGAGTGAATAAGGTGGAAGTTAGTCCCAAAGAAAATTTATAAGGGAACAAGCTGAGAGAAGTGCTTCATAACATTGGCAAAACTTAACCATGTCTTAGAAGATAACATTAACGAGACAAAAACTGAATGCCCATGTCAGCAGGCATAGATAAGTAATCAAACATATTTGTTAGTGCCCATATAAGTATTATATTCAAAGAAGATGGGTGGCTTGAGTTACGCTTTCGATGTTCTTGTGAGGGGAATATGTTCCAAATATAGCCTGCAACTGAAATTGTGTGGTCACCCGTGATCCCCTGCTGAGCCTGAGGCACAGCCAGAAGGGGATCGACTGTCAGTTGTCTTGGTGGGGTTTAAGGTGTCAGACTAGTCAAAGGCAATCCATGATGTGCTAAAAAAAAAAAAAAAAGGCAAGTAATACGATTTAAAATCTAAACTGCACCCCCTCAGTGCACATGCTGAAAAACTGAGCATGATAATTGTTGGACTCAATTTTTTTTTTTTTTTTATTTACAGCCAGGAGGCCCGGAGCTGAATGGGAGCCATGGAAAATGCAGACAATTTTTGACACAAAGTATGTCAGAGCTGCTGAGCTGTTTGCACAAGGTCCAAATTTTCTAAAGGTACCCCTGCTAACCCTGCCTCCAGCTATCAACACTCTGACAGCCAAAACATGCTAAGTGCCCTGTGCTGGCAGTAACATGCAGGATGATGTCTGTTTCGTTTTAGAAAATTATAAAGCATTTTTCTCCATGCTTGTGAGGTCGTACAGTCCAGAGTACGATGAACCAACTATGCTGCAATAGTTATGTCGGCCAAAATGTTTCTCACATGCATAACATGTTTAAAAACGAAGGAGAAGACATTGGGTGCATTTGATACAATTTACCTATGCGTGGATATATCTGCAACATGTTTGACAATGTTGCACAAAATTAACAGATCAATGTGTCGCTTTCAAAAGAGAAATGAGAGCAGAGCTATCCCAGGGCAATCAGTTGAAAAATTCCTCATTATCTGCCATTAGTAAGAAACCAGGCTTTTATTATTTTTTACAAATGAAAAAAATGCCCTAACGAGCACATTTACATAACAAGAGAATGCACCTCCCTCATTTGTCACCATGAACTATGTGTTTTTCACTCACATTTTAAAACATAATGGGATGCAAATCTTTACCTCACATAGCACCATGCAAGCATCTGTAAAACCATGCAGGCACGGACTCAAACACACACACACACACACACACACACACACACACACACACACACACACATATAAATGAACATTCATGCCTGCGGCTTGCTGGAACGTTAATAGGCTTTGCTGTCAGCTCCCAGCCTCCCACCAGACAAAAGGATGATTTCTGTCACAGACACACTCATTGAATTGTGCATCCAGACCTTAAACTGACCCATCGGTCTACAGCAGTGAGTCATGCTATGGAAATTGGGGCCTACGCACTAACTATGTCCTCCTAATCCAGCCACACACTGCCTGCTACTTTACAATTTCACCTCTGAATCTGTAATTGTATTTATACCTAAAACAGTGCTTTCATTCAACAGGCAGAACGCAGCAAATAGAGGAGTAAATGTTATGGGAGACTTAAGGTTAACAGCAGGAGAAACCAACCTTCTACCTAACCCTGTGTTCCATACTTTAACTGACGTATTATAATGGAATCCTTCAAGTTTAGCGTCTGATTTTTTTGTGCACAGAAATCATCTGCTTCTGTATACCGTCATATTTCATGTGAAAAAATATGATTTCAATCATATTTTTCAAATCCTGTCATATTTCTAAAGTCAGAGTCTGACTTGTCAAGCAGCAATAGATGGATCTCTTCATGAGCCATCAATCGATACTGAACCTAAAAGCACTACCCTAATCCAATTCTATTAACACTAGTTAAAACTCACCTTTACTCTTCAATACTATATGTTTGTAACGTCTTTGAACTCTTGTTGGATTCTTACCTGTTTTTTCTCTCTTCTCAAATGGAGGGTAAACTGCTATATTCCTTGTTTTGGTTTTAACCTGTCAAACATGATTCATGGGGGTCATGAGATTGCTTTTAAAATTTACATTCCTCCACTTTTTGCCATCTAGTAAATTTAAAACTCTTGAACCTATACTTAATGTTGCTTGTACACTATACTGTGTACCTCTACCTCACCTTGCAGGTAGGACGTCTGATGCGACTGATCATGTGTAGAGAGCATTAAGGACGACACGCAACAATGACCAAACACTCTTGTTCCCTATAAATGCCACCACAGCTGAGAAAGCTGTGGTTTTGTCAGTGCGGCGGATCAACGCAACACTGATGTTGACACTGCTGTTGTTGAGATGGAGGAGTGTGTCGTTTGGACTGTGGACAGTGTAGTTGTCACTCAGATGCTTGGTGGAAGACATCGAGACATTGACATCTATTCAGGTGGAAGGTGTAGCGCTTTATAATGACAGAAGAGCTTTGTTGCAACTTAGCCTTTATTTTTTTGTTTGTTTTTTGCATCTTAATGTTTTTTGTTGTTATAGTCTAAAGAACAGAACTAAGAAAAGACTGGAGCAAGAATGTGAAGGTTTAGCTTTACATTAATCTCCTGGAGTTATTGATATCTGGCAGTTTGACACCTTTTTACAAACCTGTCATTTTAGTTTGTTGTTGTTTTGTTTTTTTGTGAAGGTCTGTGCTTGGTTTTATGACCACAGAAATATTGTTATGAGGGAGTTCTAGCGTGGGCACAAACACACCACACACACTTAAAGACACAAACACATTCACAAGTGTGTGCAAGCACACGTGACACATGCTCTCCCACTCAAACATTCAGGGATTTATCACTCAAACAGATGCAAACACACTCACAGGTTTGCTGTTTGTGTGTGACGTGCACACAGAAGGCTTTGAGAGGCAGGCCACGTTTATTTAGTGTTTCCATTTCCCCCTGTCTTGTTGTGTGGAGCCATAATTTGTGCTGACGTGAAGGGCTTTAATGCCAGTCTCTCCACTCTATTCTCTCGTGAGCTCTGTCAACTGTCTCCATCTGGTGCGCCATGACATCTTTACCACGTGTCTTTCTTCTGCTCAAAGTCCCACCATTACTCTTCTTCTTTTTTTCTTCTGTTCTATGATTGTCTCGTTGTCTTGCTGTTACTTTTTCTTTTGTGATAGGCTGTCATTTGTCTTGATATTGTTTGCTCTCTGTCTCGTCCCTTGCAGTATTGTTTTTCAGTCTTCAAAAAAAACTAAGAAAGAACAAAGAGTGAAAGGGTGAACAAAGCCAGCGTGTACCTGCACAACATGAGAAACATTTGGGATGGGCAAAATCATCGTTTAATATTGCAATACAATTTGATTAGGAATAAATACGTGCATATTAGCTATCACTTTCTTTCTGTCTGCCGGCTGTTCTCCTTGTTCTACATTAGGGGTTCTCCACTGGTCTAGCTTAAGTACCCACCACTAACTCCCTCATGAAAATCGTGAACCAAATTTCTGATCGATTTTTCAGCCAGTCAGATTTAGTAGATGAACAATAGTGCAGTTTGAACCTCACATGGTACCAAGCGTGACATAATAAAGAGAAGAAACAAAAGTAGCAAAAGAGTGCGTAATTGGACTCTTTGGCACTTTTTTTTTTTTTACAGTCACATGATCCCAGCCCACTTTTGGGTCCTGACCCACCAGTTGAGAACTGTTCTGCAGAGTACCTGTTTGCAACATGTCTCTTCTGAATCCAAAATAAATTAAAAAAAAACAAAAAAAAACTATTTTTCTCTGCTACATAAGCTCTAATTAAAGAAAGACTGTCAAACATTTTCCATATAAATTTATCAGAAATCAAGTACTATATCCTGTGTAAATGTCTCTTTGAGTCATGACTCTAAACAGTGAGTGAGAAGCATGAGTCATGCCAGCTGTACTATTGTCCAAGAAGTGTTTACATCATGTTTACATGGACGAGATGGCCTTGATTAGAAAGCTGTTTTAGTCAAAGACAACAGAAAAGAATACTAACATAGCCTACTCATAGCGTATCTGGATGTCATGTAAGTGTTTTTATATCACAGCCCTTGCGTATCAATTTGTGTGCAATGTGAAACTATGAGTTAACGAAAGAGTGCCAACATTAGCATGCTAACACAACAATGCAGACCACGGGTAATTGCAGCTCGAGCAAAGGATAATTCTTTCCACCGCCTGAGCTTGATGGTGTCTTATTATTGTGCATTCTTATTAACAACTCCTTTGTGCAAACGCATGTGGAGAGGGGTTGGAGGTCTTTAATTGTAAAGGAATGTGTTTTAGTGTGGTAAATGCAGACTCTACATGGCAGATAAATCAGCTGTCAATCACAGCTGAACATTTATTTTTTTAAAGGGTACACTGACTTGTTAATAAGTTGGATAATAATGAAACATAATACAGTATTTTTCTTCTCTTTTGATACATTATAACAGTCATCTATCAGAGCTCTCGTTTAAATGTTGTCACTTCTTGTTTACACTCGACACAGTCTCTTTTGAAGTCAGTAGATTTCAGTTTAGATCTTATTCGTTTTTTGAACTATTTTGTAGAGGGAAATGTAAATGCTTCCCTGACTCTTTTCACTTTGAATATTTATTTTAGTTAAATTGCTAAATTTATTGATTTACATTTACAGATATCCAGTTTGTCAGAGTGCATGGTGGGTAAACATGGAAAAAGGACTTTGAAACATTTGATCTAAATTTGAAACACTGGGTTCTGCGGGCTGTAGCAGGTTTTTAATAAATAAAAGTTTTGCATTCAGTCTTGATTTAAAAAATAATTGTCAGCCGGTTAAATTGAATGGACATTTTCACAGCCTGGAGCCTGTGAAGACTACATTTCAATATTACTTGAAGGAATTTTTTATTTTTTTTGTCAGCATAATCAGCATTATCATTATCACTGTTGAGGACAAAAGAGACGTCATGGGCTGCAAACAAATAACTCTAGAAACAGCCTATTCGCTTCTGAATAGAAAGAGGAAAAACACAAGTTACTGAATTGGTAAACTGAAGTGAATGAATATTTTTACTGTAAAGCTGCTGCAGTTCACAGTAGATCACAATTTAAAGAAAATTAAGAAACATGTTCTCATAAGGGCGACTGTGGCTCAGTGGGTAGAGTAGCCATCTCTCAAACCGGACGGTCGAAGGTTTGATCCTCGGATCCAACATGTCCAAAGTGTCCTTGGGCAAACCACTTGACCCCAACCCCACTTGCTCCCCCTGCTCCGTCAGGGTATATGCGTGTCGCTGCTCCTGTGGTCGACCCCTTGGTGCGCTAATTGCCCCACAGTGATAAATAAAGTTTCAAAACAATAAATAAATAAATTTATTTTGTATGCTTGGTAAGTCAAAAGTCTTCAAATAAACAAAACAGAACCTGAGTCATTGAAAAAGAGCTGAGGTTATTGAGCTGTGTGTGTACAAAAAGTAAACAAGTGCCCTTGGCCAAATCCATGGACAGGCATGAAAAGCCATGAAAGCCGTAGAAGTTAATCTAATTAAAGGGACTTTTTATGACTCACCAGTAAACAACCAAAAGAGAGAAACAGTTTGATGTATAAAGTCCTTTCAAATCAACATTAATTATCTCTGGCCAAGAAATAACGCGAACAAAAATGTCAAATTATTAATAGCACCATCGAATAACCAGTGCCTCTTACTTGGAGTAGCTGTGGATCAGTGGTGGAGTTAGTTGTCTCTCAATCCCAAGGTTGAGGGTTTGATCCCCAGCTCCATCAGATGTGTCCTCGGGCAAGACACCTAACCTCAAAGTTTCTTTTGTTGATTTGTCTGCGGCGTATAAATAAGTCAGAGTCGGGTTAACTAATACTGACACTTTAAATAGCCTCTGTCGCCGGTGTGTGAATTGGTAATTGTGACCTGCGATTTGAGTTGTCGGTCAACTCTAAGCACTTTACAAGCTTATGTCCATTTATCACTCAGTAAAATAACAGTCAAGCTAAAACAGATCCCTCAAACGTATTCTCCCTCCTTTCCAGTCATGTTCTGTTCCCACTGCTGTTGAAAAGGCTTCAGGACACAAGCGTGTAAGGCTGTGAGAAGCATGCATGTTTTAGTCTGTGTATGCAGTATCTTGGTGGTACATCCATTTAAGCCCCATACATACGCCAAGACCTGTTAGCTTGATATATGACAAAGGCACACAGAGCTCCATAAGTTACTCCTGAAGATACGACTTTACCTTGTTTAACCTCAACTACTAGTCAGCCAAGAAATTCTCTATTTTGGTCTCCTGTGTTTCACAACAAGCCAGCTCATTTCCTGAAAGGCTCAGCAGCAGCCTGACAGATGTGTTAAGGGTGCGTTGCGACGCTGGGTTACTGCAATTGAACATGATGAACACTCTGCTCACAGAGACTGGCTGAAGGAGCATTAGTAATGTGAGAAACTCAGCCAGAGACAAACAGGCTGTAAAAGGGGATAGGTAAAGTCAGTATGAGCCACCATGGTGAACATAAGACGGGATTAACACAGTAGCCAATTGTGTATTACATATCCAATTAATACAGATTTAATACACACACGTTTATATTTTTATGTGGTCACTGACCCATCTTATCTCTAATCATCAGCATGGAATAATAGTATAGATTTCGGGAGAACCGAAGATGGTTTAGATAGAGTTAAAAGCTCATGAGGTTGTTTGGGTCCTGGATCCCTTTAAGAGGCAGACAATGTAATTTCAGTGTGAGGGAAGTGAAATATGGGGACAAGAGTTCTCTGATGTTGGAGGGAGCTGAACAATTGAACACCTTGTAAACAAACAACAGGATTTAAAAATTAATTCTGCAGCTAACAGGCAGCTGGTGTAGACAAACAGGAGTAGGAGGAATGTGCTCTTTTTGACCTTGTCAACACTGTTACTGCGGCATTTTTTGGAACAGCCGAAGATGGAATACACAAGACTGGATGGCACCAAAGTATAATATTTTGCAGAAATCAAGGTGTCGTTGAATGACAGTTTCCAGGTCAGATTTTCATCTGAGAATTCATCTGAGATTGGCAGAAATGTAGAGCTGTATGAAACTTTCTGTAGCCGCGTGTTTGTTTTGTTTGTTGGTATAAGTTGACTCTGGTTTATACATTTATAAACACTAACATCTATGTACAAATGATGAATCCCATTAATCCTTTTTATTATCTCGTTTGACATTGAGAAGAGAAGAAGAATGGAGATAAATGTAGGGATCTTTTCTTAAAAAAAAACATTTGGACATACCCCCCTCTCTACTTTACCGTGTGAACTTTCTTGATTTCACTTTACTCCAATAACTTGACTATTGCCAGTGGCAGCCACAGAAACTTTCTTGGATACTACACTGTTGGCAAATATTTTAAAACAACTTTGCAGAATTAAGCATGGCACTGAGAAAAGTCAAAGCAGGGTGCCAGGACAAAATTGGAAAAGTTACAAATTCAGCAACATTTATCATTAAATTACGACAAGGGGCCACATTTTCTTGGTCAGCAATCACATTCAGACCAATTTGGTATTAAACCTAGCTCCATTCTTGAAAAGGGTGTGTATCTCTTTTATTGATGCTTGGGTTCAGGCCACACTATACAAGAAATCAACTTGCAACCAGTTTTATCTGTTCAGAATATGCCTTTGTCTCAACTTTCCAGGAGATGACTTATATACAAAGTGTCACCTTCTCTTTTGTAATACAATGTAACATAGTGTCAGGTGTTTGACCTGCTTTTTATAATGTGTCTTGAGATATCATTAGTCATGCATTGACGTTATACCAATAAGGATTGACTGATTATTGGGAAGAGAAAGGGGCAAAGTTTATAGTTATTCGAAGCATAAAAGGGACAATGCGTTTGCCTCCGAAACACTTTGCAGAAACTGGATTACTTGTATCCAAAGCACAATCAGAACACAATCAGGTCACACCATCAGACGATCAATACCTCAAGGCTTTTTCCCTGAGAGGTAGAAAATGTGACTTCCTCACAGATACAGAATTCACAAAGTAAAGAAAGTAATACTCAAATTATCAAAGTACTATTTTTTCTCAGAAGACAAGAGGAAGTTTCTAAACCACACTGGAGGGACAACAATGCAAAAAAGCTTTGGGGTGAGCTGAAATGCCAACATTTACATTGAGTGACTAAAAAACCTTTTTTAAAGAAGACATACATGTGGGGTTTTAATAGACAATACATGACCTGACCAAGGTGAAGTATCACTTCATTCTTTAGATACAGACTGTACCCATTAACACCTCTCTGTGTAGAAGGTTTCGTTTCACTGCAGCAGAATAAAGACAACTAAAAAGTTTGCAGGAACTACTTGTACATCAAAGAGGAACAACTCTTTTTTTCAGTGTCACACATTTTCCTCCTGACCAACATTCAAGGGGACACTCAAAGACTAACACAAATAAAAAATTCAAGACATTCTGTAAGATTACAAGTAGCTCTTAAGGATATTGTCAGAGCATATTGGAGGGGTCGGGGTAGCAAACCATCAACAGAACGTGACGGTTCCTCACAAGAGTTTTAAAACAAAGATGAACATTACAAATTGCATTCTTAGAAATATCTGCATTCAGCAATTCAACCTTGTTTTCAAATCATAAAGCTGATTCCGTTAGTTCCAAAAATGCAAATTACATTGTTTTTGTAGTCTCACAGTTTCAAAGCCCATTGTATGTGTTCATGGGAATATTGTTCCGATATAGAAAGTTCAACCCGAAGCCGAGCTGCCTGCTTAGAGGTCTACAGCCTCTATACAGTACATGGTGTGTGCTCACTAACTACTAGGCCATCTGCCCCCAGAACAGGATTTCTTTGATGAAAGAAATATTTCAATCAGGAGATATTTCATTATGATGTAATATTAGCAACAGTGTTATAATTGTGAGTCACACACTGGAATTCTCCAAAGAAATATCTTTATATATATTTTGAATCAGCATACATGATGTTCAAGGGTAACAGTAATAATGTTAAAATCAATCATCAAGTCTCATTTCCATCCTTACCATCACCGACACACATGAAGAATCACAGCAGTCGCATTTCTGGAGCAGAGAAGTCAGTGGGAAATGAACTATTATATTGCAGCAGTGCCAGCAGTTCATTTCTGTCAGAACACATGCATATATCATGGATGAACTGTCTTGCCTTGGTTTTAATGATCTGAGTGTGCAGCTGTTGGAAAATAATCCAAGGTGTATATTGTCATATTTTAACAACCACAGCAGAAACATTTGGGGGGCTAAATATTTATCACTGCCATTAACCTTCGAGGCAAGATTATTGCTGTTTACAATTTTCAGGTCAGGACAGTTTCTCATAAATATTGTGAACTAATGTTACAGAACTGCAACTTAAAGAAAATGTTGATATTCAAAGCATGCGTCACACACATAACAAATTCCCACACATGCACTTTGGGTGAACTGCAAAGGTTTGAGTTCTTTGTCTCTTCTTCAACTGAAGAAAAATGGAAAAAAATACAAAGGACACTGAAGCTGAAAAAATGAACACATTAGCCGAGAGCCAAGGCTATGAAAATCCTGCATTGAACCAATTGACAAGGTTTGAAAGAGGAAAAATGTGTTCTTAAAGTCAAACAAAAACTTCTGAAAGTGAAAAATGTTTCAATCGGGATATGTCACTCATTTACACAAACCTTGCCTCTTTTAAATGTGAAATTGCAGGAAGTTAACAAAAAACTGTCATGTATACGGAATATGCACTTTCACCCTCAAATAAAAGCCTCCAAATGCAGAATTCATACCTAATTACAGTGAATCTGAAAGGATTCTGTTGGCTCTGGTGATTGCTTGTGAAAAATGTGGGAAAAAAAGGGTCAGGCAGAGTTCAAAACGACTCTTATCTCAGGGTGCTAACAGCTCAAGCTAAACTCTCAAAAATACTAGTTCTTTATAAAAACAGTCATCTTTGTATCTTCCAGGCTTTTACATGCCAAGAGACACAATATGACATCAAATCAAAGGCCACTTACAGGCAAGCCAGTCAGCAAATACAGAGGATGTGAGATGGTACAGTATGTAAAAAGTTGTTCTTGCTTTGAGATACTGTGGGAAAGTACAGTACAGGTAAATAAATTATGAGAATAAATTGTGAGAAAAGGCAAAGATCTTCTTTTAATAAATTGTTCAGATTTGTTCTCTGATTTTTATTCTACATTTATTTTATTAACTTTATTTTTTTAATATTATTTGCTATCATACACATACTTCACATGTAGATGAAAAAGAAAAAAAAAGATGAACACATGCCGTTTATATTTAAATCACATTACAGTATGTATCACTGGGCTTTGCACAGTTATTCAGTGGCAATAGCAGATACAATTATTGCATAATTTTTCTTCAGTTTTCAATTTTTTCTTTTTCCCGGGTTTTAGTCCTCAGAGCAAGGCAAGTCTGAGTCAAATGTTGTTTGTATGTTTTGCTCAGCATCATCTCGCCTTTGTTAACACTTTCCAAAAGTGAAATAAGAGAAATTATTCGAAGAAAACATTACAATGTATAACTTGGAACGTAGGTCACAAGATCAGCTCTTTTTGGGGCTAAAATGATAAGACATACAAACCCTGGTGGCATTGAAGGAATCAGAGTTTTTTTGTTTGTTTTTTTTGTAAAGTTTCACTTGGGAAGTTCTAGTTTAATCTCTTTTATTTCTTCAGTCATGAAACCTACTGGATTTCTCTCTCAAGCATCTCATCAGCACTCAGGCTCTGCTCCATTCATTTTAAGTGTGTCATTTGGAAAACACAAAAAGCTGCCTCAAGTAGCCTGTTGAAAGCTTTAAACAGTGGACAGATAATTACCTCTAAATATTCATTCATTCTCCGTTGAAGAAGAAGGCCACGAGTGGCTGAAATGCACAAAAAGTGAAACGTGAATAACTCATAAAGATTAAGTACAGTTGATCAAAAAAAAAAAAGACAGCTTTTAATTGACTGGTGCAGACCAAAAGCCTTTTTTCTGGCAATGTGCTAGATTAATCAGAAATTGTTGTCCATTGCTGTTTTCATTTTGAAGTGCTAAGATCTGGGAAGTTGGTCATTGAATTTCAACTACAAAATTTTTATTAGAGTGGCTCAAAAGTATGTGTGTAGGGGTGTGGGATAGCCTAGCCGTTATGTAGCCGCTGTGGCTCAGTTGGTAGAATCAGTCACGTCCCCACAGGAAGGTTGGGGGTTTGATCCCCAGCTCCAACAACTTCAAATTGCTGCCACTGTTTCGGCAGCGGCCTCTGAGTGTGTATGGGATTAGTTACTTTTTTTACATAGCAGTCAGTGTGTGAATGGGTGTGAACGGATAGGTGTAACCCGCAGTGTTAATGCCACGGTGTGCGTCCCAAATGAAAGGTAATGGACGTCATCACAGTGGGTGTTGGTTCAAAAAAACCATGGCCTTTTACTGCATTTCATTACCCACTCTCTCCTCTCAACATTTCCTGTTGCTCTTCAGATAGCCTAACAAATAAAGGCAAAAAAAGCCCCAAAAATATCTTGTGTGTTTTAATTTTTTATTAAAGGGAATAAGATATGACAGCGTCTCAGGTCAGAATCTCCAAAGAATGAACAAATGTTTTGTTGCGTTTTTTTAGTCTATAGATAGACTTTATTTCTGCATTTGCAATCTGTAGATGACATGAGGATGTTCAGGTTCATATTTGCACATTTGGCAAACATCATATCACACATTAGTCTGACATATTATGCTAACTTGATACAATGGGTGTAATATACATGTGCTTATTAGTAACTAGGGTAATGTTATGGAGTGTGTTACAAGGTGTGACTGAATGCATTTGATTAGATGTACACAGTTTGTGCTCTCACATTTCTTGTAATAAGTTGTACAGGTGCTGTTTGACAAATAGCCCTCCCACATCCCTTATTCAGCGGAGCAGCTCCCATGAGCACAGAGGGCGGGTGATGAGTGAGTGGTGGGAGGTGGGCGCAGCTGACGAGGCGCACAGTATGAACACAGGAAAGGACCTAGTTTGAAAAACAAAGAAAGTTTTTTTTCTTTGTTTCATAACTTTGTTTTTCTCGCTTAATAATTAACCAGCTTCCTGCATGAAGTCAAGCTTCATTAACCTCTTGAGTAATTCGAGGTTCGACCAACCACAGTACACCAGATATGATGCCAAACACAAACAAAAAGTGAATGGACTTATTGTGATGCTTACCCATGTTGAATTAACTTATAAGTAATTGAATAAGATAAACTTCTGCAGACACTGAAGTAAGTTCACATTCCAAACAGTGACCAAAATTCTGCGTATGGATCTGACCCCTTTGCTCTGCTGCATCCATTGACGTTACTTCTATTCAAATGAGCTGTCCAGCCTAGAATAGTTGTATTGGGAAGGTTTAAATACAACAGCAACTGAGCAAAAAAAAAAAAGGAATAATATTTGTGTAAAAGTTTTGTTTGACACAAGTGAGAATATTTCAGTTTTTGTGTTACAATATGAAAGCAGAAGAGCAGAAATTCAAATTGTTAATTTTGTCCAGAAGTCAGTTTTTAAAATGTCCTGTATATAAAATCAACATAAGCAGGAAATCATGTTTCAAGAATAACTGTAATAAAGGCAAGGTCATAGCTTATTCGGGTTGTAAATTACTTTAATAGTTGATGGGTCAAATGAACAACCGATAGCGTCCCATAGTTTTTTTGTGTCGTTATTGAGCAGACAAACAAGCTTCGTCCTCATGTACCTTCAACAGGTGGATGCATGAAGCTTTTTTTAAGTACATTATAGAAGAACCAAAGATGAGAAATCTGCATATGCATATAAGTTCAGCATTGCTTACTAAACAATCCTTAAGGAAATAAAGCTCAAATATAGAAATTTAAAAAAAATCCTGTACAATACTTTTAGGAACTTTCACCAATTTCTTAGAATAAATCACAGTGTTGAGTCTCTTTTAACCCTGGTGTTCTCAAACAGGTTCCCCACCATGATCTTCAGTATGCTTGGCCTGCTTTGAGCTCAGGTGTGTTACGTTTAGTCTAATTGGCAGTGTGTCTCGCTATCGTCAGCAGTGACATGCGCAGTCACTTCCCCCAAAAATGTCAGATACAAAGGCAAAAACACAAATCAAAATATCACTTTGACCAGCATTAGAAAAGAGAAAACAAATAGATGAAAATAAATCATTCAGTGAGGCTCAGACATGGACCTATCTACAGGACTGTTTACAGAGATATGTATTCTACTGAATGAATGAACGTCCCACACAGAAGGAAGAGCATTGTCTGCTAAAGATGATGGTGGGGAAAGTGTTTGAGAGCACACTTGATAAAGGTTCAAAGGGACTGAACATGATTGATTTATACTAATATATTGCTGATGCTGAGCAAGAGTAGTACAAATGTACAAAATGACAGCCAGAAAAGGATGTTTCTTTCACATTATTTAGGCAGGTTTACAAGGTACAACATATTTTGGTACAGTGTATTAAAAAGGAAGGCAGATATATATGTTGGCATGAGCGGCAAAAAGTGGGAAGAATGCAAATCGGTATTGAGCCCACTTCATAAAAAATTTGAAACCAAAAACCTGGTTGTTCCCATCGGAAGAACTTGATCAGCAGACTTTATTTTGACAAACAACAAAGTGGTGCAGCAGTGGTCAACCTGTCCTAACCTTAAATACATTCCTTTTAAACATTTTCATGATAGTATTTGCTTTGCACGTAAAGAAAACTCGATAAAAGGCTCATCTGAGTGCACATGATAAAGACGTACTCACAAACACAAAAGCGTGCCGCACAGCAAACAACTCCACTGCTTCCTTTTGACCCAAACTTTTCTGTCTCTTCCAGAGCTACTGTAAAGAAGTGCTCCCTGAATGTATGCAGAAACATCTACGCCTCCACAAAGGTGTTTGTTCTGCATTATTTCTCCTCCGTCTTATTTCTTTCTCTATCATGTCTGTTTTTTTAGTGAGATAGTTAAAATAACTCTAAATAAGCATACCGTTGAACGCTGAGAGTGTGCTTATTTTGTGGAACATTACCCTTCTGCACATCCTTTACCTTGTTTTTGTTTGATCTGTTATCGTTTGAAGAAGTATTTGTGGGGAATTTGCTGCTTCTGCAGTAATTGCACAATGTTACGATCGGTGCACGCTGATTAAAGCTGTGTTACAATTGCTTTCCTGTTTGACGTCCAATTACTAAAGTAATCACATCCTTTTTAAACGCCACTATTATATAGCACTAACACAGAATGTATCGTACCTTTAACTAAGCCTTCTTAAGGTCTTTTGATCACAGTCTTCTCGTGCATTCCTGCCACAATGAGAGACGAATGTTTGGATCTGTTTCCTCTTTAGAAGGCTTACATTCATTTGTGCACTTCCGAAGGCACTTATAGCGTTCCTCCACTGGACTGTTTCTAGATGTATAGCATTACCGAGTGAATAATCCCAACAGATCTTTGAATTAAAGACTATTGTTGGATGTGAAAACAAGAAAGCAACTGAAGAACATCTCATTGCAGTTTAATTGTACAGTGTATTTCCAGCTTCCTTCAACTGTAAATTATTACAACCCTTGTCCCTGACTCTAAAAGAATCATACAAGCAAGCTGTAATCTGAATTGCCATAAAGTTGTAATTTTATTTAGCCATACTGGGTTTTTTTCTGTCATGCAGATTTTAATTGTACGGGTAAAGTAGTAGGCAAGTTGGAGTTCACATGGATTCTATCTTTTATCACGTTTTAGTTAAACAGAACACTGGTTGACGTTCTTAAATGGTTTGACAGATGTCATTTCTTCGCATTAAAACTTGCTTCTAGGGGCGTTGGTGGCGCTGGTGGCGCAGCGCGTCCGTCCCATGTAACGAGGCTATGCTCCTTATGCGTCCGGCCCGGGTTCGCGTCCGGCCTGTGGCTCCTTTCCCGCATGTCTCTCCTCACTCTCTCCACCTATAGTGTTTTTCCTGGGCAGAAAAGCACTGGCTTGTGAGTGCTTGCATGAAGCGTTTGGGCGCTGAGATGTATTGCGCTGCACGTCGGTTCTGTCTATATAACAACAGTCTCTTGATAGCAACCTCTGTATGAGTGACACGTTACATATTACTGTATGGGTTTTTTTAACTACGTGGAATATCATACATGTATTAAAAAAAGAGAACCGGTGCCGTGTCGTCAAACAGCGCCGTTCTGAAAAGTTAAAAGCTTGGAAAGTCTGCACAAAAAAAAGGAACACCACTTGGAAGAAGGACGCTCACTTCTTCTCCAGGTGGCTGCATGCTGCTTCTCACAGCAGTTACGTTCTCATGGCAACAATATTTCACCTATAGCATGTATTTCTTTTAAACTTTAAGAAAAAACTGTCTCAATAAAAAGTATGCTTTTGTTTATGCTCTAAATATGCAGGATAATAAGAAAAAGTTTTAAAAGTAAGGTTGTGAAAATGTGTTATTTCTGTCAACATTGTAATATTATGAATAATTTCATAAAATATTAACCTACCAGCCTTACGAATTGTTTAAAAAAAAAAAAACATTGTGTATTAGTTATCTGGTAAAGAGTGGTAGAAAGTCATGTCTCCGGAGATGCCTTTATCCCTATGAGTTTGTTTTTCTACATGTTTTTCCAAATCAGTCCTGGCAGTGCGATGTGTTTGGGTACCACAGCAAACTTTGGCAACACCACCACTCTCGGGGTGGATGTGTTTTCTGTCCAACTTGTGTTCCACCCACTTGTCCTCAGGCACAGGGAGTGTTTCGCTGGAGCCAGCAAGGAGAGACGTTTGCTTGTTGCTCCGAGCTTTTCTCTGGAAGTTGGCATGAAGGATCTGGAATAAAAGTCTGCACCTCTCACTGATGTGTCTCTTTATAAGTAGTTACTATCAACGTCAACCAACAGCTTGTCCACACTGTCAGCAAATCAAAAAGCAACCTATCAGCAGCACGTCAGCAGCAGCTGCAGTCCTCCGACAGTGTCTCTGGGACAGTTCAGCCACAGCACCGTCAGGCATGTGAAAATATTGAGACAGTACCACAGCCCAGTACACAGTCAATGTCGTTACATGTGCGCGCCAAAAGAAACTGATGTGTGTTTGCACTTCTGCACATGAAGTACTGATCTGATGTGATGGTTAGTGTAAGGGTTGAGGATGTCATGTGAATCCGGAACTTTTCCTCCTGAATTTGTTCCTCATAAGCACAGACAGGGGTTATCCTGCACTAAAGGTCAAGGCAACCTGGACAAAATATTACCCAAGGGTACACTTTCATGATTTGATTTGCTTCTATTCTTGAATCCCAAAATGAGTATTTAAAAAGCTTTGTCATTCATGTGTTAATCGTTTGTAAGTTCTTTCACATAAACAGTGAAGAACAAGGCATGTTAAAGGAAGATTGTGCAACATTTTCCTGAATTTCCCTCGGGATCAATAAAGTATCTATCTATCTATCTATTTTATGCATTAACATAATTCAAATCAAGGATATACAACAAAGAGGCTTATTATACAATGATATCTAACCTTTAGTAGAGAAGCAGGCTGTCACCCTTTTTGAAAAGCGCAAAAAGCTGCTTATTTCCAATCCTGCATACATCACAAAATATCAGGAACAGCATATAACCTTTATTTGAATGTTTTTGCAGAGTCTACGTAGTGAAGTTTAATTCACAAAGAAGTCATATTTACAAGAAAAACGGCAAAATAATCTCTGTAAGATGATGCAATGAAAAAAGACAGTTTTTTTTAATTATCTGATTTATTTTGCATATTTGTCTGTTGGTTTTCATTTCTTTAGCAGAACCAAATGTAGGGGGTACTTTTTCTGTTTAGAAAACATAGGTGAGAAAAAAGGTTGTTTTTGTTTCAATCTGTTCAAATTCCATGTCCAGGAACATAATCCTGGTCCTTGTGGGACTCTGGGCCTCCTCATCCATGCTCGTTTTCTCATTTGAACTCAGACAGGCAATAGAATTGATAAAGACTCACAGCAGCTCCGTCCGATGGGAGGCTGGAGGCCAGCATAGGGCAGAGGTGCTTCCCTGCTTGCCCTCTGTCTCTCATTCCTCCCGCTACTTAGATCAATAACAAGCTCCTTAGCCACAGGTGCTCTCCAGGGAAACCCAACCCGAGCCTTCCCTCCTCAGCTCATTGTCTGCTCCTGACTCTGGCAAGGCCGAGCGTTCAAGCCTGACCAGAGCACACAGCCTCGAGCCCTCTGAGGAGAAGGAACATACAGTGTGTGCAGGTAGACACACAGCCCTTTGTCCAAATGTGGGCAGGCATGCATGCATTCCCATTAAGATCTCTCTCTCTCTCTCTCTGTATCTCTGTGTCTCTGTTCCTCTCTGGCACAATTTTAAAATAACAAAGTATGAAATGTTTTAATTGAACAAAAGAAAAACTGATGTGACACCCATTATACTATAAATGAGATCCTGTCTCAGGATTCACAATTGTTTGCTATTATGCTAAGACTAAACAGCAGTCTAATGAAAGGAATAACTGAGTTGCTTTTACCTTAAAATACCTTGAAAGTTAATTATGCATGTCCTTGAGCGTGTTTTTGTTTTCATAACTTTAGTTTTTCAAACAATTATCCTTAATGTCATGTTTCTGTCTCGCACAGGAGTACATTGATCTCCAAGCTGACCTTCATCTAACATCATGTCTACTAACCTGAGTCGACCTCTCTCCACAGGCTGCCCCTTCATGTCACCTAATCCCGCTGTGCCTGCTTCTTGCTGCCTTATTACTCTAACTGACATGACAACATAACCTTGTTACCTTTTAAAGTGTTTACTACATTCTTATCAGGATTTTTAAAAAATCTTCATTAAACTCACATTCATTGCTTACCTCTCCTCTCATTGCCAAATAAATCAAGAAAACATCAATGGGTGAGATGTAAAAGGTATTTTGCAATCAAAAGTGTTGTGATAAGAGAATAATGTGTCACATCAATAAACAGACTCATTTCTGCCTGAGTTAAATCACAAAGTTTTCCACACAATATGGTGTTTTACTATCATCCGACAAATACAAAAAACCTCATGTTATTGTTTTGATCGAGAGGACCCGAGAGGCCTTCTCTAAAAGGAATACTTTTAATGAAAGATATCTGCTACAGAACCCTTTGTTTCTCCTTATTAATTGGCTCCAGCATCATAAGAGACACACACACACATTTGCTATTCCTTCTATCGTTTGTATTTGCTTACTACAATCTGAAAGCACCACCCACCAGTGCAACATGTCCATGCCTTTGCAAAAATGAGTTCAGAATTTTAAGAAGGGTCTAATTGACTATCATTCAGGGTTTCAGTCTGAGGTTAATGGGAAGCAACCAGTTATGTTGACCCTCTGGCTCGGCTGTAAAGATGCTGATAGTCCTTAAAGTTAAGGCCAATTGTAGCTGCAGGCATTAGGCTGTGCGATTTATAAGAGAAGTACAACAAAGGTCATGAAAAACTTTAAAAGACTACTAATGTAACCAACGCCAATGGAAGGCACAAATTCAAACACTGAAAGTGGGTGGAACATTACATGCGAACGGCTAACACCAATGTAGCTTAGTGCTGTGATTCATTTATATTCTGCAGCTCCACTTCTTCATGCTTTCATTCACTCAGGTCGTACAGTGATGCATGCCATGCAGAAGTGTTTTCTGCAGGTTTCACGTGTGGTCAGGTAAGAAAGCGGTGTGGTGCTGGGCGACTAGACAATCTGTGGCCCTTCAATTCAAGGAAATTCATAAGCTAGCACAGATGGAATGGAAATGACCTTCCTTCCTGTGTCAGACGGGGTTATATTGCACACAAAGAGCTTTAAATCACAACTCGTGTTCTGTAGAAATAGAGACACGAGAGAAGTAGAAAGAAGTAAGAGGCCAGGGGAGGTTGTTCTCTTTTATGTATTTAGATAAAAGTGTGCAACGCTCACTCATATGTTTTGTGGATTTCATAAGGAATAATAAAGTCATACATCCTGGACCTTTTCTAAACATTAACACTTTTAAAATAATAAAAAAATATATATAACACAACATGTTAGAGCCCTATATCCGTTGGATTGCCCTACTTGCTGAACCTGAATGAAATAGTATATGAAATTGTCCAGATGATGGGCAAAAGGTTATACATGATTAATGCTTATCTTATGGTTGTTCTCCCAAAGCAATCTCGTGTTTACATTCAGAAATGTACAGGACAATGGGAGAGGGACACAAATAAAACATAAGGGTGTTCCAGATGTTTCTTCTTTATGTTTAGGAGTTGAACCATGAGAATGAGGGAGTGCTCGTAGTTCGTTGCAGAGTGGTCGCTCAAACCGCAGTGTGTGTGTGTGTGTGTGTGTGTGTCTGGGCGTGTGCGGGCCAGTGTGTGGTACACCGCCTTCCTATACGGAGACAAGTAATGTCCTCCACTTTTTGTCATCTTCCAACTTTCACAGTCTGACATACAGCAACAGTTCAGCAACATTAAACTGGAAGCAACCTGCTGTTAAACAGGGCAAGAATAAGAAGAAGGCCTTTCACACCTGTGCTGCAAGAGTAAAAGGTTTAGCATCCCAGTGATCTATTTCACTTGTTGCTTTTATCTGTACATTGTACGTGACCTTGAGAGTTCTGAAAGTCACGCTGAAATAAAAAGAGTATTGTTATAATGACACATCCTACAAAATGAATTGTTCCTATTTTGTGGTCAGATAAAACATTTTTTTACAAATGTTACAGAGTTCTATTTCAAAACTTCACTACAAAACACAGCTGGTGCAGAGGGGAAATATTTACAAGAATTGAAAAAAAGGGGGAAAAAAAACAAACATGACTGCACAAGTCAGGAGAGACTTTCAAAAAGTGCACAGTCCATCATTTAATCAAAGCACAGGTCAAATACCACAGTGCAACACAGATCAGAAGTGATCTCCTCTTACAAAACCTGGTCTGAGCACTAAAGCCCGAGGCAGCCTGCATCTGTTGCCCCTCCCTCTGGGTGTTTTATATTCCATATTCTTTTATATTTCATAAGATTTTTTTTCTGAAAAGTTACATTTTACTGAAATGTCAAATATTTCAGTATTTACCAAAAACTTAGGTCTAATGTATCTAGGTCTAATAAAAGTGGATAAAGTTGCTCTTCGCGTGTTGATGGAGATTTGACCTCTACAAACCCCCAAAAAAGCAGCACATATGTCGATTTGCTGATGCAAACATGCAGACAGGGGGCAGAGAGGTGGATGTGTAATTCACCTATAATGCAGCTGTTTAACTGTATGCTTAAGGTGAAAAAAAGAACTTCCTTAGGTCATGCTACAGCAACTGAGAGGGGAATAAGGATGATGGGGAGGTTTACTGGATGATAAGTGACTGTGGTGGAAAAGAAGAAAGTTTGCCATGTGTAAGTGTGTCTGCCTTCTTTGTGTGCACTGCCTGCAGTCAGTGATAGAGCCATTCTGTCACAAATACTTAGAGATTAATTTAAAAAAGAAGCTATAATAGCTTATTTTTCCATAACTTATTATAGCTAAACTTCTTGCGTGGGACAAACGTTTTAACAGGCCAGTTTGTTAAAATGGCACTATGATTTAATTCCGCAGTCAGTGAAGGACACTGAGGCATTTCCAAGATGGATTAAGCAAATTCCCCCTTTCTAATCTTGTCAGCATATTATGAAGATAATGACGGGAAAGTGTCAGCATTGGCTGGAAATCCCCGCTTTGAATCATGATGGCTACTTACAAAATCGCTGCTTCTCAAATGCAAATGGCACATGTCATTCATCTCTTTCAGCCTACAGCTGGGAACGAGTGGGAGGCCCACTGCATACTTCAATACAAAAGCTAATCACAGCTCTGCTCTGTCGGACATAAGGAGAAGAGACTTTATTGGAGCTTGTTCTGCAAGACACCAGAGGTAATCTCCTGCCATTAAAGGTGTTTGGCCAACAGCTCTTATCAGCTTTGTTAAAATGAATGCATGTTTAAGAGTCAAGATGATGAGTTCGCCGGACAAAAAAAAAAAAAAAAAATTCACAAAGAGAAGGAAAGAAAAAGAGCAGGACTGCTAAAGTAGAATATAACATTAATGAGTGTTTAACTACAAAGACTGCTTTACAGAAAATAAAAGCCATTCCAGCACATTACCCATCGTTATAAACACTGATCAGTGCTCCAGTCAGAGCAGAACAAGAAGAAGACCCGGATTCGATTTATGTTGTTTGTTGTCAGGAAGGTTACTTTTATTTAGACACAGCCATGGCCAGTAGGTTGAGTGGGTTCACCGCCACTGCACAAAGATGGCTGCAATTTTCCGACCCTGCGTGCGTCACAAAATGTTCCACTGTACAGCAAATAGCTTAATTTTAAAATGTTAGCAGATTCTAAGTAGTGGAATTTGAGTCATCGAGAAATCATATTTACGAGAAAAAACAGACAACTAAATAAAAAATACAGAGTTATACCTTGTATTTAGACGTGCAGCAACAGGAGTCTAGTGAGTGCTGCATTAAATGTGGGCCTGCTGTGAAGGTTATCATTAGCTGTCCAGCTGTATATTCTGCAGATGTTCTGCTGATGCTTCTTTTGAAGAAAAAAACTAACTGCAGGAACAGATGAATTTGTCTCCAGATTCATCTGCTCATCAGCTATGTTAAAATGAATACACGTCGTTTTACTCTTTTAAGAGTCTGGACTAGATGATGAGTTTACCTATAAAAACAAACCCAAAAAAAAGAAAAACATTCACAAGGTGAAGGAAAGACAAGAGCAGGACTGCTAAAACACTTAGAATATAATATTAATGAGTGTTTAATCACAAGAGTGCTTAACAGAAAATAAAAAAATCAAATTACGTAACTGAAAGTAAAAGGAATTGAAACTCCAAGGCCATTTTAATAAACAAAACTCCACACTGAAGAGATTTGAAGAAACACTTTACAAAACAAAAACAACAATAACAGGCTCCCTGACTCGCTGTTTAAAGTGAAATAAGTAACAGCAAACACATTTCAGCCCCTCTAAACTGTAAAACATTAGAGTCAAGCTGAATCAGAAATAACTTATTGTCATTAACAAGGACATGAATTCATCACAGTGAAGTATAGCATGTACTGGAAAAAGGAACGCTTGTCATAAACACTACAAGTGCTAAGTCTTATTTAATTGATTCAAATGTTTATTATCTTGAATAGGCTCAATATAAGTTAGGATAATTACATGAAATACATTGATAGTTAAGTTATCTTTACAATAATACAAACGTTTGATGTTCGCAAGTCACAGTCAGTCTTATGTGGAAATGATTTGAGTTTAAAACGATTAGAGTTCAACCAACTTTTCAGGTTTTAAAGCATTCATGAGCTTAGTAAAACCAACAACAGCCCATGCTAAACACAGCTCATAGACAGCTCTATCACACAGCTCAGTAATCATCATCAATGATTAAGGGGGGCAGACTTATCCGTTTGTACACTTCTGTTGTGATGACCCAAAGATTCACAGATGTAGAGAAATCCAGGAGAGGAGTGAGTGACCTGGAACACACTCAGAGAATATCCTCATGCAGTTTCGTTCATTAAGATGTGGAATTAAACCACTGGGTAGTGTTACGTATTGGATAAGAAACGAAAACCTGGAGGGGTGTGACTGACCTGGAATAAGTTTCTTTTAGAAAAGGGTCGTTTTTCTTTTAATCATAGTAATGACGTCAGTGTGGAGTCCATCAAGTCTGAAAGCAGGACAAGACTGAGCAAGCAATTTTGAGTACTAGACAGGACCAAGACCTTCCAAAGTGGTCTCGAGACTGAGACCAATTTCAAGTATACTGCAACACTAGTGATGAAGGAGATGTACAGTGTTTGTAAACTTAAGTGTAGTTGAGGAAACGCTGTTTGGTTTGACATTAGAATCCAAAAGAAATTATGTCTGAGTCAAATCGAGTCGACACATCTCTAACAATCCTCCTACCTCCATCCTCACTGAAGACAACTTTCCACCTGCCATTGTCTAATTCTAACTCCATTACGACATCCTGTATGAAGTACTAGGATTTACAGTTCTCCCTATGCATGGATTGACTGGATCCGTCGTGAAAGTTAAGAGTGTTCATTTCACCAGATTCACCCGCTAATTTCATTCATGAAAGGGAAGAGACAGGCCTTAGATGGATTTTTATGCTTCGAGCCGATGAGACCTGTGTAATGCAAAATCATTTCAGGACAAAATTAGAAAGGTGGTGCACTGCTGGAATGGATTTTTAATGATTACAGGTTAAATGACTTGTGTGCAGAGCTTGCTTTGTGAGCAACTTGAATGTTCAAAAGGAAGTGCCCACCTTTAGCTGTTTCCCTCTTCACAAACAGACAATGTCAGGCCTTTTTAAAAGAGAAATCCGGAAATTAAATGAATGAGACAACTGTGCTGTCTACCCTCTTCCCATCCCTGAAGACTCTTTCACTTCAATCATACAGGGTAGATATAGTGCACTGCTTTAAACGATCAAACATGCTCCTGAGCCCGGGTTGCTGCTGTACTTGCAGACCTCTTATATTCTCCTTTAACACTTTCACAGCTCAGCATGAATCCACTCTGCTAAAAGGCTTATAATAAACTTCCAACACTTTCAAAGGTGCACCTCAAAGGCTTTCTTCAAGCTGGGTGAAAGGAATAGCCACATACTAAAATATTGGGCAGTGTGCAAAACCAGAAAAGTACATTGTAGGCCTATTCACTGCAGGCAGTAGTCTTTAAGAAAGTATAATAGGATTTAAGAGTTAGATACATAGAGGAGTGCAGCAAGGACCCAGAAACCCATGACTGCAGCTTTGACAAGGTAAGGACATTTATTTCTCTCTTCTAAGCTGTATGTAGTTACTTTTTTGTCAGGAGGATTTAGCTTTCTGTGGGTTTATGAAGTGATCTATACATCTCTTCAAAATAAATAACCTCACACAGTTAAGATGTACAATTAAATCACTGACTTTTGTTATGAATTGAATGAGAAAAACAGTTTTTGATGTCATTGAAAGTTTCATAAAAGCATTTAACAAATCCAAAAATCAATCACTAATGAAGTTGGGAACTTCTAAAAAAAAATACAAAGATCAAGACAATGTTTCAAGTCAAATTGAATCAGCACATCTTCAGAAAAAATACAGAATCACAACAAGAACCAACAGCAGGTAAAGGTTAAAGTAAAGAAGGGTGATGTACTAGAGTAGAACTGTTTTTCTAATTAAATTAACATTTATATATTTTTTATCATTCACTCTAAAGGCCCCAGAACTGAATCCAGCACAATGATACCATATAATTACAAGGACATGTAAGGTCCCTGTCCAAATGAATCTCATATTTGATGGCTTTATTATGTCTTAAAAGTCGTAAAAAAAAATTGCATGTGGATCAAAAGTGGCAGAAAAAAAATTAAAATTTGACATCTTACCAAATTACCTGTATATGCAAAAGTTCCCTAAAAATCACACTGAATGTTTCTGGAAAAAAATGTGAACGCAAGTACGAACATTTCTCCAAGTTTCAAAAAATGACGGCCTACAACTTTTCATCCTGATGGGCAACATGACACCAACTGGTGGATCCAAAGAGGGTGCTGAAAATAACACCAGGCCAAAGCTGGCATCCATGGAGAATCTTTACAAAAGGACACAAAGGAAGAAGGCAAACTGGGGGTCATTAGCAAAACTAAAGCCACAAAGTCTTCAGCCTGCAGCTTTCAGTGACGGTCTGCTGCACCCCTGCAGCATTACAAAGAATCCAGCACAACATCTCTGCCTATACTTACTAAACATATATATTAACACACCGACTCCGTCACCATATAAGACAATGCATGCCTTAAAAATCTGTTTAGAAGCTTCTTCTCTGCAACAGTATAAATGTCTCTGGTAATTTTGGAGTTTAAAGATGTTCTTCTACTTAGCAGAAGTGATTATGTCAGTACCACAGTATTGCATGTGATAACCTTGCAGTATATACATTTAATACCTTTATAGGCTTTTTAATAATCATTTGGTTTTAACCTTTTATGGAATCTCTCATATATCTCTATTTTTCTTTTTTTGGATAAATGTGCGTAAATGCAATGTTTAAGGACGAAAGATAAAAACCTTCATAGAAATCCAATCACTGCTTTGTTGTCATTGTGTGTATGAAAAGGGAAATCTGAACAACTTTGTTTTTTACCTGAAGGGCAAATTGTCTTTTCAATTGTTTCTTTAAAGTTCTACGCTGATTTCCTAATGAATTAATAAAATAACTCATTAGAGGGCTCTGAGTTGTGCACAGAAGATATTCAGGACTCTTTTTGAACATCTCAGCGTAATGCATTACCACACAGAATGTTGCATGTAAGCATTGTGTTTGCATTCCTCTGTGCTGTCATTCCAGCTTATGCACCTATCTGTCAACATTCACATCAAAGCAACTCTGATGGGCTTCACTGCCGATCCTCATAACAACAGGAGATGTTGGCTTATTAAAAAATAATATAACCTCTTTTATGAGGCAGAAAATGTCTGGAGAAACATCTGTGAAACAAGTTGTGTATTAAATATGCACGAGCTACATTCAAAATTCCTTTTTGCATGGGATGGCAGAGCTATAAAGAGAATCCAGAGTGCGGGCCCCCAAGCTCATTCAAGTCCCACCATTCTCCCTCTCTGACAGTCAAAGCAGAGTGATCTCGCTCGCTCTTCCTCCCTCTTGCTATTTCCTCAACTCTGTGGGGATATAAGCAGTCAAAACGTTCCGATCACTGCCAGAAATTAGTGACTCCGGATTGTCTCTGATCGTTTTAGAAAATCAAGAGATAAAAACAAAGTATTAAGAGGTATTTCTGTTCTCTGCTTTCCCTGAAAGCATTTGTGCAGGCTAAAGAGTTCATTAATGCCGTTTTTTGTTCTGAAGTGGAGGCCTCTAGAGACGTTCAGGGAAATGAAGGAAGGATGGGGGTGTGCTGCGGTACAGCAGGAAACGAGCACAATAGCAGCACATGGATAAAAGAGGCTGCATTTCAAAGGCTTCTTTATAACCTTTTAATGTAAGGTTACTTTATCCTTGAGAATTACATTGGGCTGATGTTTTCTATTTATCTTCAAGCTAATGATTTTCCAACCAATGGGGAGTGTGTACTCTGTTCTGTGTTCTAATCATTTCTATTATTTGCCCAATAGATTTGTAGAGGATGTATTGTTTTGGTGCACTTTGCAATTGTACAAAAGCTAATATCCTTTAGGAAACTGTTCTCGTCTTTTGCTTTAATCTCCATAACGTTGCACTGCTACACTCTACAAAAATAAATTGTACAACCAGAAAAAGTGTCTGATGTGTTTGATATATTACATAGGTATGATGGTGCTATTGAACGCTGCTTTGCATATCTGTCGACATCAGTGGCCTCTCTAGAGGAAAGGATTGTCTCTATTTTACACAGAAACCATTCAAACAGAATCCATACAGCCGACACCTGCAGTCGCAGCTAAAAGAACATTCAACACAATGTACACCATGCAAATTTAGACATCAAGTATTGCTCCCTATAGAGTACAAACAATCACTCTCAAATGAAAAATGTAACCAAGCGAGTTGTGCGACATTCGCAGTTTCTCTGTTTTCCAATTTGACCCCTAATTGGAAATCAAAGGAGCCCCCAAGCCAACATTTGGCTTTCTGCTCTCAGAGGCAGAACCCCAACAGAGAACAGCACATGCAACGCTTGGATTTCTTCTCCTAGAATCGTGGGAACATGTGTGTGCATGTGATATGAATCATTCGACCGTGCACATAGAAATCTGGAGCTGGATGGGTTCTATAGTCTACTTCTCCCTTCAGTAAAAAAAGAAGGAAATAGGTAAAAAGCAATGAGCAACATAGAGGGAGAAAATAGAGACACTTGAAGCACTGTTTTGTAACTCTGATGGTTGCATGTCATCTCATTTCATAGCAGAAATGAGCTCAAATGTAGGTCAAAACTTGCTTGTGCAAATTCATCCTTTTTTGTAGGTTTTTATTTCCATTCTTGGATGAATGTAAATGGATCAAACTGAGATCGCATGCATGTATTTACAAAAAAGATACATAAATACCACTGTGTATATTCATTAAGAGCTTAAGGCTTTTAAACAGGGATTAGCCAATATGTATGGGCCTGTGGATTTGAAGCATAGTCATCTCTGGCCTTTAGTCTGCTGCTGCAGAATGTCTACAGCCTTTAAGCCTTGAATGATATGTTTCAGTGACTGCTGGCGAGATGAAAGGCTTCATTTTGAAGTGGTTAGTGCTGGTGTGCTCGGCCGGCTGGCTGCCTTAGATTCCTCCTCCTGTCAGAAACACTTGGCCAGACACGTGTGAAAACCTCAACTGCCACCTGGAGCCTGTTATCACATAAAAAAAAGCTTCTCGCAGGGCTATAGGACACTTCTGAGCACATTATCGTGCATTGTGCACGATTTACTTTGAGGCTTAGGGGGACTCAAAGTAAACAGGGGCAAAATACACTGATGGTGCTTGGAATAGTGATGAAATCCTGTTTAAAAGAGATACTGGTGGTTTCCATACAGACACCTCTCTGCAGCTGTGGGGTTAATATAGATGGTAAAAAATCTACATTGATATGCATGGCCATGGGAGGGGCACACCTGGGGTGGACTTGATGAAGAAGATTCTGCACATCAGATGCCATGATTTTAATTGGAGTCTTCTTTTAGCTTTCCATTAAGACAGTTTCAAACCTAAAAGCCTCATTCCCACCAAAGTGGCTGCTGCTGAGATGAAGAGCTATTACTTTCACATCTGGGGACCAGGAACAATGGCACAGATTTTACTTAGCTGCCTGCAGCAGGTGGTTATAATGAAATGGAAGATGCAGTGTAAACAAATCATTCGTAACCAGTTTGGACTAACAAAAGCCATACTGAAAAATCAACAAATTACATCAGAAAAAGGTTCATGTGACATCCTGATTGTATTTTGTTTCGCTCTCCCACCCCATGTCTTAGTTGCAGGTCTGCCACACCCTTCTGCTCCACACTGCCAACACTCTGAGAGTGCTCCCATTACCTCCTGAAGCTGCTAATCAAAGGAGCTGGAGAGAAACGTCTCAGACACAGTGCTTCTGGCTCTCTTCACTCTGCTCTGTCTTCAAGTTGTATGGTGGTGCTTGTATGCCCTCAGTGTTAACCTCAGCATTGTGAGCCTGTGATGTTTAAGAGCGTTAGCCAGCAGTGTCAGTGAAGTAAGTGAAATGCTTTTTCTAATTTTATTTTTACATCAGCTAAGACAACTTTGTATTGCGAGTTAAAATGTGACTTTTGTTTATTAGTGTGGCCTTGTGAGAACTCTTTAGTCTTTTGCTGCCATGTGGATGTTTTTGCTTTTCTTAGATTCATTTTGTTTTTTTTTGTTTTTTTATGTCAGGTATAATGAGCAATTTATCTCATTTACAATTTAATCTTCAGGGAAGTCCACCACAAACCAAGACAGATCTAGTATATCGCTGACTTCTCCTCATGCATGTCCTAAGTGACAAACATGCCTCAGAGGAATTCCCAGAGAGAAGAGAAAAAACCAAACCATGTCTCCTTAATCAATAATCAATCACAGGAGAAAATGAAGTTATGCATTATGCAACAAATTCAGAGAGGGACTGAAAGAAATCACTGGACAGAAAAAAATTCTACTTGAGTTTACAGCACATAGAAATGTAGTGCGAAAAAAGGTACAACATCTTCTTTCGTGGAGGACATCAAACACTAAGGAAAAGGAAAGATGTTGATTACACACATCTATCTGTGTGGACATGAAGGTTTCAATGAGTTGTTGTCACATTTTTTCTAACAGTCTGTTCATCCTGATTTGAAAAGTGTACATTTTATTAGCATCCTTCACACACAGGGAAAAGAAGAGCTTTAGATGTATTATATTCGGATGTGTGTGAAACAAATGCATCATGTTCTGTTTTGTGTGTATTGGAAAAACCCAATACACTGTTTTTTTGTTTTTCAATTTTTCTTGTTTTTTTCTGCATTTCAATTCACACTCATTTTGCAGATGAATCCTCTCCTTGCCAATGAGCCTTGCCAATATCAAATCAAACCCTGGTGTCAATCGGATTTTATGTAATTATAACTGTATAATGTGCAAACCTGGCTTTAACAGCACTTGAGTGTGTATGTAAAACCACTGCCATTTTTTTCAAAAGTCCAATGTTCCTCTAAACTGACAAACTATGACTTCTCATTTATTTCATTGTTCCTCTTCATTGCTCAAACATGGCATTAAGTGGACCATATTTCTGTGCTCAGCCCTAAATTGAGCATCAACACTGTGCCGGGGACCGTGTACTGAGAATATATCAGTCATAATAGTGATGGATCGGGCTACTTCCACAAAGGTACAGATGCATTTAATAGGCAGTCGAACATTTTAATGGTTATAGGAGCACCTTGGCGCCCTTCTCTAATGTCTCACAACACCCCGCTGTGCAACTAAAATGGAATTATAAAGGCAAGAACAAAGCACTCTCCCCACCACAGAGAGAATCAATGGACAAATGTGCTCCACATTTCCCCCTGTGTTAACTCTTTAACTAAAGCAAATATCCTGCCATGTGTAGGTATTCCTGAACACACCAGGGCCAGAGATCTCATATGGAAGATTCATAGACGTGTTGGTTTAGTTGCTACATGAGTTGTAGGTGAGCTTTAGTGAGTTTAGTGAGTTGTAGGAGGAGTAGTGTGGACGTCTATGAGTTTTTTGTTTTCAAAACGTATAAGACATAATATGTTTGTGTAGTTTGCCATCCATCGCTCTGTATCAGATTCTAAGTAGATTCCTTCTTTTCTTTTTTATCCTCTCGATTCCCCTGGAGTGTTACTGGAGGTGATTCAAGGAGACACTTTACACTGTCAGAAAACCTTCTGCAGCAGCCTTCAGAAATTCTGCAAGTACAAAAGACACACAACAGAGACGCCCAAATTACTCAACATATGTAACAAGCGAAACTTTTTAAAAGTTCCATATTCTGTTATGGAGTTCACAAATTTACGTGTCTACTAAAGTACTTTCACTATCGGTAATGTTCGAAAAAAGCGTCTCTTTTCATGTGCTGCTGCTCCATTCAGGCTCTCTCATCTGCCTGTATCTCTAACACACTATCCCCCCAAGAAGAGAGGCGTTTCCTTGTCCTTTGAATTTGCACAAGACACCTGGAAAACACACTAAAGAGCAAATAGAAGCAGAAAAGGATAATATGGGACCTTTATAATAACATAAGAAGTTACATAGTGGTTATATGATTTGTTATTCCAGCCAGTGGTTTCACACCATGGACTGACCTCAAGTGGAGCCAACAGACTTCGAGCTCTCTCTTTCTGACTTCTGTCTGTTCTCAGGGAAGTTTCTTGTTAAATAGTTTTTTGACGCATAAAAAGGTTTAAAAGACATGAAACCCATCTCTGTTGATGAACGTAGCTGCTGTAGCTCTGAGCCCAGAGAAAGGCGAGGACTGCAAACTGAATAATAGCTAAAGGAAGTACAGTATGCTCATACAGCATGCATGAAGATACGTCAAGCATTTTAGAAAGCTTACAAGGAGAAACGTTTTAAGAAGAGATTTGAAAGACTCTGTTGAGTGTGAGTTCTGTGGGCAGAGAGATTCCTCAGTATGAGTTGTGTAGTAGCAGAAGTCGGATCATCTTTTGTGTTTGGGTTTAACTGAGGCATCAGAGATCTAAGCCGGTTTCATCAGAAAACTCTGAATCTGATGAAAAGAATATATATTCACATATGCGTCTTTGTAGTTTAGTCATGCAACTACAAAGATTCCAATTCATCTTTGCCCCTATAATTTCAACCATAGAAAGAATTAAATATACAGAAAGGTGTATTAATGCCACACTGTATATTTTTTCCACTTACCTGAGATAATATATATACTGTACAAGCAGACTGAAGAAGAAAACACAAAAAGACAGGTGCACACACAAAAAAGCCATGAATCAATTTTGATGCTCCTTGCTGGGTTGATACAACGCCAACCATGGAGTGACTACAACCCCCTCGTAGAATTTGGCTTGTGCCAACGCCACAGTCTTTGCAAGTATGTCTGTATGCATTCCTGCACGTGTGTGTGTGTTGAATGGGCTCCTGCAGTTAGATTTATTGGATTCGGGGATCTCTCCTGCTGTGTGCTCTGTGGTAAGAGTGGGTTTGACTCAGTTTCTCTGTGTGAAGCTGGCAGTGCTTTGGACTGACCTTGCAGTGGAGGTGTCACGATGCAGAGTTGTTGTCATTACTCAATTAGACAGAATTAGGCACTGGCTAACGTGACAGTAGCATGCTGCGAAAACGAACTCAGAATTAGATTCGAGGCTTGGCAAGGTTCGTTATAATGGAACTGCAATGAAATCAGTCACAACAGGTCTGTTTTTATATGATGATATATTGAGCCTGAGGACATTACTACCTCAGCAGGAGAAAACCCCAAATAAAACATGCACGCTACTCATATAAGCAGCAAGGTTAATGGAGAGTCAGGTCAGGACACATCCTGTTGTTCCTTCTCCAGAGATTCAAAGTGTAAACTAGCGTTGGCAGTCGATATCAGTGGGTCAGTGTGCATCATCCAACCTCAGTTCAAAGTGGGTCACTTGCTGCTTGGCCTTTGCAAACAGGCATTCCCATAGGGAGGGCTTTCTAATTTAGTGTTATTGACATTTAAAGGCCTTTAATTCAGGCACTCAGAGTTTCTATAAATAAGAGGTGATATGAGGAAAGAGACTGAGGACGCCAAAGCAAGACAAAAAGCATCAAAAGAGAACCGAGTGTGAGCGCACATGACAACTCAACTCAAGTGTCTCATGACATAATACAAAATGACTGAATGTGCATTCAAAACAGAAGATTGTGTCTCCATCTTTTTTCTATGTGGACATAGTAACGTCTGTTTTTTATAAGAGGGGTGAGTTAGTGGTATGAAGTCCTTTTTTTGTATTTCCAGGCAACAATTCTTGTAGGAAACACTGGAGTGCATTTGTCAGCCGATTATTAACAAGATGTGACAGTAAGTACAAAAGAAATATCATTTATTATAAAAGACTGCCATTAGTTTAACAAAATTCAATCTTATAACTGTAATAGGTGCTCCGCTTTATGTCACAAATCTTTCAAAAGCTTTTTATGCCCTCTACTTAAAGGCAATATCTTTTAGACCTATTCAGCTATTTATTTATAAAAAAGGGCAAAAAATACTGTTGTGTGTTCAGCCACGGTTTGAGTCTAGAATACAGTTTAGAGGGGCTTGAGCCACTCGTGAAGTGGTGTTGGGCCAAATGGTTAAATGCTGATACATATTATATTATATAATTGTATTTTTTTTTAAATTATTTTCATGACAGATTCTTTTGAAATTAGGGTTTTGTAGAGGACTGTAGTTATTGTAGAATAACTGAAGATCACATCGATATCATCTGTTAAATTCCAAGCAGCTTTTTGTTCCAACAATATTTGAGCCAATGCTCTTCTATCATAAAATCATACTGAACCCCTTGAGCAACTTGACTTTATGTCTGTTTATAAATGAATGAATTCCAAGGCCTATTACCAGCTTTAGATGATTAGATGTTGGCCTCGTTAGCTTAGATTGACATCTGTTTCTTTTTTTAGGGGCCTTTTATGGTTTATAAAGAGGACCGGACAGTAGATAGAGTCTGACGAAGAGATTAAGGGTTAACACAGTAAATCATCGAGCATGGTAGTCCAACCTATAGCTGCCATTACAAGGGCTATTGCCTTGTAATCCTATATGTCACAAGACATATAGGATTATTGAAAACAATAAGAGAAACCGCTTGCTCAGACACCTGTTTCTCAACCCTGTCATCTCTTCTTGCACTGTTCCCTTCATGTTTTTTTTCTGCCAGGGTAGCATGTGCACTATTGTCAATGGTGCAAAGTATATTTTAGCCACACTGAAGCAACTGGTCTATGATACTTAAACAAAAAAAATATTGTGTTGCTGGCCTTTTATGTCCTGCCTTCAACAAATCAATCTTTTCCTGAACTCAGTGGTTCCTTGACGTTTTCGATCATGCTCTGTGGTAACACATTCTTTTACTTTTAGAGATTTTCTCAAACATTATCTAAAGACTAAAGAGTTCACAATAGCATATTCAGTGTGCAACAACAAAAACTAAGGTACTGCTTTTACAGAGGACCCAATTCAGAGTTCTCCTGGAACTTGAAACTTCCTTATTTTTAGGCTGCAACAACAGTCACAGATTTTCTTTAAAAAAAAAAAAGGACATTCTTAAGATGAACAACTCCCTAAAAAATGATGAAAATGTTATTTTCAGACTCATACTATCAGTTCTGCAATAATTTCAATGACTTGTATGAGCTTGTTTTGTTGTACATATCTTTTCAAGACTGGGGTGCAGCTATACGACAGCCGCTGTTACTTCATTTTCTATTTCCAGCTTTGATCTAACACAGGTCGGATGTGGAAAAGGGAAGGAGTCTGTCCCTCTCTTTCTCACCCTCATTGTACAGGTGAAGCTGAGGGCAGGGTGTGACTCATCATATTTTCTTTTCTTTTTGTAGCCGAAATGTCTGGAATAGATTCATTGTCAGCCTCATGTTAACCTGGAAGAAAAGTTTGCCATGCTTTGCTGGCAGTGCAAAACAGTGAGCCTTATTTTAATCTAGCCTTGCAATGCATCCCTCGTCTTATCTCGAGAAAATGACCAACCCTGCCTTTAACACACATTGGTCACACAGTGGGCAAAGAATACTGTAAAATACAATGCACAAATGGGTACAGTGGCATATTATATACACTGTACTTACGGACTAGGCTACAGGGAATGATTTGTGATGGAGGATGGATGTTAATCATGCGCAGACAGTTCAACAATATGAAAGGGATACAAAAAATGACATCCTAAAGACCTCAAATAATAAAACATGGAGCCCAAAGTAAAACATAAACAATTAAATGACAAAGCACCGAGAGGCACTGAAATAAACAAATTACAGTATTGAGCATTTTTACCTGACATCCAGCTTCCTAGAACTTTAAGACTTTGGTTACCCTCGACTATCCAGGCATTAGCCTCTGGCAGGTCCAGGTTTCATTTGTCAGTGAAGAACTTGCAAAACATTGGTCTATGTTTACTGCTATCAGGAAAATGTGAGTGTGCATACAAAGGAGCTACTGTCAACATGTTGATATTGTCATGGTGTGCATGTTGGCATACTGATGTTAGCTCAAAGCACTAATACCCCTTATTACTTTCAAAGCTTTCCACTGTACACTTTCTGCCTTTCATCTTGTAACTTTATGTTTATGAACCATGTCCCAAAGTCAATTCAGCCTCTACATAGCACTAACACTACGCAGAATGGCTTTTAGTATCCGAGTCCTTGCCTAAGCAGAAAAACTCTCTTTATTTGAAACATTAAAACAAGTGGGTTTTATATTACAGTTTGATTTATGTAAGTAGTTTTCTCACTTTCAGTAAAGCTGAATAACCCATAAAAAGCTACTGACCCTGCGGCGAAATGTTCAAAATTTCATCAGTTAAACGCATCTTATCCACTCTCTAACCTCTGTGAAACAGCACATTTCCCCGATAGGTAAATATGAACTAAAGCAGCTCCTCATATGCCCACTCCCTTTAAAAGCCAATGTCACTTAATAGTTGTAGGTACAATAATAGTCGGTGATAGAAGGAAATAAGTCTTCCACATCTCTAGTGTCTGGGAGAATTGTCTTTCTGATTGGCCGAGCCTCAGGCTTAGAGGTCACTCTCTTGTTCCTTATTCAATTACTGACAGACATAAATCAAACTATTTCTGTGTCCATTTTGGGCTGCTGCTGGCCACTTTACTATACCCTTACTTGTAATTTCTAAAGGGTATTTTACTCTGTGCCTTTCTATCCGTTGCTCTGTCTAATTTAAACAGTAACAGCTTCGGCTCATTAAGGTTCCATCTGGTGAAATGCAGAATGAAAGGAAGAAAGCATGAATAAAGACAAGACCTCCAACTGGGCCTTATAATTGTCTTCGTAAGCAGTTTCTTTTACACCCAACAGATTCAGTGCTATAGAGGAGGAAAAAAACAAATTGGCCCTGATGGTGATTAGCAGCATATCAAAATCTACACATTTTTGTTTTGACTTCTTGATCATGACTCAGCACTTTTTTTGAACTACAGTTTCAGATTTTCCAGCGAAAAAATTCCCGCAGCATTTAATGATGTTAGTTCAAATGTTGTTAATAGTCGTGTCAACTGATCTCTTTGGTAGAGTCTAAAGATACGGTTTTCATTTCCTGTTTGAGAAAAAAAATCTGCTTTTATTTTCATAGAAAGAAACACCTGGTAGCTCGAAAGTTACAACATCAGCTTAACCAAGGAAAAAGGAACGATTACAAAATTAAATGAAAAGAGCTTTTCATTGTGTTTGACGTGATAAAGTGGATTATACTTTAAATCTGGGCAGTTTTTGAAAGATGTGTAACTAATTTCCTTCACTGCGACAGCAGGAAGACAGCAGCTATGGTGCGCTGAAAAGGATAAAAAACAGCACACGATTAGAGCTTTAAAAAAATGTATGAGTTAATTTTGGATTAATCTCAATATAAAGTGAAAAGTTTGTCAGTTACTCCTTCTCACAACATGTTTCTGTAAGAAAATGCCATGTTTAAATCCCTCTCTTTGTGTTCAATAATGAGTTATTCACTGAGTCATCTTCAATTAACTGAGTTGCATATTTCACGTAACAAAACACTGCACACCGCTGCTGCAGTGCTGTCAACCCTCTTTTTAGCAGATCTTAGAAAGGTGTTGTCGGAAGTCCCAAGGCCAGTACGGCATACATTTTAGGACATCCTCAGGTCTCAGACGAAGGTGTCAGACCTCAGACGAAAAAGCATCAGTTCTCAGGAAAACCTCCGTCGGGTGTCAGACCTCAGACTAAACGGCCTCAGATGAAACTGTCTCAGACTAAACGGCGTCAGACCTCAGACGAAACGGCCTCAGACGAAAAAGCCTCAGACGAAAAAGCCTCAGACGAAACGGCCTCAGACGAAAAAGCCTCAGACGAAAAAGCCTCAGACGAAACGGCCTCAGACGAAAAAGCCTCAGACGAAACGGCCTCAGACTGAACGGCCTCAGACGAAAAAGCCTCAGACGAAAAAGCCTCAGACGAAACGGCCTCAGACGAAAAAGCCTCAGACGAAACGGCCTCAGAAGAAAAAGCCTCAGACGAAACGGCCTCAGACTGAACGGCCTCAGACGAAAAAGCCTCAGACGAAAAAGCCTCAGACTGAACGGCCTCAGACGAAACTGCCTCAGACATATTTATTTTATTTATTTTTAAATTCGAGGAGGGGGGTGACTAAACGGCCTCAGATATAATTATTTTATTTATTTATATATTTTTAAATTGGGGGGGGAAGCGGAGCGTTGCCGGGGAACATGAAACGTCATCAAGATGCGACCACAACAACCCTGGCGCGTCTATGGGCCATAGACTGTAAAAATAATGGACGGGACAAGGTCCCCTGTGAAGTGAAGCTTTTTTTTTTAGATCGCCCCCTACTGACTGGCTGCAGTATAGGTCATAAGCCCCGCCTCCTCAATGATAACAGACGGGACTTGGGTCAAACTGTTAAGTTAAAATACTCGTCACATAATTTTTTTCCAGACCCAAACTCTGCTGTGATCATTAGATATTATCACCCTACATGGTGTTCAAGTGCTCATTTTTCTGTGAAGTTTGTTTTAAATAAGTTATTTGAGGTTAAAAAACGGGATTTTACGTCACACATGGCGATGATTGACAGCCGCGGATCTTGCGTATCGCTCTTGGTAAATAAGCAGTTACGTCGTGAAGTGAAGCCGAGACTCCACGGAGCTTTTCTGTTCAGTTTTTTCGTCTTTTTTGAGCTGGTGAAAGCTGTTTTTTCTGCAGTAAACTAATGTCACGGACCTGTGGACTCTAAGGGAGCTTTGCAGTTTTTACAGTAAGTAATAAAGTTTGATTTATGTGTCATTGCTTAAAGCGCTATCGAGCGAGCTAACATATTAGCAGGCTAAGCTAGGTTAGTTATCAGGTATGATTTATCTATTTATTTTACTTTTTAATATGAGCAAACCTAAGAACTGACATATGTTTCTTGATATTGTTATATCGTTTTTGTGAGTGGAATTGTATTTAAAATAAAAAACATGGTAATTAAAATCAGCTCATAGATGCCGTTCATTGACTGTATAGTTATGTTTCAGTAAATAAGAAATAGGTCTGGTAAGGTTTTAAAAAAAGTAAGTGTACATGTTTACAGTCTGTGTAAAGAGTGTGTTATACAGAGATTAACATGTCACCATGCAGGCTGATATTTATAATACTGTATAATGAGGTAGAATATTTCTCTAGATATCAGGATAAAACTAAAGTAAGCTCTGATTTAACTTCTGTCTGATTTAAGAGACTGACAGAAACGTGAACACAAACAATCAGCAGTGGTGTAATATAATATTAACCAAGCATCACGCTGCTTAAAAATGCCAAATATTCAGCATGAGTTTACACACACACTACCAATCCAATAATCACAAGTTGATCATGTTGTACATTTAATGACGCTTATTAATAAATGGTGTTATAACTTGACAAAACCTGACACAGACTACAAAACAGGCTGCTTGTTATGGTGGTTAGGAGGAGACAGACAGGCTCAATAAAAGAAGGCATAAAGATCACGTTTCTCACAAAATTATATATTAATGTTTCTTATTTTGCATATATAATCATTAATGAAGATTTTATGTCTTTTAATAGGTATTTCCCTGTTTTCACCAACATATTATACATTAAACTGAGGATTTCCTTTTTCTCATGTTGTCTCTCTCTTCCAGCTCGTCCTCGGAGGATTGCAGGACCTGACCACTGCTTCTCTTACCAGGGCGTTTGGTCTGATCTTACACTGGACAGCGGTCTGATGTGAAACAGTGGGCCGAGTGTCGCGCCTGAGCCACAGAGGACGCAGCTCGCACGTCCTGAGCAATGTTTGACTATTCATTCAAAAGATGAACGGAAGAAAAGAGAGGCTGTTTAATACCGAGGTTTTTCTTATAAGCCACATTTTGTTTTTGTTATTTTTAGATTAATCTGCTTTAACTTTAACATACTGTTCACTCATTTGCCTCTTTCAAACCTGTATAACCCACAAAAACCTTAAATACTGCCTCCATCTAACTGAACAATCAAGTGAAAGAAAGTAGCTTAAAATACCACACTATGTTTTTAAGCACAATCTGTATTTGTTCAAGTTACAAGACTAGTGTTACATTTCATGTGATTGAATAAAATATAATAATGTAATTGCCTTCTCAGTCGTGTCTGTATCATACCACTCTACTGTCTTTATGTGCATGCTGTCTTTAACACTAACCTGCATTAAATGTTCAGCACTCGAGTGTTGATGTACTTTTAAAGCTATTTGTTTCCCAGCTGTGACTTCTGTCATTACAAGAACATGAGACAGTCCATGTTTTTACAGCTTAAAACAGGAGAGAAAAGGTTCAAATCAATGAATACTTTATTTGATTTATAACACATAGTGTGAATGATGGTTCAGTTATAAAAGTGAGGAGGTTACTGGTTTGAATCCCTGTCTGACAGGAGTCTCTCTGTGAGTAGTTTGCATGCTCTCTTCCCTCCACAGTCCAAAGGTGTTCACCGAGAGGAGAACAAAGTAAGGGAGACCATCAGGTGAGCTGGCAGGGGTATCTGTATCAGCCATCTTTCTTCTTCCTTGTGTCTAAAATGAGGATAATAAAAAACAATGAGATAAACATCTTAGACAAGGAAAAGAACCAGAGAAAAGGTCCATACAAACAGAAACCTTAATGAAACAGATTCATTTACCAACTCCACAGTTATGCACAGAAACACATACTCTGTAAATGTACATAGAACTGAAGTAACTACTGACAGCAGATATAACTTTAGTACTATGTGCATCACTACTTTCAATCATATAACATATTTTCACCAGCATATGTTCGATCTGTACACAGTTTATGTTGCTAACTTAGCTTAAAATAGTTTTAGTTCGTTTTTTGCCAAAAATAAAAGGTTTAATAACCCACACAGTTAAAGAAGATAGATAGATAGATAGATACTGAGGGAAATTCAAGGCATCCAGTAACAATAAACAAGACATACAGGACACGAAAAAACGTTTAAATTCAATAATTAATATAAAAAGTGTGATTTTCTTAATTTCTGAATGAACTACGTTTAGATATTTGACTTGAAATATATGGTGGTTTTGTACTCACGTTTATGGTCGGTAGATGAATTTCTCTCCGCAAAGATTCTTAAGTTCTTGGCGTAGCTGGGCTGCGTAAGCTATCAGAGCGGTACGCAAAGTGGGCGGGGCGTGTTGCCAGGGCTCCTCCCGCCGGACCCTACTGCGCAGACTCTGGTTGCAAAATTCCAAGATGACAGCGCCCATGAGGGCTGTAAAAAAGCTTCACGAACGTAGAACGGAAACAGCTACAGTCCACACCCACTGCTATGGGCGCGGAATGAAAACTTACTTACTGTATTTTCATTCCGCGCCCATAGACGCGCCAGGGTTGTTGTGGTCGCATCTTGATGACGTTTCATGTTCCCCGGCAACGCTCCGCTTCCCCCCCAATTTAAAAATATATAAATAAATAAAATAATTATATCTGAGGCCGTTTAGTCACCCCCCCCCCCTCGAATTTAAAAATAAATAAAATAAATATGTCTGAGGCAGTTTCGTCTGAGGCTTTTTCGTCTGAGGCCGTTCAGTCTGAGGCCGTTTCGTCTGAGGCTTTTTCGTCTGAGGCCGTTTCGTCTGAGGCTTTTTCGTCTGAGGCCGTTTCGTCTGAGGCTTTTTCGTCTGAGGCTTTTTCGTCTGAGGCCGTTCAGTCTGAGGCCGTTTCGTCTGAGGCTTTTTCGTCTGAGGCTTTTTCGTCTGAGGCTTTTTCGTCTGAGGCCGTTTCGTCTGAGGCTTTTTCGTCTGAGGCTTTTTCGTCTGAGGCTTTTTCGTCTGAGGCTTTTTCGTCTGAGGCCGTTTCGTCTGAGGCTTTTTCGTCTGAGGCCGTTTCGTCTGAGGTCTGACGCCGTTTAGTCTGAGACAGTTTCATCTGAGGCCGTTTAGTCTGAGGTCTGACACCCGACGGAGGTTTTCCTGAGAACTGATGCTTTTTCGTCTGAGGTCTGACACCTTCGTCTGAGACCTGAGGATGTCCTAAAATGTATGCCGTAGGCCAGGTTTTGCTCCTATATCTAAACACTCAGCTCTAATGGGAAGCCACTTGTAGTGACCTCCCCTTTGCTCTATAACCCTCCTTTACTGACAAGAATGAAACTGACAAATAAAAGCCCTCCTCTATTCCCCAACTGTCCATCACTCTAAAGGTCAACACAACACTATAGCCCTGGTCCCCTTCCAAACTGTTCACCCAGCAGCGGTACACTGTTCATTACATCTTAAGACAGCACTGTGTAACCCCCCAACCCGCTTCTGCAGCCTCAGACTGTCCATCACTGCCATACAGGTGAGAAGGTAATTGGGGAGGTTCTGATGGAGCAGGGCAGTCAGCACTGAAAGCATCAAGACTGCACAGACGATGTACCAGGGAGCTAACAGTGGATTTCCCAGTTCTCATTCTATATACAGTACTTTATCATATCTGGAGCCTGGTGCTGCAAGGCCTCAGAACTGCAGGGACGAACTCCTCGAATTAGATTTAGTTTGCATAACAGACTAGGGACTGGCCCTCTCACTGCCGGTGACATGAAAGACTGTGTGATGTATTTCTAAAAGAAAAGAAACTAGCCAAAGAGATGTGTAGCACTCTGATGCTATCCTTCAAGTATCCAGGAGTGTACCTGCGCTTCCAGTCCTGTTTCCCTGGGTACTTTATTCATACTGGGTTATTTAAGTCCAGTGCCAATACAGGAAGAAGTGTCCCTTTTTATCTTGCGAAGTCAGGGTGGGGAGGTTGTTGGAGAAGTGGATGGTGTGTCTGTATAGTGTTATAAATCTGACTTTAATGCAGCTTGAATTCCCAAAAATGTACTCAAAAAAAGTTAGGAGTTTCCCTAATTTTAATTACCTGAATTAATTACACCCCTTACTCTACCAACGTTCACAGGTTTATGTACTTTAACCTTCAAACTAAACTCGGGTTGTCATATAGTCATATTTTTTTTTTTCCTTAGTCATTTTTGATTAGAGTAAAATAATACTAATGATCTATCTGGTGAAATACGGTGAATATCAATATTTAACTTCAATCCACTGATCACAAATGTAACATAGCAAACCCCCTTTCAGTTGAACTGTCATTTACAATACAGCCAGATGGATAGATGAATGGATAGATGCATGGACGGACGGACGGATGGGAAGATAGTTTGTTTTAATATACCTGTTAAATTTATTGTTAGAATGTGTCTTAGCTATGACAGCTTCCTTTCTGTCTGAAATATTTCTTCATTATTTAGGTAATGCACAATCCAGACAACACATGTCTGCATGTAGCAAAACACATAAAAATACCCCTTGAGTATATATAGGCTTTTAACTGGAAAGCTAGAGCACCCAGAGTTACCTTGTCAACAGGCTGATGTAGTGCATTTTGACGTGAATATGAATATTGCTTTGCCACTGAGACCAGACCTAAAGATTTTTCTCAGCCTTGTGTCCAAATCTGCCCTAGTTACTGGAAACCTTTTGATAAGACAGAGACATTGTGCCGGAGGAATGGCTCAGGTCTACAGCACAATCATATTTTTTGCTTTAATCATTAGCTTTAGAGCTGAAAACCATTTACACCTCCCTGTCTGGATTTTTAGATTGCAAATGTAGAATGACTCAGGCACAGGAGTCTGGGTGGCCACCTTGTAATGCCATGCCCACTTGACCTCTGCAAACACATTCAAGGACTTTGGGCTGAGGGAGGCATGTAAAAAGAATTACTGACACAAGACCTTTGCATGAATGTTTGTGTGTAAGCATGTGTGTGTGTGTGTGTGTGTGTGTGTGTGTTTTACCTAGAATTTTACTGAGCCTATAAAATGCAGGACAGCTCATGCCCATTCCTGGAAGAACATCGAAAGAGCTGTAAGTATAAATAAATAGAGAGGGTCATAGGTCAGGATTCATTTTATATCTGTGATAGTAATGTGTCAAGAGGTTCAAGAATGGAAAATTCTTCAAATGCAAAATACATTTTTATTGTTGTAATCAAGATTTTGTTGCCCTTACAAGGGCAGCCAAGTAGAACGGGATATCTTTGCCTCTACTGTTTAATTTAGAGCTGAGGACACATCAGCTCAGCGGCATCCCTAACAATAATAGATTTTGTAACCATTTGAATCAGTTCTTTAAAGTTGACCTATTACACTGATCTCCATTATAAAACTCACATATAGTGTTATAAGGCTGGATGCTCATATTAAATGTGGGCAAAGTTTTGGATCACGAGAGAGAACATATAGCGTTATCTCAGGAAAGGTCCTAAAATGATACGAAAAATGTCATGAGACGGCTTCAAGCCTCTCCATAACCCCACCCCCCTTTTTGGCTTTGGCTTCCAAAGAGCAGGCCAAGCAAAAAAGGTGGGGAGATAGGTAGCGGGGTCCTTAAAGATACAGGCTGAAATGAGGGTTTTCACTGATGCCAGTAAGATGATACGAATTTGCAAATCATACAGCTCTACTCTATAGGGCCCACAGACTGACAACATGGAACATGAAATTGTAAAACCTGGATGAATTGGTGTGTAAAGGCATTCCCATATGACATTAGGTCAAAGTTGATTGGAATAAACTTTCTCTGATTGAATTTTTGTTTCATGTCATGAAACAACTGCAGTAATAAAGGCATCCCTTTACAGTCCTGATGTCCATCTGTGCAGATGGCAGAGTCTCCAGTGTGTTCAGTGTCAGAAGGCTTCTGACACTTGAGACTGAAAGCCAAAAACCATATTGCAGCAGCTGGTTGTGTGCTGTTCATCACCATCCTGCCTTGGGGACATCCAAGTCGTTTTCCTCTCTGTCTATTTTTATAGTTGGTCCGAGGGAGGTTTGTTTAACTCGATTAGAACTCTGTTTTAATCCTTTTAATGCAGCACATCCCATGAAGACATCTCCCCAATCAAAGTGCTAATCCTCCGCTGCAGTGGCATTTCTGCTGCCATCATTATTTCTTTTTAATTATTTCCTCTTAATTTTCGAAATAGAGCAGGCTTTCAGCCATCATGCCAAGTTTTATTTGGATGGTTGAAATGGATACGCACAGGGATTATTCTTGTTGGACAGTGGCACAGCCAGGAATTAATCCCTCCATTAACTGGACCGTGTTACAACTCCTCTCTAGTGGCTATTCTTCCTAAACACTGGGTACTTTGGTTATGCACGGATGCCTTATACATGTTGTGTTTAATGGCCATTAGCAGGACAATATAAGATACATAAAAAGTCTTATTCATTATCAGTGACTAAACCACTGAATTATTTAAACTAGTGTCCCGTGAGCTGTTATTGGAACGATTATGCCTGTCGATGCTTTTGATTTGATTCATGGGAGATGAAGGTCGTGTAAAGCAATCAATTGATTTGCTCTCTCTGGTTTAATAGCAGGGTGTGCCGGGGGTGTCTGTTAGGACTTGATAGAGCCGCTTTGTAAATGGAATGCATTGTGCTGTCTCTTAAAATGAACTAATTCACTGGAATCACTCGCCATGAAGGGGGGTTTCAGAAATGTCTCCAGGGGCTTTTCCAAAGACCAGAGAAGATATATAAACTTAAAGTTTGTAGGATCCTCAATGTTTTCTCTAAATCTTTAGAGACTCCAAACTTTTCACTTCAACCCACAGGGCAATGTGGGGATTCTGGCCTTGCTGACTTGCAATGTTTGGGGCCTCTGTTGAGACCCACGTTTCTACCTGCTGTTCCCTTTTCCTTATTGCTCCCTTCTTACCCTCCACAGCTCAGCAGGCTTAGGCAAGATTGACAAGGACTCCAGTGGTCAATACTGGCTTATATATCTTGCGATGGAGTCAGCAGACAACTTTGACACTGTAAGAAAAAGTTACTGTTCTAACTGTTCACTACATTGATGGAAATTTAAGAGACAAACTATGTGCATGCATGGAATTAGGTGCTAAGGTCAAGATGAAAGGTCATATTTTGTACTGCTTTTCAATGACTTTAAAAAATCCACTGTGAATCTGTATTTTTACCTGCCTATAAACCCTCTACAGTATTTCAGCCATGGTGAGTACAGGCTGTTTCGCTTTAAGCTGTGTCTGACCATGCACCTCTCTGGATGTGCTTAGTTTGGCTTGGGCTTTCTTGCACCATGCTCTATTGTTCACGGTGGAAAGGTTGACTTGTTTTGAATTGTTGTGATGTCATGAAGGGAAAATTGCTTTTTTGAGGAAACATTTTCTAAAAAGTGGAGCTGGTAAAAAACAGTGAGGATGGACTTTTGTCATCATTGGGAGGTTTGTAGACAGGCTAGGGATACATATTAGTGTGAGAAAACCGTAGTAAAGTGGCATAACGAAGGCTGATGTGAAAGTCATTCTTCTTGCCATTTTCTAAATGGACTAAACATTCTTAAATGGAGAGTCAGGGTATCACCAAACATTCAAGTATACAGTATATCATCTTGGAATCATGATTGTTTGAAGGAGTTTTGCACAGCATCATGATACTAAGATATTTCACTAAGTAAGTGCAAACTGTAAACTGGGTGAGTAAGACCTAATCCATATGATTACCGAGGTACACAGTATCAAACCTCTGTGCACAGGCTCACTATCATTACCATACCATTTCCATATTCTGAGTGCAATGATGGTTTAGCACGTGTGGTTGACTGTTTGTGTGTCGATGACCTGGTGATACATCACACAGATAGCAGTAACAGTGCTGACCTAAGACCAATTATCTCAAGTCAAAATGAAGTAATGGGACTTGACCTGTGACCCCGAATCAATATGACTATTCTTGTAAGCTTTTAGTACTACCGTTAATAGATTTTTTTCTCCTCTGGAATCCTTTCATCAGCGGGTCTTGCATGGCCATCCTTAATGATCATTGCAAAAGCTTAGATTTATAACAGGCATAAAGACTGCAAAATGCACCAAGACTAACACAAAAGGCACTGTGAAGACGTTTCTTACAGGATGCAGACCGTGTGTTTTGAACACCCACCTCAGATATTCTCACATCGCTGCAAAAAATCTGGACTCTTTTTGCCCATTAGTGTGGATTAATTGTGAGTTCAGCCAAATCTTTGCTGGCATAGCGCTGTCATGGAAACAGTCGTAGAAGAGAGACAGGTCTGACTTTAGGAGAGAAAATTCAGAGTGATGCATAAGTGACAGCAAGAAGGACAAGTGAAACTTTGAAGATCAAGTTGAGGGATTTATTAGAGAAGGGTGAATATAAAGGTACTGTATGCAGGGATTTCTATTCTCTGAGCAAACCACAACTAGTCAAACCTCTCCGTCTATATTTATACGCAACACAACTTCCAATCAAGGTCATCATAGTTAGTGATGTAATCATTAAATAAACAGAATTTAAAAAGGCAATACGATAGACCATACGTGTGCTTTGGAGAGAAAACACCATATGGATCATAATTAGAATCATCAGGAACAAGGTAACTACTTGGATGCCGACATTTCCAGGTATCTTTAACATAAGTTATTTCTAATACTACAGGTTACATTCAAATTGAAAAAAAATATCAAGAGGGAGCATACCAACAAGGATATATTCCCTTTTGAATAACTCCTCTACTGAACCATTCATGATTTCCATTCAGACCGTTTAAATGTGTATACAAGCAGGATTTCAACCGCCACAGCTGTTTAAAACGCCTCTCTTCCTCTTCAGATATGCTTCTTCTTCTTCTTTTTTTTTTTTTTCTTTTTTTTTACTCCCATGTTTTCAAACGTACTCGTGTTTGTGTCACATTTTGGCTTTCACATGTTAAGCTACAATAAGATCGATAAATAGTGTTGGGTGTGTGTGCGCTGGCTGTCTGTGAACCACGAGGCCCACAGTGTTCAAAGGAGCCTTAGTGTGGCAGTTTAATATGTACTGTAGTCCTCCTGAGCTGTCACCAAGCACACACAGGGCAAACAGAGGTGGGTTAACACAATGTAAAACAGGACTTTTTTCTTCAACTTGTCATCGTCATGTTTTGGTGTTTACTTGTGTAAGCATGACTTCTTTTTTTTTTTTTTTTTTTTTTTCCTCCTCTCCCTCCCTTAGAAGGAGTCCATGGCCTTGAATTCGCTGAGGGCCTGGACAGGGGAGATGTGTTTTTTCTGGGAGCCTCGTCGCACGCGTGTCTGGCACTCCTCGGGTTTCTCCCTTTTTACCAGCGGCTTCTTCTCGGGGGCCTTCATGCGCCAAGACACCACAGGCGAGTTGACAGCCGCTGTTCCATACACCTTCTGGTACTTGGTGGAGGCTACGTAAGATGCCTTAACAGTCAGCACCACTGCATTCATGAGGTTCTTGGCTGCTTGGATCAGGGAGGTGGCACTATCCAGCTACAAAGAGAGCAAGGGCAGTTGAAGGGGATGGGGAGAAGAGAAACACTGATGGTCAACTCATGAAAGTCGAGAAACAAGCATGTAGCAAGAACAATAGCACATGATTTGTATGCAATACTAGGGGGGGTCTGTGGTTCAACCGGTAATCAGGCAGAATGAAAACACCGCCCTCACGATATGACATCTTATTTAAGCAGTTCCTAATTAGCAGAGGCACAGGTCAGGAGTACCTCTGTCTCCGTCTGTTTTGTTTGGCTGACATTTAAGGGTTGGCGGCCAGTGGGCCTCCTCCTACCTCACACTGAGAAGAGTCAACTGCTTGGATTTAATGAGTGTGGACTCCAGCTGGCCACCATGAAAAGGTTAAAATCTCAGCAGGGCTTGCATATCTCATGTGAGGCAAACTGTAATAGAGTCCTGAGAGGTCTCACAAAGAACTCCATCAACAGCAGATCTAAGAAAATGCCAAGCACGAACAAAACTCAAGTTTGATTCCAATGAGACGAAGAAATCATAACGAGGGTCTTGAGGGTCTAGACGAGAGTTCTTTTCAGAAAAATCAGCACCAACACAATGATAACCTCTTTAGATCATCATAAGACATCTTTAATGAGTATCAGTGTAATATACTGATTGTGTGTTTGGGAAGAAAACAGGATTATTTTTCATCTTTTCCATCCAGCAAAGCGTTTGATCAGTTGAGTGACTCCTTTAAGGGTCAAAGGTTAGATGGTGGTAGACACTCTTAAGATTGTAAAAACCCTCTGAGGCACAAATATGATTTTGCTCTGAATAGATTGAATAAAAAAACAGGCAGTTTGATAATGCCAGTATCTGCGCAGAGACCAATGAGGTTTATATGTAAGAATATACACATATGATAGAAAACATGTTACCCTGAGGCCTTCGGAAAAAATCTTTGAACCCCCCCCCCCCCCAAAAAAAACAAAAAAAAAACAGCTACATCAGCTGACTGCAGCTGGATCACATGTACCAAAAGACTTCCCCTTTGTGAGCTTGGGTGATGGAAGTGATAAGAAGAGTTAAAGCATGTGCAGGTGGATTTGTTATATTTGTGAAAAAGTACATATTTTTCACATGTGGGGGAGCTGAGAGACATGTTACATTATTGGTAGGATAACCGTGTTCAAACAAATCAATATTTTTCATTAAAACTAAAACCTTTGAAATGGGGAAATATGCCATAGATGTATTAGACAGGTTAAAAGTTAATTGTCAGAAGCAAAGCAATATGGGATAATCGACTGGTCTTCCTTTGAGCAGTAATGATAGGGTTAATGAGGCGTGAAAAATACAAATGGAAAAAATTCAGCGCTGCATCTTTCTGGTGAAATTTGATCGGCCTGTAATAATTGCATCAGCCTTAATCTGCATGACCCTGCATTTGGTCTTCCAAGCTTCACTGTGACCTTGAAGTAAAAGGTTTGCCACCCGCAGCGCTGAGCATGAAATCAGTCTTAAAATGACCAAGTCTGGTGATTCAGGCCCGGAAGCCTATCAGCAGCATCAGTGATAGTGGAACCAGCTGCGTGCTGTTCTGTATGGACAGACTTACCCCAGACACGATGAGCTCTCCGCCCAGATTCTGAACCTCAGCTTTCACCTTGCTGCAGATGTTCAGCTGATGACAGTACAGGGCAATTCTCTGCAGGTAGGCCAGCAGGTCCTGCTTACAGGCGGAATCAGGGCACTGAGGGGAGACAGACACAGACACACGCTGTCAACACACACACACACACAATAAAACAATAAAAGCCAAACAAGGCTTTGACAAAGCAGCTGAACATAGAAACTATTTTAAAGCAGATTTTAAGAGTCTTCCTCTATCGGTCATGTTTGCTAATGACTTGCAAATAGGATTCATGTAAAATGTGGGAGATTCAAGCTTGCTTGCATCTGCAAGCAGCTGCTTTTTTACGGTTGGCCTTGTGGTGGCAGGATGGAGCAATTCCTAATGTCCTTTTACTCCATGTCATTTGTGAAACAAAACAGATTTATGGGACTCTTCCCATTTACATGCATCACTGTCAAATATGTGTTACATACAGAGTACTACTGTGTTGGTGATCACTTCCTTGTTTACTCTTCCTCAGCTTGCAGTGGATCGACACGTAATAATTTACTCGACAGTGAGGGGTAAATTGAGATTCGGGACATGCATCATCATTCTGCATTATCAGTGACAGGTCCAGTGATGTATGAATACATTCTGTGCACTCAAAGACATTCAAATAACATGACGGGGTTAAGTATAGTGCACCAGTCAAGTAATAGGGCTGGGTTTGAGACACACTGACATGGAGCGTATTGGTGTTGTATAGATCATCATTAGGTCAAATATATGACAGGAAGGAATTCAAATTGTGGGTCTGTGTTGGTTTCCCGTCATGGCTGAGATAAAAACAAACATTTGGACTCAAACCTTTGGCTTTGGAGTTAATGGAAACAAAATGTCGACCACTTTAAAAATAATATATTCTTTCACCATTGCACACATTTGCTGATATGTTTTCTTTATGTAAGCCCTGCCAGATTGTATAACACTTTGTGATAAGCAGAAACAAGATACTCCGTTATAAACAAAGAACCGACCTTTCCAACTACAGAAATTGTCTACGTCTATGTCATCAAAGGAACCAAAGTATGAGACTTCTTTCAGATTTACTGTTTTGGTGGAAATATTTTTTTTTTCTATTTTGCTCAAACCTTAAGCCAGCTATTTTCCTTATTTTGTCTGGTTTTAAGTTTTTAAGTTTGAAAAGTGAGTGCTCTACAAAATTGGACAATTTTGGGAATCACGGTGTTTGATGTAGAAGTGGTAGAAAATCCAAGAACAACAATCCCACCAGAAACAGTTGGGTTCCAACATTTCAGATCACTAATTACTCTACTCTGAGCCTGGGTGATGTTCCTCCATCGTTTTTTTATCCTCACTGTTGGTTTGTGGAAGTTTGAGTTTCAAAGGCAAGTTAAGATCCACTGCAGGGTGTCACACTGATTCATTTCACATGAAACAAGTTTGTCACAGCTTGTTGCTCGAGAGGAAAACAGATCAATCAACAGTGAATGAAACTTAAGATTTGTAGACACAGAAAGGCTTGTTTACACAGTATCCCTTATGTTCTTGTCTCTTAGTTGTTTTTTTTTTCTTTTTTTTTTTTTAAATCAAAAGTTTTGACCTGGTCATGCTGACCTGTGTGCTACTTCAACAGAGAGGAAACCAATCATACAGCGCGGCAAACGGACAAGAAGAGAATAGAACAACAGCCTCCCGAGGTCTCCTACCACTACACAATTTCCCTCCTTATTATTCCATCTGGAAGCCTTCCAGGTGCCAGCCATGGCCCACTAAGCTCCCAGTGGGTTAAGAACACTGCATCAGCTGCTTAAACACTGTGAGCATCAGTTTGTAGCAACACCTTTCCTCTCGCCATAAATATTAAACGCTCCTAACTAGGACATTCAGCAGCACTGTGTGGGGACATGCAAAGCTCATTTCCTTGTCTTGTGGGCTAGCGGTTGAGAGGGGAAGATGGCAAGTAAAACATGGAGCTGTGATATGAATATACCCCCTCCAGGAATTTCAGTTTTACTTCAGGCTGCTCTCTTTGTCTTTGAGAAGGCAACCAATATTGATTGCCCTTCACCAGCCAGTAAAAAAACGTTTTCCCCAAATTATATGTTTCTCCGCCCTTCAAGTTTAAAAGCAAAAAGAGTTGTACGGCGATTTCCATTAATACTGCCACTTTATGACAGGACTTTTAAGAACAGCAAACAAGAGCAGCTCTGCCACCAGCATCAGTAAGTGTCCCTGAATGCGGACTGAGGTGGATCTGCTAGCTCATAGAGCAGCAAGTGAGGCAGAGGGAAGCTTCTCCTTGGGCATTATCACTGCACCGCCAGTCCTGGCTAGCATCACTGCTAACTGCACATCAAACTGCCTGCACACGCACACACACACGTGCACACACCCCCACACACACGCGCGCGCACACACACACACACACGCGCGCACACGCACACACGCACACACACACACACACACACACACTCTGCTGCCTGAGGCAGGTTTGATGCAGACGTGATACAATTGCTCCCTATTGTGCCGTTGACTAATAGTCCATTTCTTCCACAGATTCCCTGTTGATGTAAATAAACGGTATGGCCCATTGACATTCTCTCTCCCTCCCTCTCTCTCTGTCTGTCTATCATAGTGAATAACATAGTTCATTACAGATGAGGGGAGGTAGCTGTGCGGTCCACAGCTTGATGTAGGCTCAAGCTTTCTCAGGCGTCTCCTGACCTCACTTCTCTGCTTCTCTCAGCATACAAACTGAGTATGCCTGAATTTCCTGAATTTCCCTCGGGATCAATAAAGTATCTATCTATCTATCTATCTATCTATCTATCTATCTATCTATCTATCTATCTATCTATCTATCTATCTATCTATCTATCTATCTATCTATCTATCTATCTATCTATCTATCAAACAGGTGAGAAGTCTTTTTACGATGTTTTTTTTTTCTTCTTCTTCTTCTTTGCTTAATTAGGCCCAGAATGAGTGGAACGTGCTCCCAGCGGTTAATTCGGGGAAGATGATGTGAACTCTGATGCTGAAATGAGGCCATCACACTATCAGAGTGTGGCAGTCTGTCAAAACACAAGTCACACCTCTCACTGATGCTGCATTCATAAGCAGGCCGCGGCCGACCTTTTCTTCAATAATTCATGGTGTAAAGAAAAGTCATTCTTAGCCTGTTTTTTTTTTTTTTTTTTTTAACTTTTCAGCTTGTGTAGTTTGTCCTAATTACTACTTTAATGGTATTTCTACTTCATTACATATCCAGTGGTATAGCAGAGATGTTTGAGAGTGTGAGGGATGACAAAAAGGAGATACAATGACAGATTCAAATGGAGCATGTTACACGCGGTTACACAATATTCCCTCCAGCTGAGAGGAAACTACAGTCCTGCTGATAGAAAGCTGTCACCTGTCAGACTCGTTGAGAAAGCTGATAATCTTTCTATTTCCTCATCCAGTCTCCAAGAATAAGTGCTTCTGTGTTTACACTTTCCCTTTCAAAAAAAACAAAAAAAAAACATCTGGTGTTTTAAATATGGAGTGTAGATGAAGAATAAGGAACATAAAAGATGATGTGAAGATGTGTTCCTCTTTAATCGTCTGTGTTACCTTTTGAATAAATGTGAATCTATAATGTTACAATATGCAGATCAGCATGAAGAGAGGGTATTTCCAGGGCATTCGTTAAAAAAAAGTACAAGTTTGATGTTCCAGTGGAGTCAGAGGTTTTGGCTTTGTTGTGTGAACATGTTCACAGGGATTTAATCAGAGGATTCACTTGTCATATTGACTTATTTAAAGGCTTTTTAGAGGCCTAGCGAGGTGAAGCTTTCCGATGTTTCACAAAAATAAGCAGAGAAAATAGTGTATAACGTGGAAGTGGATGTAATAAGAATTAAAAATAAGGTTAGAGCAGAGTCTGTGGGGTTGTCAGATCTCTGGGTAGAAAAAAACCCCCCACCAACCTCCTAAACACATAAAAAAAATACAGTAAGGAAGGCAAGTAAGCTAAAGACACATCTGCTGTGAGTTGAATCCAAATGTTGAATGTGATGCATTAATTAAAGGTTGTCAAACTGTGAGGTGCACAGGCTCAGTGGGGTGAAGGCAGCGGCTGAGAGCACACACAGGTAGAGAGTGAGGCAAAGAGAACTGTATGAGGGGAAAGAGGTAGACGCATGCTGGTGTTCTCAAACTACATGAAGTTTATTATGTGTGGGTGTTTCTTGCTGATTTGACTGCTCAGCAGTGGGAGCTGCAACAGACGCTGTGACGTACAGCCCGAGAAGGCAATTAAGGCTGTTTTAAAGCTTAATGGCTCCGATTTATGTCACAACCTGAACTCCTTCTCGGAGTCATTACTCAATCATTTTGACTCTCACTCTCTGAGACTATCACTACTAACAATGTCATATAAAACTTTAAAGATTTAACTCGGGGGGCTTTTGTGTGAATCCATAGGTTTATTTGGAACTGTTACAAACTGTAAACACGTCCAATTTGCCGAAATGTCAGCAAGTTTTCTGCAGGCTGTAAAGACGGTGATCTAGTTGTAGAGCAGAGTGTTGCTAAGGAACACACCAACAACCGATGCTGAGCCAGCACCATCGGACTGTGTTGGCCCCACATCCATCCACGTCCTCATTCACATGTGGCCCGCTCTGACGCCACCACAGCCGCAGGGAAGTGTGGACAACAGGAACACAAGGAATGCAAAGGAGAAGTCCTGCTTGCATGTTATCCCACGTGCTTTTTGCGACGCGTCTTGAGATAACACTAGTTATGACTTGACATTTTTAACTCGCAACCTCCTAAATAAGGCCGCCAGAGACTCGGGACCCCCTGCTGTTCCTGTAGGTGGTCAAGGCATGAAATGTAGCTCACAGACATACACTCACATGTACGCTATCTAAACAGTAATAACAAAAGAACAAACAAACAAACTTTAGCACTGAGCGGAGCAGCAGCACCTACTTATTATAATAGGATCAGGGTTAATGATATGACTCACTTTAATTGAACTACAATTTAGTATATATTTAAAATATTTCGAAAAATATACATAAAAGGTATATACAAAAAATGCGACCCCCTTCCTGGTGGATTGCGACCCTCCTTGGGCTCCCGATCCCCACTTTAGGAAGCGCTCCTACAGAGTGTTAGAGTTCTGATTGCACAAGTGTTCCTTGATGCACATGGCAAATAAATGAGTATGTCTTAGGGAGCCATAGTGTTGCGAGTCCTTGTGCGTCATAACTAAAGTTTCGATATATTGTAGTTCATTATGGGAACTGTAGTTTTAATAATCGCATATTGTATATTTACTTAAGGGATGTACTTACAGCACATACACTGTATTTCCCTACTCCCTTATAAAGCTAACCATTCTCAGACTTTCACTTGGTGATAGCATGAATTTTTGAAGACACTTATGTCTTGACTCCTCTGGACAGCTAGGTTCCAATGTTTTTCACTCCTCAGAAGCCGTTTAATTACTCATCAGTCACTCTCAGTTTCTCTCCTGTCAGTAGAAGATGTTGTCCCAAACTGGAAGCGACAGATCCTTCACTGCAGCAGCTAAAGGGAAACCTCAGAGTCTGAATAGTGAGCTTCAGCCTGGCATGTGTTTTGCAGCATTCGTTTCCTCAAACGTGACACTGTTATTTATGTTCTTTAACACTAACTTATGCTCAGACCAAAGGTTCCCATGATAAAGGCTGGATCTTATTCAACCACACACTAATATGCTCGTCAGAGAACTAGAGAAAGGTGCACCTCTATAGTTTATGTTGATTGGGCATCACTTCCAAAATGCTGCATCTACTCACGCAAGCACAGTTTAAATCTGTGTCTAAAAATAGCCTTCCAGAATTTCAGCATTTAGCCCCCTCTTGATCCAAGAACTTTATATAACATTCACCTTAAAAAACAAAAAAACAAAAAAAAAAAAACACGCAGACTTACTGACATCAACGTCCACCAACACAGGTCACTTTAAGGCCAGATGGTGCCGCAGAATTACTCAGCAATCAAACGCTGAAACAGGCAGTTAAAAAAGTCAATGTGTGCCTCAGAATAGGTGGAGCTGACGTTGTACAGCCGCCATCCACTCTTTAGGGTTGTGTCTGTAGGAGGCACACTTAAAGAATAAAACACAGGATGGGGAAAATTGAGCTAGAGAAATAGAGTAGAAGAAAAAGGCAGCACTGCAGTGAAATGAGGTGAGCTGCCTCCAGGGTTTTTTTTTTCTTCTATGTGTAAGGCTGTGCTTAAACGACAGCAAAAGCGCTCGCCGTCCTGCCAGCCTTCCACGCAGAATTGACATCTACTTCGCACATGTTCATCAATAGGCTGATGTGCAGTCATGGCGACAAGGTTTTCTACTTAAGGGACCTGTCTGAAAGCAGCGCAGCGCCCCTCATGCTTACTGTCAAACCACAGAGCTCGCCACAAGCACAGGTTAGCTACTGTAATGTGTGAATGCAAAATACTTGTCCAGCATAAAAGACAGATAATCAAGGCCATGTTATTTGTTGTGTAATCCCATCAAGATGCCTAATAAAAGGAAACTTTCACTGTTTCAAATTTTAATAATGCACCATGCATAACAGTATGCCTTAAGTGCCTCACATGAAAACAATTTTATAACAAATACATGTTGGAAATGAAAAGCTCCTTAAGACCCTCTTTATTTTCTGACACAGCTCTGATGTCTGTGAAAGTGCAGCAGAAGGCTTTGAATATTCAGTAAATACTGGTCTAGGAACCATTTAAGTGAGAATTAAAAATGGCAAGCCACCTGCTCTTTTCATTACAGCAACTGTTGATTCAGACTCAGGCTCTTGCCAGTGATTTGCCGTGTGACGGATTCACTCACACCTTAAACCTTGTTAAACACTGATGATCACTTCGGCAGCGTCCAGCCTCAATAATGACTTCATAAGAACACAAGTCATGCCTATTTTGTCCTTTGTGTCCCAGATTTTGCTCAGAAACAATAAGCTGAATGGCAGACTGAGAGCAGCTTCACGAAACAAATGTCCTCATGCAAACATGTTTCCAAACAGGGCTACTACAAATTCTCTCCTCATTCCGTCTGTGTGTTTTTTTGGGGTTTTTTTTGGAACGTGGCTGCGTTAACAGGCGATCATAGCCTGAAACCTTGTTCTGTAGTGCAAATATGCTCAGGAGAGCAGGACCGTGTTACATGAGGAGAACGATGCAAGCGTTGACTCAAGATGCCTTCTGGTAAGCTAAGAGCTCAGCAAACTTTGCAGCCGCTCAGACTGACTTTCTCGGGCTTTCTGTTCTGAGAAGTCAAAGCCTGTCACACGAAGACGCGGGATAGAGGCTTACACAGAAGGTGGAGAGAAATCACCCTGTACAGATATCAAAAACCCTTTGTTGTAAGGTGTATTGGGATCAAACCTTTGAATGTTGCATTGTGTCTTATTTAGTTTTCAGAAGGTATTTCTAACTGAAATAGTTCATGTATCTTCTGTGTAGTGGTTTCCAGTTAGCAGGATTTTATACAAGTTTGTGTGCATGTTTGAAAAACGACATCTTGATTGAAGTTAGATGAGCACATTTTGTAAAAGAGAATCTTCAAGTACAACTTGCTCTTTAATATCACACATTTTCCAACATTTCTAACATGACATTTAAAATGTGTTCAGTTATTAGTAAAACTTGTAGAAGTGTCCCCCACTGTTCAATGAATGTAGAATGAAAAAAAAGAATATTTTAAGAACTGTGAGTCCTTTTCTGCAGTTATTGATGTCACATTTTCATCCAAAAGTATTAACATAAAAACAAATTCCTCCCCTCAATATGCTACCAAATAGCTCGAGGTAAAGTGACTCAAGTTTGGTATGTGATGCTCAATGTAAAGTGGCTTTGTTTGGCTCGTTATGTCCAGGCTGTAAGCCAGTCGAAGGACTTAAGTAAAAAAAAAAGAAAAAACACAAATGATTTGTTTACTGTGATTCTAAATTTTTATGTGGGCTCCAAAATTTCTCCAGCTAAGAATCGCTGGAAAACAGCCCAGCGTGGGATACTGAAAGCAGCTTTAATTATTCCAAGGGTTTGCTTGCTAACAGCAGTTGCAATTACAATGACGACAGGCTACCTTAATAAATCAGCCAGTCTTGTGCCTTGGTTTATTCTCAGTGCTTATTAAAGACAGATGAAATGAAGAAGGAGAACATTATGCATTACCTGGTGTGCTGCATTCTGAAATACCTCCCAAATCATTTGCCACACACACACACACACACACACTAACACAGCACAGTGTACACACCCATTTCTTCTCCCTTCCGTCTTCCCTCGGCACAGCACCGATTGATTAGATATTGAAAATGGTCTGTCAGCGTGTTTTAGAGAGGTACTCATCTGATAATGAATGCAACACCTCGGTTGGAAGCTAATTATATTAGAGACACAACTTGGTTCTGCTGTCTTGCTCTCTCAGTGTTGGGCCCTCTGGGAGATGAAGTCATGCGGCAGCGAAGCCTACCGCTCCAGCTGGGCCTGTCAATGCCCACATTAAAGATTTCCAATGGCCATGCCCACTTACTCTAACTGAAAAATGTGCTCTACTACCGGCTTCAGTGACACATCCGAGACAGTTTCGGGCTGATAAAAAGTATAATGATTTAAAATGACAGTGAAGGACACGGCTTTAAAGGTACCTGATCTGCGACAGCACGGGCCAGTTTGTCCATCCTGGAGCCAGCCTCGGCGATCTTCTTAGCCGCGTTGATCACATCTGAGGAGTTCTTCAAGGGGCCTTTGCCTCTGGGAGAATCCAAGGAGGGAGAAAGAGAGGAAAAGGGGAATGTGGGTGGAGTTGCAGAAGATGTGCAGAGCTTTTCCTGAAAAGACCAAGCTTACCCCTGTGTCAAACAAGCTCACACAGATGCTAATTTACTTTGGCTGGCAGCAGGGATGTCAAACATCACCATGCAACAACAATCGCAGATTAACCGGATAGATGCAAGAAATACATTTTACCTTTTTCTCTAATGATGTATCATAGAGACAGATGGGCTTTGAAGCCCAAAGAAAACATTCTTTTTTCCCCAAAGCAAAAGCAGGAGAATGTTCTGAGCAGGAGAGGGTAATAATGACTACTCAGAGTCTTATCAGTGATGTATTTTTCCCTCCAATTTGCCAGCACAACGAATGTTAATGTGGCCAACATGATTATTATTTTTTTTTTGTGATGCCTCATTTTCAGTCATTGCTAAGCTGAAGTTTGCACTCAGTTTGTTGACAATCTGAGTAAGTGGGATCATTGCCAAGAAGTCACAGCACCACTGCCGTAATCACTCATGAACTAATCACTAATGGCTCTGCTTTTTTTATTTTATTTTTTGGTTGTCATATAATTGCAGACTGAATTCACAACCCCATCTCTGGAATATCCCAGATACGTGCAGCCCAGATGGGGGAGATTGAGAGCAAAGCTGCTGCCTTTTAGTAAACAGAAGCTACACGACTTTTAATGCTAGTAGATTATCTTCGACAGAATATCTTTGAATCAGAGCTTTGCGACATAGTCTGATCAAAACAAAAGGTTGATGGAGTCAATTTGCCTTGAACAAAACCGTTTGCAGCTCTGGGGCATTGCAAATGCATGTGTGTTTCTCTGCAGTCCCACTTGTCACTTTATTTACTTACAGCTGCATAAACAGAGGATGAAAACACTACCTGTGCGAGAAAGAAGGGTTTATCATAGTGAATCCAAAGGGAATGATCACCTGACACTCAAACCGTTCATTGTTTTTTTTGCTCTGTTTTTAAAGGGAACATAATTTAAAAACCTGAGTGTCTACCGAACCAAAAAATGTGAAATAAGCCCATCCAGTCCTTTGTTTGTCTGCATAGTCTTTCAAAACACAGAAAAATGCTCCACTTTCAAATTTGCTCTCCTCACAGTGGGTTAAAAAAAAATACCCTTCCCTCCTGTGGTGTCTCCGGCAGTCATGTTTTTCCCAGTTGGCACGCTTATGAGTTCTCATGGAACCTTAAAGCTAATCACGGAAGAGAGGGGCGGGGCGCATTTAAAGAGACGCACACACCAAAACGGAGCGTTCTGAAGAGAACTGAGAGAACAGGGTACAGGGTCACAAACCTCGTCTGGTGCTTGATTCATGTTATATTTGGACCAAAGCACAGCACAGATGTTTCATTTAGACCGCAGGGGGACTGTTTGAAAAGGTGCAAAAGAGGCATAATATATCCTCTTTAAGGTTCACCATCTCTCAGTTTTGATTCAATTTAACATTCTTAACTTGTTTCCAGATGAACAAACCAGCTCTTTCAAGAAATCTCTGATACCTGCTGTATGCTAAATACACAGTCCTTAAAAGCAGAAAGACAAAGTTAGCAATTAACTGGTGAGCAAATCCGAGCATTTAGCATCTAAGGAGCTTGTTATTTCCCTCTAGAATTTGTGGATTTGCAAGATGTGTAACAAGCAATTGTTTGTAGACAAATGATCCTTATGAAGCTGGAATGAGATTATTCACAATTACTGTTTTTACAAACTCCTTTTTACAGCCTTTAAGGGGCTCAGAAACAAACTTTAATTGTTGCTCTAAAGTGCTTTGAGTATGGTGACAATTTTACCTGGTGAAGTCCGTCATCTCCATCATGATCATGCACATCTGCTTGGCGAGCACGATGATGTCATTGCCATTGTCATCCCACTTTGCCACTTCTGCATCTAACTTGCACTTCTCCTGTCTGAAGCTCTCCACCTGCTCCGCAATCTTGGCCTTTTCCTCCTGGGGAAGCTGTGCCATGATGGCCTGCAGGCGAGAGGGAGAGAATACAAGAAACAATAACATTAGAGGAGGGAGATGAGGGTGTTAGGGAGTGAACTGAAGCAGAATAAATGGGGAAGATGGCTTAGAATGAGGGAAATGACAGAGGAGAGGAATTTAGGTAAAGACAGGAGATAAGGTTGGGGAGTAGAGAACGATAGGGAAATGAGGAAAGGGGCTAATAAGAAGAGGGATTAGTTGAGGAGAAAGGGAATAAAAGAAGGAATATAAAGAGAAGAGCTCTAGCATCATTTGTTCTCTTTTTGTGCCCCTTATATTTTTTAATCCCTCCTACAAAAAACCTGACCATTTAGTTTGGACCCTGCCTACCCCTGTCCTTCTGAAATGCTTCAAAATAAAGTTCTAAACTTTACATTTAATGACTGGACCTTTTCAAACCCCCTGACATTGTATATCCATAAAGAGAAAATCCATTTTTTCTTTCCTTGGCGGCCTTGGGGGGGGGGGGGGGGGGGGGTCCAAAATGGTATAACTCTTGAGGCAAGGTCACAGGTGCAGTAAGTACGCGGTATTATTTGGGAGATAAATGTATAATTACCTCGCTCTTAGAGCAGGGAATGAATAATGCATTTGTTCAACGTTATGTCAGGGAGGTGAGATGGAAGGAAGAGTAACCTGGTTTCTATTAGGTCGATTCTATTGACTTGAGAGGCGGAATGTGAAAACGAGTACAGTAAAAAAGAAAAGTCACCATTGTTTTCTTTTAACCTCATCTATTATTGACTGTCCTCCAAGAATTGCGATTCTCTAAATGAAATAATCACCCTCGCCCTCCATTTTCCCTCTTCCTTATTTGCTCTGTCACAGCAAAGCTGGTGTGTGGGGGTGCGGGGTGAGCTCACTGTGAAACTGCGTCACTTTGCCCATGTGCCCTCGTGGAAGTGTGAGGAGGCAAACGAAAACAGAAAAAAACAAAAAAATTAAGAGGAGTCAAGCGTCAAAACATTCCTCGAAACAAAATAAGCAGAAACATCTGACGCGGGCCGCGGCGAAAGAGAGAAATTTGAAATTACTGATGGAAACAGAGAAGGCTCAACTCTCCTCATCACAGGCCAACAGATGTGTCCATGAGCTTTGGCCTTCTGATCACTGTACGCGCAGAGTGGTGCAAAGCTTTGATGGCGGTTAGCTTTCGGAACGGCATAAACAAACGGGAAAAAAACACAGCCCCCTCAAGCCCAGTGTAGATTTCCTCTGCTGTTGGTGCCAAGGCACACAAACAACAGAGCGGCTGCAAATCCCATTAAACAGCGTGTGGGGTGAGAACACTGCTCACATTCAAAACAAATACCAAGTTAATATGTATTTAGACTGAGGAATAAATAATTCAAAACAGAGCAACTGATTCCAGTAGGGAAAACTTGTATTTAATTTGCAGGTATGCTTGCACGTGTCGCTATGAATAATGGGTCGCACACAGCAGGCAGGGGCTCTGGGGCCTCTGCAGAAGCATTTATTTATTTTATGACCAACGCCTCCTGAATATTAATCAGATCGACTTCCTTAGTTTAATTTCTTAGTTTGATTTACTAACTAGAAGGATTCCCTGAACAATCAAATGTGAACCAAAAGTCATATACTTCAAATGTAACAAATGACATAGTTAGCTGGATAGTTAGCGCTGTCTATCCCAGTCTGCTCACATTGCACCCTCTGTACTGAATCATACATCTCCTTTTGATTATGGCCTCAGCACCAGCACCATTAGTTGCTTGGTGCTGAGTGCTGAGTAGAGTCGGAGTCCCTGCTGTGCTGAGCTGTGTGTTTCTTTGTGGGGAATGACAGGGGTAGAGCCTACATGCGAAAAATGTTAACATTATAATATTCTTTGATTTTATTAATTTTATTCATGTTGATTTCAACAATAACATGTTTTAAAATTCAAATTGGTGAGAAGAAAAAAAACAGCAACGAGAAACTCTTATGAATATAAGCCTCAAGACTTCAACATTTTAGTCGGGCACTTCTTGTGCTCTCTCTCAGCTTGTGGTCCTGTGTAGACAGCTACTGCATTGTTGTTGGTTTGAGATTTACATGTTCAGGTTTGAATGTAGCCCACACAAAACCTCAGCTGTTATTGTTTTCCAATCAATAATAACACAGGTTAGTGCATGCGCCTTTAGTCACTCTCACCTCAGGACAGAAGGGCTGTCATTACCATTTCTTTGCTGCTCATATGATTCCTGAACACAATAAGGCATCAATTATTTACTTACTCATATTAATTAAGTCGTATGCTAATGGTGCAACTAGAGTGTCCATTAATAGGAGGAACCATTCAGTTAGGACTTTGTTTACAATTAATGCCAATATAAGAAGTTCGACTAATAAACCAACATATTTCAAAACGAGGCTATTCCTGTATGTGCAATCACGATGCGTTACCTTGTTCTTCTGCACATAAGAGCTGCAATAAACCAACACGTACCGCTTCCCCGAACAGCTAAAGGGAGCAAAAAGTCTCCTGAACTCAACAATTTGGATTTGAGATTTCTTTGCTAAAATTAGGGATCAAGGGCGGTTGGGGAGAGACAGTGAGGGATTTGGTCTGTATTCAAATTCACTCTGAAAAATGCCGTGACAAAAGAAGAGAAAGAGTCGGGGAAGAAGAAAGAGGGGAGCGAGAGACAGAGGGCTTCTGAACACAAAGGAGTGCTGCGGTACAGGGGTAAACACACGAGCCAATTGGGACGTCAGGGGAGCAGGAAGGCACTTGGTGGAGCCCCCTCCTACCCCCTCCTCCCCTGCTCTCTAGAATTCACTTATCCCCAAATCCCTTCCCCTACTTTACTGATAACAACAAGGAGCGGGCCTTGGGAGCTTAACATAGTGGCAAATCCGGCCGAGGGAGTGCTGTGCCAATACACTCTGCGACTCGGCTACGTCTGCAGGGATTAGAGCGCTTTCCGGGTTTCTTCACCGAGTGCGGCGTCTTGAAATGACTTTAATTTGTTTCATTTGAAATAAACTGCCCAGACACTCAGAGTTCAATTTTATGGATGACCTATCAACGGTGTTATCCAATCACTGTGTTAAGAGATGTTCAGTGTGTGTGTGTGTGTGTGTGTGTGTGTTTTTGTGTGGCCGTGTGGGACGGGCGTTCTGTGTTGTGCTTCCTGAGCATTAACAGGGATGTTTCCGTCGTCATCTTCTAATAGAAAAAGACATTATGTCCATGTGTTTTTTCTTCTGCCTCCACATTATGCATGTTTTGCTCTAATAACTTAGCTTTATGCGTACACAGAACAGAAGAGACAAGTGGAGCACCAGACAAGGCAAAGGCGAGGGAACAAAGGCCTCTGGGACAGCCCCGGACTTGATTTTATGTATTCCTACGCCGAGCAAAAAAAAAAAAAAAAAAAGAAATCCATGAAGTGAGAGGCAGATATAACGCCTGTGTCGTGTGTGATGTGCCACCGGCTCGGAAGGATCATGGCTGTAAACCTCAACGTGCTCATGTCAGCTCCTGTGGAGAAAATGGATTACACTTTTTCTTGCCGGTTTGAATAGAAACACAAGTGTGCACTTGGCATGACGGCAAAGCTTCCTCCTGACACGCCAGGCTGAGGCTGACCGGGCAGATCACAAGGGGCTCACAGCAAACACATCTTTTATGGATGTTTTAGCCTGCGTGTGCAAATGTTTAGCCTCTCAGGACTTTACAGTGTCTATGAGTGGAAAAACAGGCGATATCAATGAACTGTGGGAGAGGCCTTGTCAGACAGCCAGATATATTATGTGATGTGCAAGATAACGCACACTTAATATACGAATTGAAGTAATTGCATTACATGACACTGTGATACATTGAAGTGCATTTATAGGATGCAAGCATGAGTGCATATCTTGCTAATTGAGGGTGCCTGAGTCAACATTACACACTACTGTCACCCTTTAATCCAATATACTGTATATCTGTAGGGCAACACGATATGACAAAGGGACATGCTGCTATTTCAAACTGTTCCCAAGAAGAGCTGCCCACTCAAAGCAAAGCTAAGTGCCAGCAAATATGAGTGAACAGTTTGGTACTGTGAGGCTCCTTTGTGTAGCAGCGCTGGTGCTACTGGCTAAGCTCAGATGGCCCCGCAATGTACCGCTGCGGGAGCCTAAGTGGGAGTATACAGTACATACAAACTCTAAGCACTTCAACACCCAGGACCCCCACAGTCACTTTCAGAGCAGCGACTGTGCACCACACACTTTGGTCTGTTCTTTCTGTAAAATCTCACGAGTTGTGTTTCTGTTCAACAGTTGAAGTAGGTAAGATCTAAAAGTCTCTACATCAATTCAAACTTTTTGGAGTGTTGAAACGGATGTAAACTGAACTTCTTTATTAAACAGGGTTTGTGTTGCTGATCTGTTTCAGGGCCATACAATCCAAAAGACTTGCCCAAGGACAAAGCTGACACGTGGCTGCAGGAGCTGAGTGATCGAACCGCTGACCTTGCAGTTTAGAGACGACTGACTGTACAACTGATCCACTACAACCTAATGCATTAACTTATATCACCTCATCATAACAAACCAGATATTACTATGCAACTGTCATGGTGAGTCACTTTATTGCACGGCTTCTTTTAAAGATTTAACTTGAATTTTGTTTCACCAGGAAGTCCCTTTATGAGTTGGTCAATTATCAATGTTATGCTGTGAGTAGCCATTCATTATTTGTCTAATGCTGTTTATAAGATTTACACAGTTCCACTTCAGTGTTCCGTAATGTTAGCAGAGCAAAATGTTCTGACGTTGTTGTTTTCTGATAACTACCAATAAAATCTGTCACAATCCTTTCAAGCTGTGCTAAGCTATACAACTAAGCTGGATGGGACGATACAGTAACAATAACAAGCTGCTGTTTTTGTCAGATTTTTTCTCTACACTCTTTGTGCATTACCCCGCCGTGTGTATTGACTATGTAGAGACCCAGGCAGTATTATGCAGGCCTGTGCCACAGGGAGAGGCATTGGGCCAAGTCTTACTCCTGCCATCCACAATCCATTTAACACGCAACACACCGCTAGAGCTACTGTTCTGCTGGAGGGGAGCTAGTGCTGATACCCTCTTAATGTACTTTAAGCTGGGCCCAAGTGAAAAATTGCTAATGTGCAACAAAGCTCTGACTCTGGTGATCACGACTGACGCTTTGGCACAGCAATAAACTGTATTCTGTTATTGTTTGGCATCTTCTGGGACATTGGTAATTACTTCATTGTTAGTGATTGCAATTTTACACCTACCATCCCCAAACAGTGTTTATTCAAATAATCCAGTTGTTCCGATCATTATGATGGACTTTTATACTATTTGAGGGAAACTAGACACATTGGAATACTTGTCTCATGAAGAAGCCGTGTGCACCTCGGCCTGATATTTAAACAATGACTCAGCGGTCTTTCACGGAGGAACTGAACAGGAACTCACCCGAGCACTTTGTCCAGCAATAAGCTGATCATCTTCAGTCTGGACACTAGTCCTGCTGCGAGTGTCGTAGTCCTCCTGCTCAAAGTCAGAGTCGTCCTCCAGCTCCTCTGGTGTCTGTGAGGAAACACAAAGACAAAGTTGTAAAACAGTCAGAGAGGGATAGAGAATGAGAAAATACACGAGTCGTAAATTGACAGCTGAAAAGGACAATTTTCTTTGCCTTCATGCCTCATTGTGCAGGAATCCAGAGTAAGAGAAAGCATAGTCCCATCTTGTCGTTTTCACTGTACAGTGTCTCATTGGGAGGTTTAGCTACAGCCAAGCTTATTTTATGACAGACAGCGAACTCACACAATTACAAGATTCAAATCTCAGACTAGATTATAAGCAAAAAGTTAGAACTTTTCCTTATCAGATCCTGAAACATGCTCGAATGAGGCAAAAAGAGCCCCAAAAATCAAGGTTGAATTGACATTTTTGGTCATCTTCTTCTTCATCTGCAAAAACAAAAAAAACAAAAAAAAAACCTTGGTTCAAAAAATACAAATTTAAAAAAAGGAAAATGCTTCATATTAAAGGCTCACACTGTTAGTTTGACACACGAGAGGAGCAGTGTCAACAGAATGGTTTGACTTGAGGCATACGTCTGTTTATTTGTTCATGTCATGAAAAGGAGAAAATACACAAAGAAAAGTGTGCGACTATAATCAAAGAGTTATTTCTGCAAACACAAAGTATACTTTGTAACAAAATGTTTGACTTTTGACAGTGTACACATCTCTGCACTGTCATCATATTCTGAGCTGTGTCATGTTTAATCCTTGCTATGTGCTATCTGCTCTTCCAACATCACATTAAAACAAGTAATGACAGCCTTTCATCTGTTTCTTTTTTTCACAAAGTTAAAATGGCATACAGCATTATTCCACTGAGCTCGATATCTACACAAGCATTCGAAGCACAAACAATTTCTGGTCTCTCGTCAAATATAAGAAATTGAAATATAATTGAGTTATTTTTGTTGCATCTGCTCAATGTGGGAGACTAAGTGATAACTGGCTGGAGGGCTGTCTCACTCATTAAAATGGGCGTGGGGTGCCAGCTAACTTACTGTATGATCACATGTCCCCGGCTGCATCACCATGGTAACATATGCTGAATGGCTTATACAGAAGACAGTATGTGATCAAACCATGTATGTGAGAAGAGTCAACACTCCTACATGATGCTGACATTTAAAGAAAGCGCCTGCATTCACAGCACGGTCACAGGTTGTACATGTAAAGAGCACAGCTACTCGATCTGCTGGAGTCTTGCTCTCTAGTGTTCATTTTAATAGGAAGATAAAAAAAAAACAATTTACAATTTGAGTAAAAAATAAGTAGATTTTTTTATTCCATCTTTATTATTTCATGTTATTCCCTTATTACGTACTGTCCCAAAAATGTAATGAAAAAAATGCAGGGTTTTTTAAAACCAAAAAACAGCTGTCTTATCAGTTTATTCATCCTTTGCAGGAGAAACACTACCACTTCATCCATAAATGAAATTCTTCTGACCACATTCCACTTTAAAAGCCAACAATCTGACAATCTGTTCGACTGAAATAATCACAATTTATTTGGGAGAATTATTTTTATTACTTGAGTTACTCCTACGTGCTTGTTTTTTTTATTATGTGCCATATTTGTATTTCCTTTTTTTGTCTGAATGCATGCAGAGCTTTTTGGTTTGGTTTTTTTGGTCTGTTTTTTTTTTTTTTTTTTTCACGAGTAGTCTTACTGTCCAACTACTCTAACTGCTAACACATTATAGTACACACACTTTTTCTTGAATTGCCTCCCGAGGGAATTATTATTTTTTTTTTTTAATTGAATTGAATTACGTTTTTGTGCCAGGGTGTGCCCAGACTTTTTGCAAAGTTTGTATTTACAAATTAAAGAACAAACATGCTACAAGATGCTGCGTCGATATGAAAACTATTAGGTACCTTATGAAAAAAAAAGAAAACTTATAATTGGTATTAACATAAGTCCCACCTCTGATAGGGCAAATAGCCAATCTGGTCAATCAGCTGGTCATGGCATGCCTATGTTGGTTGGCACATTCAACACAGATTCTTCATCTGTTTGTCTCGTTATCATTTTGAAATATGATTCACTTAATGCCATGTCACCCTGGCAACCCTCTGGACACGGCCCTGCTGGTGGGCACAGGGCAGCTGCAGGCATAGAGGTTTCTGATGAATAAAAGCCCACAGTAGATTGGGAAGATTGTTTCGTTATATAAAGAGTATTTTGAGGGTATCATGATGTAATTTCAAAATATGATTTACTTATTATTATTGTAAAAACATTTTCCCTATAGTTAAGTCTCTCTCTTTTTTAAACCCTTGTGCAGTGCTGGAGCTTCTGAAAAGCCTATATATTTAGGGTCTTATATTAAATAAAGAAGAGTTATTAGTTGATATTTCATCAACTCCGTGGGACCTTATTCACTGCAACCTCAATTCTGTTTTGCTTTAGGTTCTAAACTGCCAGTTGAAATCATTCAGTTGTTGGAAAAAAAGAGTGGAGTGTAAACACTGGATATATTAAAGTTGCTGGTCTCCAACCACTCTTCAATTTCATCCAAGGTCCATTCTATTGGCACTTCTATCTTCATAGCACTCCTCTGCTCTGTGTGTATGTGGGTACATAAAGGCCAGGACAGTTTTTGATAACTTTCATTAGAACTTCCCTCTCCCTCTCCAGACCTGCCTCCGTTTTTAAACACTGTGGAGAATTGGTTTCTTAATCCACCGACTGCTCATAAGATCTCTGCTGTAAAAATTCTAAAGGGGATATTACGCAGCTTAAGTAGGAGAAGACTAACACGGGCACACAAAAAAAACAAAAAAACTATTATACCCGTGGCCCCAACATTTGCTATCTATATGATAGAGTTAGACAGCAATGAAGGCAAGCATCTTCCAAGCAGTTTCCTCAGAAAGTAATTGAACTTGGATGAGATTATGAAGCCAGCTGGTCCCGGGCAGTTCAAAGCTGCCTGTTTTACATTATTTACCAACATCAAATTATTTTCCATAATTAGATTTTTTCCAGAGCTGCACTGGGAAACCTTCCAGCTTGCATAAAGTTGAATAAATGAATTACATGGTGAAGAGAGAAGGGCCAGTTGGGGTGAAAAATGCAGATACTGTATCATCAGAGTGGGTGTGTGACGCACGAGAGCTGCTGGTGTTTGGCTGTTATGCAGCATTTTATTTCAACGACGTGATGTAAAATGTCCATGTGACGGGTGCAACTTCTCAAATAGGAAGGCTTTTGAATTTATTTTTTCTACCATGATTGTCTTTGAAGTCATTGCTGCAAGAAACACACTGTCCTTACAAAAAATACCCCACAGGTGATTATCTTCAATTAAGACTGTAAATGCACAAACCTGGAAGTGTGACAAATTCTTGTTCACGAGAGTGAAGAGTAAAGTATCACATTAAAGGGGCTGATTTTAATCTTTGTAAGAGTGATATTTTCAGATAGTTAGGAGTTAAAAAAAAAGAAAAGAAAATCTTTAAAAATGTCTCAATGGCTGAACATAAAAACAGTATATAAATATGAATATATTAGTCAGATGTCGGCATTGACAAACAACTTATTACATTTCTCAAATAATGGAGACGACAAGAATAAATGTACTGGCCTTCCTTGGGGTCAGCATTTTTAAACCCTCTTTTCCCCGTCTGAACCTTGTGAAAAACAAAGACTTGTTTGATTTTATTCTTTTTTTTATAGGAGGCGTTGGACCTACCCTTATCATGAGGACGGCTTTCCGGATGTCACGGACGCCATCGTAGACCAAACGGGACGCATCGATGAACTCGTTCTCCTCAAAGGCCTGCGGGGGGTTTGTACTCAGTGCCTCGATAGCAACCTCCACTTGTTCAGCAAAACGGGGCATGACTGCGGGGAGGAGAAGAAAATGAACACAGGTGTGACACTTTAACAGGTAATCTCGAAGAATGGCTGTCAGTTTATTGATTACAAAAAGAAAAATGGCATACTGGAAGCAGAATTATTAATTTTGAGTTTCATTGAGAGGACTTGATAAAAGCTTCTTCAGCTGGAGAGTAACAGCAGCAGGTTCTCTCCAGCCTCTGCTCACTTGTGCATTTCAGGTAAAGACAAGATGTCACCCTAAGTCTCTCTGTAAGCGACAATATGCTGTTCACACATTGCACGCCAATTAGCTATTTCACCTTGGCTTACCCAACAGGAAGATTGGCCTGTCTGTCACAAGACGTGTTTGTGCACACTAGCGTTTGACATGCAGTGTGTGTCATTTGCGCATGTGTGTCACCTGCAGACAGATTGCTATGTGTGTGCTTTAATGTAACAGTACAACGACGGTAACTTGCAAGCTCAGGCTGTCAAATCACAATGCCCGTGAAGGGAAACAAATTCATTAAAGTCTTTTGAGCGGCACAAAAGCCATGCAACAAAGGGAAGTCCCTATTGACCATAAAAATTGTCGGTTTTGTTGTCAGTATCAATCGGCCAGGCTCGACGGAAGAGCTTTACGCTCTTTGTGTGTTCACATGAATTGTGCTGAATGTGAATAGACATTCAATGGTCAAGAATAAGGATGAATGTTTGAATATTAAGCTGGCTACCTTTCTGCATAATGTCAAGTTGGGTAAAATAATTGGGTATAATGTGTGGGGCTTTTTTTAGATGGACTCGGTGCTGAGGCAAATTATCATCATAAAGGCTGTGGCCTGCCTGGACAGGCTGTCATCATCCACAATAGGTTATTCTATGTATATTCTGCATTATCAATATGCAGGGGCTTTTTCAACAGAGCCATTTACACAGTTATTGGCTACGAGTTATCAAAACCTTTTTATTTAAGAATGATTTCAGACAAAGACATCAGTGAATTGTTTGCTTTTTAATATATTAAATAAAAATAAAAAATGGTGGCCTCTTGGGCACACAGAGAAAATAAGTATACATTGAGAAGATACTAGAGACCAAAACCCTACAAGAGGAGTCAAAAGAAGCAATGAGAACAAAGTGTAAAGAAAAATCTAAAACAAGGGGAAAGACAAATGAAGCATGGGAGTTGGCTGGCGAGACTCCGCCTCAAAGCCAACTTTGTGACGTTATTATTCTTCCCCACTTTCTGCCTCTTGTACAAGCACAGTAAACTAAATCAATTAGGCAGCTTGCATTAAAGGTGTATCTGCAGTATACTTATTTGTGTGATATAAAACACAGGCTATATTTCACCAAACATAAAAGGCACTACAAAAAGTCTCTCCCTTTTTTCTTTTCATTTTTAATTCAGTTTAATCCACTTACTGGAGAAGCGTAAAATAGGCTTTTGGGAATTGCTGGAAAGGCGTTTTAAATAGAAATATTTAAATGTTCTCCAAGCTCTTAATGAGCAAAGTTGCTGATGGTAAGGAGCAATTTCACTCATTCCAGTTGAAAAATGATGAAGGGAATTAAATGTGACCATGTAGGAATGGATTTTTTTCACCCCCTAGGCTTAAGCGTAGTTAGAGTGAGAAGTTATGGAAGTACAATGAATGCTTAAAATCCTCACAGCAGAAATGGCGTGGCCCCTATGAGGTGTTTAACCAGCTCCAAACAGCAACAATACACACACTTTATGGCTAAAACCTAATTAGGACAGATTACTCATCATAACACATCACAAGAAGTAAAACCGAAAGCATTTATACGAAAAAGAGGAAACTTAATCTTCACAGTAATGTATCAAATATCACTTTTTGGTGTTTTTAACAATCGTAAGATTTACCTCCTCACCCCGTTATTCAGACTTTAAACCTCCTGCTACTGAACTCTAATAATCTAATATGCTGAAGGCTTGATATAGAGTTGCAGCTTTCATAGCAATGCAGAGCTGTTGATTGGTCCACACAAACCCCATCTACACTCTGCCCAAATACAACAATGAACTACTGACACATTTTCCCAATCTGGTTAACTACACAAACCTTATAGCTGGCCATGTATTGGCCATTGAGTTTTAAAAAAGAGTTCTTCTTAAAAAGAACCCATGCCCACATTTACTCACAATAAACACAAAATTCTTAATTTGGCAGATTTGTATTAACTAAGTGTCCAGCTTAGAGTCAGGATGGGACTCGTCTGGTCCAACAGTTGGCTGAGTTATTACGAAGTCATGGGCTGTGTGTGATCAGCGTTCTGGCTTCTACTTCTGAACCCATTTGGACTGTAATTCACGACAGTATTTGGGACAACTATAAGTGGGCTGTTTGAGCTGTTTTTATGCCAGACTCAAATGAACACGGTTTCCATGAAGCTGAAAGAGCATCAATCTCAATCAAATATATACTTTAGTGCAAAATTGTATTTGTTGTTGTTTTATGAGCTGATATGTTGGTGTTCAGTATTGTACCGCTATGTAATTATCAGTACATGCTGAACATTTGATATACCATTTCCCTTTGAATCGTTGATCCATTTGAAGTAGATTATGGATGACAATAGCACTTGTTTTAAAAAAAAGTGGTCACTACTTCTGAACCCTCAGAGAAGGATCACGTCTCTACAGTTCCCCTCATATCTACACCGTGTCTTATAGCTGCTTGTTCTGGGAAGCAACTCTGCACAGCAACATTTCTGGTTTTAGCAAAAACCAAAAAAGACCCAATGTGTCATGCCTCCTCAGCAATATCCGGAACAGATAAAGCCTGAAGCTAACTGGTAACATATTGGAGCATCTAACAGCTAAAACGCTTCCACATTTATTGGTTTCACTTCATAATTAATGTAACACAAAACAAAACTGTGAGATCAGCCTTTATTTGTATATAAATCTGAGAGAACATTAAATGTTATGAGAGCACGACTTTAGTGCTTCCGCTTTCAGTCTGTTTACTGCTGTGTTTCTCCTCGCTCTCACCTTGGTTAAAATGTTTCTCTGACCTCCTCACACTGCACTGCTACTCTCAAAAGCAATTTCCTCATCAGCGCTCTCTCCTACTGTAACTCCCACCTCTATTTGTGCACTGATTAAGAGACCTCACCTCCCTCCCATCCTTGCAAGTTATGAGTTTGCCATCTGTTTGCCATTCTGGCTCAACCCCCCCCCCCCCCCCCCCCCCCCCCCCAATCATCCCCAAACCTATCTTCATAACAATGGATACGAATATAAAGAGTGATTCATCCAGGTCAACAACTGTGCTCTGTACCAAATAAAGTAATAGTGGTGTACTAATTCAGAGTCCTTTTCTTCCTGAAAAAAAAAGAAAAAAGAAAAAAAAGCTTCTCTTTTTTTATCAGCAGACACGGATGTTTCTTGTGTTGTTGCACTTCAGCCTCAATATTTATAGGAGGTTGCTTAATATTTGGCCAGCCAAAAAGTTTGCTCTATAAAGCTCTTATTCCAAAAGTTGGCGTTGTAAAGTGTCCTTACTTATCCCTCAGTCCCTTCTGAACTTCTTTTTAGTGCACTTGATCCAATGATTTACAGGCATGACATGTGGGTGGCAGTGTGAGCATGTGTGTTATTACTCACTGCAAAACCCTGGCTAAATCCCATCTACTGTGCCCCGATATAATAACAAGGAGCAACGCCAGCGTTCCTTTCTAAATGGCACACTGGCTTAGGCCATATATCAGTTTTTTAATCTACCCTTTCCAGGCACCACATTAATGATTGACTTTAAAATTTGTCCCTTTTTTGAGGAGCAGATTAGTTTAAACACAGGGAGTTAGTGGGCAGAAAAGTGTCTTGGGGAAGAAGAAGAAGGGAGAGGGGAAAAGAAAGAGAGAGAGAGAGAGAGAGAAGCCATAACCACTTTCCCATTAGGCTATTGATTTTTCTCCCTCTCAAGGACAAGCTTCATTCCTGGGCCTATGTGTGGACTGTCTGTCAGGAATCTATGGCTCAGCTTTACACTCAAGAGTTGTGTACCTTGGCTGCCTGTTAGGCCCAGCCATATATCTGACCACACTCAGTATGAACAAGAAGGATTGGCAAATTTAGACGAGGTCAAAGTGCACGTACTGCTGATCTGAGCGTCTCTTGTTGGTCTGGAAGTATACAGACAAGTGGGTGCGACTGGCATGAAATGCTGCAGCTTTATAAACAACAGAGAAAAGGCTCGTTCCAAGTACCACAAACACACACAAAGGCCCAGGATAACTGTTTAACACATGCACAACCCAGAGAAAAAGGGAAAAAAGGGGGGACCACATCAATGAATTCCACTAAAATCCCAGCTCAAATCGCTTAGTGAAATCCTTGGTGACAGCTATTGATTTTTCGGTAGAGTCTAGTTAATTGGGCTCTGTACCCTCTAAAAAGTGTGTGGTCCTATATCCTTTTTCCTTTGTTCAGCTACACTTAATCATCTTTCCCTCAGCTATAGATTTCTCCCTGACTGTGTGTTAGAATCCATAGACATCAGGCCTGTGTGGACTGAGAGGAGAGGGAGGCAAAAGTTCACAAGGATCAATAAGTGCTTTATGGCCCAGATCAGATGTGCATGGTAGTCCCTAAAAACCTCCAACCGCCACCGCAAAGGCGGAAATAGGTAGACGAAAGACAACAGCTCTTCATCAAAGAGAAATATAGAGCCAATGAAATGGTGGTGTAACAAAACAGCAGGTTCCCAACCTTAACGTCTCAATTAGTGCTCACAATCAAAAGGAAACAAGGGCTCGTTAGGGTGTAAAACAGGAGTTCTCCTCAAGGCTGCGCAGCCAGTGTGACTTGCCTTTTTGCTGCATACAGGATGTATATGCACCATCTTAGTCCGTTCTTTAAAAAATCAGCTGCTCTTTCGTCTTGTGTCCATTGTCAGGTCGTATTTACTTTCTGAATTTAAGGCATTAGGATGTTTACTACCACAACTGAGATGCAGTTGTGTTTTGTTGTTCCAAGAGTTCTACTGGATAGATTTTTATTCGAGTTAACTGCACAGCTTAAATACTCGATTGGTTACAGGTCATACTGTAATTTCTATCTAACAGGCCAGTATTAAGAAGAAGAAGAAGTACTCATACATAACGCATAAGTCATACTTAAATATGAGCCTAAAGTAATTTAAAGAGCACAGGGGTTCAGTTAAAAGCACAGTAGCCCAACCTACTTAAAAATGTATGTCTATTTAAACACAGATTGATCATCCTAATAAAACATAAAAACTGCAGTAAAAATAAATCTTCTAAGTCTCTTTTTTAAACACTTACATGTTGGCGTGTTTCTAAAAGTGCTTGGTGGGGCATTTCAAGCGAAAAGCTGTTGCTGCCTTCAATCTTATTCATGGGACAACTAGGGGACCACTGGCTAATGATCGAATGCTGCTTGTGGGCTCGTACGGGATAAGCCATACTTTTAAGTAATTGGGGGCAGGGCCATGCAGTGCTTTGTAAACAGTTAAAAGGATTTTAAAATCAATTCTGGTGTGCATTGGAAGACAATGCAGAGATTTAAGGTGTGATGTGAAGGGTCTTCATATTCCAGGTTAAGAAAGTGCAGCAGCATTCTGCAAAATGTGCAGTTATCTCACAGACTTTCTTTTTTTTTTCAGAGTTAGAGTGTGACGGACGGCCCTCATTTTTGACGTATTATTGAGGTGAAGGAAAAAAGGTCCGGTTATGTTACTGTTGACATAATTCAATTAGGCACCTGTTATTATCACCAGGGTTCCTGGTAATAAACTGAGGTGGGCTGTGATTGTTTTTGCTTTGCTTTTGACCCTACAATGATGATGATGACACAGCGTTCCTTAGGATGTGCAGATGAATTAATCACTTTACTAACTCGAGAGGTTGGGGCTCCAGCGTTTTGCACCTACAACAGAAGCCAACTCACATTGGATATTTTCATAGTGTCTTTTGCTTTTGTGCCACCAATGTTATTTTCTGTGGACCTGCAAAATCTGCCATAGACATTCAGAGAAATAAGTTAACTTCTGCCCAGTATTCAGTGGAAAGTTGTTCCAGTTGAAATGACTTTAACAATTGGAATGTGTTTAAAACATCAAGAACAAACAAAAAATCAGTCACACAAATACTCAGCCTGAATTCTAAGAAAATTCTGCTGCCATAACAAATGATGACATGAAGGTGGGGCAGTGGTTAAATTTGGTTTTGCCTGTAGAGACAGCATATTCAGTATTACTTTTATGAAAAGGAAATCAAGATTAGACACAGGTAGCATGTTCGAGGCTACTTTATTGCCTGTGCTTGTGGCGCCACTTGGCATTTTTGTTTTCATTTTGAGGAAAATGTGTCCAAACTGTAAGAATTTGTAAGGGAAATTCTCATTGAAGATGAGGCCTAGGAGGCACATTTTCCTTTACGTTCAAGTGTTAATGTAGCCAACGGTGTAGTTTTAACAGGTTCCAAGGTTAGCTGCACAGTACCTCAATGTGTGGGTTGTTGAAATAATCTATGGAGACTGCTGTCGGCAATGTTTCACCTTTGCCATTCATTTATGTACTGCACAATAAGTTTCTCATTTGAAACCAGATTGTGTAAATAAAATCCCATGAAGGGATAAGTATGGAGTTTGAAAGGGAATGGAGTTAAATAACAGAATCTCATGAAAAAAAGGCACTTCTTTATAAATTGTCAGGTGAATGTTGCTTGAAATGGGTTATTAAAGCCAGGTATACTGTGCATCGAAGGTCCTATAAAGAATCTGTCTGGTGGTTTTTCAATTATAAGCACTTAGATCTTGAGATTATGACTTGAATTATTAAAAAAATGGGGAAAAAAACCCCCCCATCGGAAATAGAATTCAGCGGGCGATCAAAATGAAACAGCAGCATCGACAAATTCGTATTTGTTGCTCACAGTGGGGCTGACATGATGCTTCTGGGCTCCTGCTGACTCTTATAACAAGCTCCATACGCCATAGAGGATTAATAAAACTGCAGCACTATTATAAAGTCTTCATTTGTTACAAGGTTATGGTCATATAAAATTGACCCCAAGTGTCCACGAGATACTGCCGCTGTACCTCATCAATTAATTACACCAATTAGACATGTTGAATTATGCAATGAAGATACCATCATATAACTAGGACTGTGTGTCGTCCATAATGTTGTAGGTAAGCATCAGAATAGACTGACGGCTGTGTGAACACGTGTCTCGTCTGATGCTGTTTTTGATTTAGCAGCCAGCAGTGAGAAGAGCTGATCGTGTCTCCCAATTATCCCGGCAGATGAAAGTAACAAGCGAAACAATAGATATAGCGCTTGGCTAAATGGACTCTAATGGTAGAGAAAGAAACCTGGGGAGGGATGGACAGGCGAGAAGAGAAAGGGTAAACAAAAAAATGGCATGAATTAGCTGGTGCAAGAAGAAGGAGGGGGAGTCTGATTTCATTCTTTGTGGGAAACAAATTCATAGATGACCTCTTTCCTTTCATACTGATGTTGCTGTTTGTGCTCTTTTTATAATGGTGCACTTTTTAAAGGTGTGCTTCTGTCTGCCTCTAATTGATTGGAGGAGCTATTTCACACAGCAACAAATGTTTCTCAGGAAAACTGAGGCATCAGACTCTTTTTTTCTCTCTTGTGTTTCGACTTTCTGAACACAATGGATGGTAACATCTAACCGGAAAGAAGCCCGCCTGTATTAATTATTATTATTATTATTTTTTTTTAAAAGAGCACAGACTGCTCAATCTTTGCACCACTCGTGTTTTACAAGGTTGCTGTTTGAATGAGAATTAGCCCATGTGTAAAGTTCAGCTCAAACTCAATGAATGAACATTTTGTGCAGACAATTTTTCAAGGTTTATTTTGCACAGGGTCTGCACTGATTCTTTCAAATTCCAAGACATATCCACAACCTTGCGCTCTGATTTGTTCTCTGACAAAGACCCTCACCTTCTCTCTCCTACACAGCTTTTAAATATGACTACATGCCACCAAAGTAGGTAGAAGTACAAATTTGAACTGTATCAAAGGTTCACTGTATTCATCATCATCTAGTGCAGTTGCTGACTGATTTACTCACGTTTCCTCTCGAGGATTACAGCAACTGTATGTTCTGGCTACTGAAAAAAATGTTCTTGACTCAACTTAACTTCAATGGACTGTGAATGTTTCTGCACACGTCTCCTACCTGAAGAACTGATACCTGTGTGCTGGAAAACCCTAGAGAGACAGCTTGGGGACTCCTGGCTCTCCAGATTTGTTCATGTGCTGAGACCAGGCAGTGGATTGGTGTTGTCAATGTCAAGTCTTGCCTTGATCAGCTGGAGCTGGGGATTGAATCCCCCAACCTTCCGGATGACGAGGCCGACTCCACCAACTGAGCCACAGCTGCCTTGTTTGGAGGCTTTTCAATTACAGCATTTGCAAATGTGTTTGCATGTGCAAAATTATGTGTGGATAAAACCAAATCATGAATTGACTTACAGTGCTATAGGGGAAATAACTTAATAGGAAACCTACACGTAGTACAGATAGAATGCAATATGAAAAGAAAAAAGAAGCAGAAATGGGTTTTATTCACTCAATAATGCCCCATGCTGTGAGCTTACATGTTATTACTGTGGTCTAAAAGGCTTGAAGGCAAGAAAACCTCAATGTTAATAAGTATACCTTCTGTGTAAACTAGGCAAACACAACAGTCTAAACGGCACTTTAAGTTCAGAGTGTTGGAGCGCTCTCACGTCTCCTGCTTACACCTTTTATACTGCGGGACATATATAGTCAGTGCTAATCATGTGTTGGCCCTGAGTTTAGTTTGCCACAAGGATAAAGTCAGTTCTCCTGGAATGTGCTGTGACACACTGTGACGGAGAGAGAAAAAAAACCCCCAGATGAGATATGGATCAGAGGAGTGAACAGGTGGCGTCCAGGGTTTGTGTTAGAGCCAAAACACTGATCCACACTGTGGGACGCTGGGCAGCCAGGCAATTAAGGTGTGTCTGTAGGTCAATGACCAGACTGGAAAGCTATTGGAAGCGTTTGTGTGTGTGTGTGTGTGTGTGTGTGTGTGTGTGTGTGTTTTGGGTGTTGTAGTACTCCTTCTGAAAGTAGCTTAACTTGCCATAAGGCTTACGACAACATCTTTAGTGCAAGCGCAGTACAACGCTGAAGGATACTTTCTTAATTATAAAAATACACTGCAATACCATTGTTTTTGTTTTCCTCAGCAGCTCTGTGTAAACTTCACTTACCAGTCTCAGACAGCAGTTTGATGGACTCCAGCACACGCTCAGTGTAAACCCCAGGTTCGTAGTTTTCCATCTCGGCATTAATGATGTGGACCACGCGGGCGGCTCGGCCCCGGATGGCTCCAGCGGTTCGGTCAAGAGTGTCCACATCTCCCTCTTGCAGAGCAATGACGCATTTGTTGACATCCTCAAGGATGTGGTTCTCTTAGGAAAGAAAAAATAAATACAAATTCAGCAGTGAATGGAACTGGCAAGACCAGACTGTCTCTTTATCTTTGTACGTTTGAAGGACGATTGAATGTCCCTCAACATGGAATGTTCCTATTTTCAGTATTTTACTTCTGATGATTAAAACAGTATATTATTCATTCAAATACATTGATTGTAATGATTCATGTGCATCACTGTATTTGAAAGATTTGTTTGAAGGAAAAATATTTAGTTGAGAACAAATACAATTTTACATCACATCAACAAATAATCCCAAACTATTTCCAAATCCAGATTAACTGAATGTAAAGTGTATAGATGTTTATTTAGGAAATTACATTTGGGCCCCCCACTTGAAGGACTATAGACATCTATACATTGGGCGCAACCTTACCTAGCAACCAACTGGGTCCAGAAAACCATGTCAAGCTAAAGAAATGATTATTTGTGATAATTTGATTTTGCTCCCTGACTTTGTTTTCCTCTTTGATTTAATCTTTAGTTGTTTTTTTTTCTTTTCTAAATGAACGTCATGGTTTCTTTATGTCATCAAAGTTGTAATTCTATTCTCATATGCAACTCGACGTTGGCCCGACAAGTCACTGAAGGAAAACCTTGTCTGTGAGTGAGTAGAAATAAGGAACCTCTTGGAGTTTTCCTCGGATAGTCATTCAGTGAAGCTTTCTGGACTGTCTCATACCTGACACCGAAAGGAAGTCATCCACAGAAGTGATGTCATCCACAGCCTCGGTGAGGATGCGCACCTGCTTCTCCCACTGATCCTTGAAAACGTCCATGTTGTCCTGGGCTACTTTGCTTTGAGGGCGGGCAGCCAGTGTGAGAGCAGCGTTGATCACCTGGCACAGGAAATGGACAACATGACTAAACCAGATTTCAAAATATAAAATGTCATGCTAAAAGATATTATACTGATAATACTGGTATACAGACAGTACTTGTTTCAAAGATTAATGGATTATTTTTGAACTGGATTATTTCAAGACATTTTTTAAGCACACACACACACACACACACACACACTCACACACACACTAATTTCAATGTGTCAGTAATATAAATGATAACACAACAAACAATACTTGTGTATTGTCCAAAAGCTCAAAGGGTGTTTTCAAAAATGTTCATTTCCACAGATTTAAGGGAATAAGTTTATCTTTACCCAAAATAAGAAGTAAGCTCCATGTAAGATAGAACATTTGGCTCTGTGCCAAAGGCGATCAACACTTCAGAGGATTTTATGATTTAATGATGAAAAAAAAAAAGAAGAGGCAAATTACATCCCTATTCCTTTTATTTTTAGATTAGCCCACTGAGACTCCACACATCAATAGTATTAAGCACATTACTAGGTCAGCTTCAGCCAGAAATAGCACAAAGTTTTTTTTTTTTGTCTCTGTTGTTTTAGATACAGTTTTAGTTGGATTAATCGGATCGAGAAAAGAGAAACTCTGATCTGGACATGGCAGCTACTGAGGTGTTTGCATGTGTGAAGATAAGGGACTCTACCCTGAACAGATGGAAATATTTCTCTTTGTTCCTTTTTTCCCAATCACAAAGTCTGTTTGTATTGTGTTTTTCTTTAAATCTTTGTATGTTGAGCGTTGCCTAAAGGCATCATGTTTTGTGTGTACTGTAAGCGGGTCTGAGCTCTTTAGACATTAGATTCTGAGCCTTACACTCAGCTGCTCCGCTCCATGTCTCGTGTTGGGTCCCTCGTGAATGAGGCCTACGGTTAACCTTGGCGACAACAAATCGATTTCAACCTCCTCCTTCGCTTGCATCCTGAGAAACAGCACTTCAAGGTCCACCTACACATCATCATTCGATGCTCCTCGTCTCTTTCTGCCAATGGAGACTCTCTCCGTTTCATTCCTAGCTGTTCCACTTCTCATGACTCTCTAGAGATACAGACTTAAACCACATCTATGAGTGTTTATAATTACCAAACGTCAATCGCGTTTTAGCAGAGAGCTTTCTATTATGGGAGGCAAGTGTTGTGTGACAGCCTTACCTGTGGACATAAGCTGTCGATTTGGGTTGCTGCCATTCGAACCAACTTCACACCCTCTTCATTGTTGGAGATGGAGCAAGCCAGGTTAGCGACCTTTAAAAAAACACAACAAAACAACATAATTATGAGAAAATAAAGCGTAATCCTTGTTTCCCGAAGGTCCTGAGCAGAAAACAATTTTCCCACTCCAACATCACACATAAGTCCCACTGAAAAAAATAACAGAAGGTCAGCGCTGCAAACTGAAGAAACACGGAAACTGAGTTTCATGAACAAAAATCTTGAGCTTTAGTCAATGGAAAATTGATTGGTCTCCCTTAAATAATCAATGACGCATATCAGCTATATAGATTTATTTGAACATGCTATTTTTTCATGAGAGTCGAAGGTTTTTATCCTTGATTTCTAACACACTACTATGTGTGAGGTCTCTTCACAGCCTGCATTGCTGAAAAAAACACATGTACACATCCCAATATTTCAAATGGACATGTGAAGGTTGTTTAAAGACCTGCACTGTATACACACATAGCACATTATATTAGGTTCATGATGTGATGTATGTAGGGGAAGAAATAATTGTAACATTTTTTTATAATGAAATAATTGATGAAGGGAAATGGATCAAAGTTCAGATTCTGCTCAATGAGTAGCTTTCATTTTCAAACAATATAATTAGAGCACAAAGATTGTGCCAATCATGATGACACAGCTGCCACTTTTCTTTTTGTGATGGGCAGCAGGTTGAAAAAATAAAACATGCAGATGAGCTATAGATGATCCAGATGTTGTTGATCAGTCCAACAGATACTTTCCTGCAGAGCCCTGATGGTTACATATCTCTCAATGATTTCATTCCAAAACAACAGACGAAGCACATGTCAAGAATGTGTGTGATTTATGGAGTGACGAGGAACATAGCGCTCGGTTGGTGCGAGGTAATTGGATCCATTCAGATCAAAAGTGGCCAGGTTCACACAATATGTATACCTTAAGCCTGACTCATTTCCAGCATGCCTGTGATGCATGACTAATATACCTCGAACATTAGAGACGTCGGTGGTGGAAAGAGCTGCTTTATTGTAAAATTAAGCTGCCACATGGTTTTTATGTGGGAAACAACCCCTTACTGTGATTTATGACTGCCTTTCCAGCGTGGTACTGTGTTGTGATACAAGTGTTTTCAGTTTGACTTCTTTGTGTAAGATTAGGTAAATCCTGTCATTTTTCTAATTTAGGCTTAATTTGGCGCAGAAATAAATAAATAAAATAGAACGGACAAAGAACATTCAATCCGTGTACACATAATTCCTTTCTGACTGAAACCCACGCTGTCTGCTGTATTCCCACATGAAGTCGTCACATTTCTCCACGACATCGCTGCACTTCACAGCTAATTTTTATAACTTCAGACTCTGTATAAGCCAATACCATCCTAAAGTAAATCAGATTTCAGCAGGAGCACCGGCTTTGAAACTGAGCTAAACAGACACATGCCTGTTGGCAGCAAAAGGTGTCAGTCTGCATTAGCACTTCGAGTGCTCACATGTCACTGTTTGAGTTAAATTGAGGTAAATCAAATTTGTGTTTGAGGACTCTTGCTTAGAGCTCTGTCTCTTTACTCATGACAGCAATGAGCACATTGATGGATTGCACTTCTTTATGTGAAGCACTGCGTGTGTGTGTGTGTGTGTGTGTGTTGTGTGTGTGTGTGTGTGTGTGTGCGTGTTAGTGTGTGAGAGAGAGAGTAACAGAGTGTGATTGAGACTTTGTGTTTCACATAAACATAAGTGGCTGCTTGTAGAGGGTTTGAGAAAAAAAAACAAAAAAAACCTGTGCAGCTCAATGTAAAGGACAACTCCAGCATAATCTCAGCTCCCCGCATTCAATTACTGTCTTATATAACAATAAACCATGCGCAGCATTTTGTAGAACCTATATTAAGATGTGGCATGTTTGCAAACTCCTACTTGCGCTTGCAAAGTAAATTTAAAGTTAAATCTGTCAAGTGTTAGCAAAACCCTCGTATAAGAAAATACTTCCAATTTAAGCCATTATAGCATTTCAATTTGATTCTCCTTTTCCTCCACCAGGCTAAATCTGGAGGAAGCATTGTCTTTGTTTGATCTTTATACAATAAAGCAGCACTTTCCATTACATTGGTTGATAAAACTCTTGATTTGTACACATTAAACCTGAATGAAAACACCAACATGACACACGGAAATGACCTGTTTGTGGCATGGTTTTTCTCTTCTTGGTTTGTGGGCACTAATACTTCTGAAACTTTCCCCAAATAACAAAGCTTTGATGTGTTATTTCCTGTGTCTCCATGAGATACAAGGCTCTCAAGGAACAGGACAAAGGTGCAGCACTTTTTTGTTATTTTATCTCTTTCTCCAATTACTGTACAATTGCACTACGTGACCGTCAGAAAGAATCTCCTGTCTCTGTCTTTTTTCTCGTACAAAGTTTCTTTTCTCTAGTTGTGCTTAGGCCCAGCGGCTTTCTGACTGCTTCAGTGGGCCCATGTGAGGCATGGGGGCAGAGGGCGTTCTGGAGGTTGGAAACATGCCCAGCAAGCCCACTCCATCCTACCCAAACACACAGAGCTGGGCCAGGGCCAATGCTGCAACACTCCAGCCAAAACTACTAATTGCAATTATCTAAGGAAGTGCCTCTCCTTTGAGCTTTGATTTTATTTTATTTTTTTATTTTTTTCAAAGAGAGGAGAAAAAAACCAAGACAGAAGGTTTGAGACTACAACACGCAGGCCTAATGCTGATATGGTCAAGGATGTTGGAACAGAATATGCAATTTAAAGATGTGTGTGCTTGTGTGTGTGTGTGCACTCCTATGTGTGTGGGAGAGAGAGAGAGAGAGAGAGAGAGAGAGAGAGAGAGAGAGAGAGCAAGTGCAAGAGAGCAAGAGAGGGAGAGATCCCTGCTGAATGCCCATCCTTCATTTTAGCCCCGAACAAAGAACTATCGATTTTGTCCTTTTGCTCTGCCCGGGATAATCACTTCAATTCTAATTTGATGAAGGTTTCCACTGCAGCCGGGAAGATGGGCATTCTCATGTATGCAATCTAAATCACCTAAATGGAGCTGAGTAACTGAAAATAGATCTGATGGTGTCATTTTTCCCTGTTTTTTTTTTGTTTTTTTTTAAGACAGAGGGCTGTTACTGAGGGCCTCAAATCTTCCAAAAAAGCACACAGGATAGAAATACATAAAATAAGATCGTCAGTCTTTGTCGCCATTGATCGATGTATATTACCAATTAAATGGGATCAGTTTGTCTCCATGTAATCTCATAATTCTCCTCTTTGGTTTACAGCTCCCATCGATCTTTCTGCTTTTTTGAATTGGATCGTTTTGGTTTGGGTGAGCACATGACTGGCTGTACCAAAGAGCCGTAAAAGTGTGTTCGAAGAAGACTCCTCTCTTCCCTTCAAAAAAAAAAAAAAAAAAAGTCACACCATTTGGACAGCAGTATCAAGCAGCTACGCACTAAACAAATCTCCCGTCTAGTTTGTAGCTTTGTGAAACCAGTTACAGAGACAGCGCCAGCCAAGACGCTGGACATAAACGCCAAGTCCATTGAAGGAACAGGTGTAGAAGAATGGCTGTCAGAGAGGCAATCAGTGGGGTTGACATTTCATGTTATGTGATGTAAGATGGGAGCACTTTGTTCTATTAAAAGCCTGTCATCTGGATGTTTACTCGTGCAGGGATGGCGTCTTCAGGGGCCGCAGGGTCGTGTTTTCTCTATTTGTAATGCACCAAAAAAAAACAACAACCAGAATCTCTCACTGCTCTTTTTCAGCCTGTCTTCTGCATGCACTTACAACCACACACACACACATGCACACATACAAGGTAAATAAAGATGTCTGTCAACATAGATGTGGCAGAACATGAAACAAGGGAATACAGTATGCAGACTGTGAAACAATTACAGGCCTGCCCCTCTCTGGAGTACCTCTATTTGTTTTAGTCATGAGCTGCTAGCTCCCAGTTGTGACGCCTGTACATACATTACATGGAGCAGAGGGTGACAGGAACAGGTTAAGGTGCATGACATCAGGCTAACGCAAGATGTCAAGGTTGTGTGACGCTCGAGTCTACAGGGAATATTGAGCAGCAGGAGTTGACGACCTCCAGTGAGTGACTATAAACCACACCTCTGAAAATCAATCCCTATTAAGGAGTGAAGTGCGCATTGCCTGCAGGAAGGATGCCCACCGGGCTTGCAGCGACATCAAAAGGCAAGTCAGACCTAGCAGCATATTCAAGAAGGAAAAAATGTGGAGCTCCAAAAACAAAAGGCGATAGATTTCTCAGCATGTTCACCATGTTCGATGCAGCACATGGGTCTACTTTCATATGAGGGCACATTTTCAGAACAATAAATCTGACATCATCACAAGTTGTGTAAGAAACGCACTATATTTCCCAGCAGAGGGGAAATATACTGTAATGTGTTTTGTCATAGTTGGTGACAAATAGACAGCAGAGCTCGTTAAATAAAACTCTCATTTGTACAATATCCGAAACTTCATTTTGAAGAAACGAATAAAGTCTAGCAGGCAAACAAAAGCTACTTTCTTTTGCTCGCTGTTGCTACAACAAAATCTGAAGTTAGGCGTTGGGTGTGTGAGTCATTTTGATTACAGATTACAGCTTAATTGCTCCCTCTGCTACCTTTTATTCCGCCCTCTCACACCCACCCTTGCCTGAGAGACAAAGTGGACCCAAATTGTGAGTGACTCTAATGCACTCAGGAGTTCTCTCTACACTCTGCACTAACTCAGAATGGAAATGAGTTGAAGTCACTGTTTACTAAGTGACAGGTCCACTAATATGTTGCTGACTGGGATACAATCCTCTACTCCTCCACACACTGTCTCCCCCGCAGACTCCTGCTTCATCAGCTATGTGCATATAGATATAGCTCCCACCTCACGGGCCACAACAACAGCTCTTATTATTTAGACTGGCCAATATGAAAAGTAGAAATCTTTATAATAGACTCCAGCACATGACCTATCAGCTTAGCCATATTTACTTTTATTAGTAATAATAATGAGTGTCAGTAATAGGCTTGTGTGTGAATTAATGTTTAATCTCCATTAATGGAGGTTGAATCAGATAACAAAGAAGATAATCGTCCTCTTTATGTCCACTTTCTGTTTGCCCATTTCGTCTTAAATTCGCTACCCAGCTGTTGACTTTTTTAATCGAAAATAGTAATGAGAACACTTTCATGTAAAATAAACAGAAATTAAAAAGGGAAAGAAAAAGTTCCCCAGAAGAGATAAAACAAACTAACCAAGCAACGGCAACAACAGCAAATGTTTGTACCTTAAAACTTCTGACAAAAGCCCATTCCACTTTAAGGCCCAGTCCCTTTTAGCAGCCTGGTGTAGCTGCATATTTTGACATATAAAGGCAGGTCTCAATCAGAGCCACACCCTTTTTTATTGATGGCCTAATTTTGTACATGGTTATACGTTCTGGTGTATATGTAAAATTTTAACTCTTTTTGCTGTGCTTTGCACAGGTCTGTTAAAAAAAAAAAAAATTAAAAATGAAAGGCCCGTCAAAAATGTACACCTGTCCCAAATAAAGGCAGAGTCGTTCAATAGGCTGAAGAAAAATAAAACAAGTTTAACAGTACGTCAATGAAACAGATCATGTCTCAAATCTAGCAGAGTATTCTCTATAAAACATTGTAAAAGAAGATGTTACCTAAATGTACAGTTTGACTTATATAACTAAATTCAACTAAATTCTCCAGAGCCTTGGACAAATGATCTACTGAACTGACGTCTTTGTAATAGCTATAGTGAGAGTTCCAAAGAGATGAGATGTAATAGTTTAAAGTCCATCACAATCTCATGTGAAGGTTTCTGCATTAATGCTCACAAGGTTTAAGGACAAGGTTGTTAGCGTGGTGTCGTAAGCTGTACAAAAGAGGACCATGTTTAAGAGTGGAGACTGAATAAGACAGTTGAGGTGTTCAGAATGTGAGTGTGAGATGTGCTACACATCGCAGGAAGCTTAGTTAATGTTGATTTGATTTGCACAACTGCTTTAAGGACTGGTTCAGTGGTTCGTGCTTTTGTTTCACAGAGAGAAGGTTCCTGGTTTAAATACCGCCTCAGACCGGGCCCCTCTGCTTCTCTGCGTGGAGTTTGCATGTTCTCTCTGTGCATGTGTGGGTTCTGTCCGGGAACTCCCGACTCCCTCAGACCAAAGACATGCCCTCGAGCTCAACTGGTGACTCTAAAATTGCCTGTAAGTGTGAATGTGAGTGCGGATGCTTGTCACAAGCAGTCCAGGATTTACCCCGCCGCTCGCCCAATGTCACCTGGGATCAGCTCCAGCTCCGCCCCGAATAGGAAAAGGGGTATTCAGAACGGATGGATAAATGCTTCTACGCATTTGCTTGTTGGAGAAAAGCATCTACAATATGAAATATGTATAACAATGTGACAATTAGTATGTCAGTAAAACCCAAACAGAAAAGTGTAGTTTTCTTCTCATGCATATCAGTGGTTTTATAACCAGACTGTTTAATCTGTAACTCTTAAGAAGAAGTGAAATGTGTGTGAAGAAATCAGGTTAAGACATTCACAAAGGTCCCTTGATAGCAACATGAAAGTTCACTGACCCGAATCCATACGGTCAATGAACTTTGAAGTAAGCGGCTTTGCACATTAGCCCCCGGTTAATGTAAACATCCCCTTATGCAAAACGTCGACGTGAAGAACATGTCGAGGTGTGTGTGTGTCTAAGGTGCTGATGTTCGACAGTTCAGAGGAAGTCAGGGGGAAAAGAAGGACAGTACACTTGACTACATCAATTACAGTTATACAGTTTATATGCCATGAGTTTGATTCACTGTAAAATAACTTTTTGCGTGAATTATCAAGCGTTGTGTTTGATTCAGCTCCTCAGCGGGTTACGTTCAGCTTCTGCTCTCTTCTACAGACTCTCACGCTGCATTTGTATTTTGGTTGAATCATTTGAGCGTCAATACACTCTACAGCCTCTGAACACATGGATCAAGTAGTTCAAAGATCTTTTAACAAGAAAAACAAACATTTAGAGATTCTCGGAAAGTTTGTCTCAGGGGCTTTTTTTTTGTTTTTTTTTTTTTTTTCTGCAAAGTTTATAAAACTATAACTTCCACGAACAGAAAACACTTCACGTTGCCTGGAAACACTGGAATTAAGACCGATGCTCTAGGATAAAATGAAAACACTTCACTGAGACCCTGAATGCTCTTAGGCCACAATCACATCTGTGTTGTGCCGTCCCTCCCCGTTCCACCTGTTAACTATTAACACATTTGTGCCGCTAAAAAAGATTATTTGTAAGCTAATTCATTTAGAAGACCTTTACTTGAATGACCTTCCAGAGACTATGACACAATTATATGTATGTGTGTCTGGTTTGCTTCCATTTGTATGCAAGACCTACAAGTATGGTCTGACTGTGCATGGAGATAAGCTGCAGCACCTTTTGCTTCTGAAATGCAACAGAAGATGTTTTCCATTCATTTCAATTACACCACATGCATATTCTTTTTTTTTTTTGCAATCTCTACCATTTCTAAGGTTATTTCCATCTGGTTTCATGAAAAAGATCATGGAGTTTTAGCATGTCGGTTTTAACGTGTTCACTTTTTCTTAGAAAACCGCTGCTGAGGAATTTTCTCTTTCTGGGTCTATATGATTTTGAATCAGAGCAGTGATTGAACCCTCCAGAAAACAGGACAGCCTCCACAATCACATCATGGTCTCCTTGACAACCATGACTGAGCTTGCATGAAAGGCTGACAGAGTGTGATTTACAATGGTCGTTTCTCTGGAGCCGCAGCTGACGAGAGGGTATTCCTGCTAATATCATGGCTGGCTTTCTCGATAAATATGATAATTTGCTGTGAGCTGCCGGGGAGGCGAAGCAGCGCTGCGAGCAGGAAGAGGGTCACAGCTTTACGTGAGACAACAGTGCCGGGTGGACGGCTGCACAGTTCAGACAAAAACAGACGCATTCAAATGCCCTCACATGTACAGCGCATACAGTAGCAGCAGAAATGAGACTATAGAGGCACCTGACGTAATAGAAGAGGTGAAATGGGCAATCTGTTCTCAGTGGTCTGTACTTCACTTGTCCAACCTTTTCAAAGCTGGAATGTAAAGAACCAGGGGCTTTTTCATCCACTACCACTTACATAGAGGCTTCAATATGTGATTTATTTACATTGATATTTATAAATGGAAAGGCCATAGGAGAAGAGGATGCACCCCTGGAGAATAATATCCACAATATAAAATTTTATTGAGCTCAACAAGGGACACAGAGAGGTAATTGAAAGCAATATAAATAAATCATAAAGTTAGCTGACTTGGAACAACAATATAAATGCGTGCGTGTATGTTCGCACATTTTCTACGAGCGTCTTAAAAGCGTCAATTCAGAGGCCGGGTTATTGGTTGATCTTGTTCATGTTGCAGTGAATGATGTAACGTAAAGAAAAGAAGGGAACACACCGCGTGACTCACCTCTCCTCTCGGGCGAAGGGCAACTCTTCACACTTTCTTTTGGCTTTCAGTGTGTCGCTGCACTGCTGTGCTCCAGTCTGAAGGAGCAAAATCCTGGGCTAGACTGATTTCTTTGCTCCGAGCACTCAATCGCACAGGGGGTGTCAGTACCGCCTATGCAGGCAGAAAGTGGTGTCACCCAGGTAGGGAGTACAGTGGTATGTTCATCTGAAAACATCTTTTGCTTTTTGTTCCTGCTGGTACTGTACTGCCACAGGGGCCAGACTGTCTCACTCACTGTTCCTTTCTCCCCGGAAAACAACAAAACCAAAAAAAGCAGCCAAGACTGTTTCAACTGATGTATTGATTTCTCTTTGCTCTCTCTTTCTCTTTCCCCCCCACCTCCTTTCCTTTCCAAGAGTGCTAGCCAAGCAGTCGGCTTGGCACCAAAACATAATTATGAAAATGGACCTCGAGGTTGTTTCTTTTAATCTATCCGTTCATTCTCAAGTCCCTCTGCAACAGAAGCGTTTCAAAAACTGTTTCAGGGGCATTGAAATGTTTAACCCACTGTGCTGTAAAGAATGCTATACTTATTGGTCGCTGTCCTAATCAGGTGTGAAACAGATGCATCCCTACTTTATGCCAAAAATTATCAGGACATGGCAACACGACCTGGGCTCACGTTGTTTACTGTAAGCAGACTTGCGGGCGTCTAACGGCCGAAGCAGAGCGCGATTTGAATGCTCGATACTTTCTGTCAAACGCTGGCATCACTTTACACCGTGTGGCAGCCGTGACAAAGTGCCTTGACTCAGACAGCAATTGCCTCTCCCCCCCCCCCTCTCTCTCTCCCCCAGCTTACAGTTCAATGGCCAGTGAAACCAAAATGACACAGTCAAAATTCGGCCCATTTTCAAGACATTAAACTCTGCAGCATGACGAGAGATGCAGTACCTGCAGTAACAAAATGCTGCTCTACTCAAGGTGACAGTGTAAGGTTTTATTGGAAATGCAGTAGAGAAAAAAAAAACAAAAAGCAAACATTTAGATATGTCTCTACTGCCATTTGTTTGGTGTCACAGCAGAACAAATTGAAACTACTTTACTGTGAAGAAGTTTCAAAGCATCGCATGCAAGAAATGGTGCCTTAAAACGTCTCTTTTGAAGGTGATCATGTCAGTGATAAAAGATTGTTTATCCTAGATCCCTTTGACCTTTCACAGATTAGAGCATTCATCCCCATTTAATACAGGACTACATCCTCAGTTGATCCAAAAGGTTCTGTAAAACCCAAGTCCAATCTCAAACAAAATGTGGACACAGCAAGACCTTGACATTTCTCCACATCACATCCCTCTGCCTCCTTATATCTGTCAAAGGCACAAGGGAAGCATGATTAGTCCTGTTGGATAATAGATGCACGCAGTGGGAAAGGTCAGCAGTTGTCGGGCCTTAATGCCTCAACCTTTAAATTGGGGGATGGGCACAGGGAGAGGAAATTAAAATAAAAAGAGAGTGGCGAGGAAAGGGGTTGGTGACACTGATGATTTATAACAATCAATAAAATTGCTCATTTCATGTCATACCCCGTGTGAGGCAGGGCGGAGATTTGAAAACATCACAGCTCAGAAACCAGAAAAGCACGTCCTCAGTGGACGCTGACCTGAGAAACTCCTTCATTAAAGCAAAAATCAAAGAGCTGATGAGATTGGCATTACAACCATCACATAATGTTCTCCTCCTTTTCTATTCCTATAAAGTGATGACGGCTTCGAAAAAACAACATAAGTCCTTTAGAGAGCCCTCGTGCTTCAGATGGACTATTTGATCTGCTCTTTCTGCTGTGTTTGTATCTCAGGAAATCTTTATGTGCCCGTGGAAATGTCACATTGATTCCTGTGCTTTTACATTAATGCTTGTGCAATTTTCTCTCAGGTGAGAAAAGGGAAGTGTGAAGACGTGAAAGGCCATGATGACACTGGCTGTGAGAAGAATTAACAACGCAATTAAAGCAGTCTCCATCTCGCCACCCATTAGCTCCTTCTTAGAATATCATTCCTAGTAGGCTGTTAATAAATAACACCTTATGTATAATGTAGGGAGCAGCCACGCTTTTGTTGAAATTTGAGCATCTTTATACGCATTATATGTCTGTAGTGATATACAGTACACCGTATAGTTAGTGTGGCTACTTTCTGCACAGTGATAAAGATGTCAGGAGATAAAAAAGGGGATGAAATGAAACAAAGAGCAGATAAGAAAAGTGATAAAGGAGGACATCTAGAAACTTTTTCCATAATTTTCTCTCCTGTCACATCGTACAGCGTGATTTTGGTCACATTAGGATGACGGGGGGGAAAAAAAAATCCCAGTAAACATTTCATTTTCCACTTTACTGACTTTATGAAGACAAACGTTTGGAAATGAGAGTGTAAGTGGCATCACACATCCATCTTTGGTTGATGTCGGTTTTACAAAAAGCCGACAAAACGTGTTTGAAATCGTAATAGCAGTGTCTTGGCACACTTTTTTGGCAGAGGACATTCAACGAAATAAAAAAATAAATTGCTGCGAGTTGAAGGACCCAGTGACCAGACAAAATCAAATTTGCAATCTGCACAGGCCTTTGGTGCAATGGCTTTGGCTAATTACTTCATTAAGGAGCAGACATAACTTTTGCCCTGGGTTGCCAATTAAAGTGAACCCTGGAATCAAATGTGTAATAGGTGCTTTTCTTACGTCGACATGATAAACTATAAATTGTGAGTCCAATTAATTTAGGATTGGTGTAATTAAGCTTTTAGAAGTGAAAAGTGCAGCACCTATTGCTCCTTTGGGAGAAGTCTATGGGCATCACCACAATAAATAATGCTCACACTCCTCACTCCTCCACCTTGAGGATGCTCTTGCACATAAAGAACTCATTAAAACGCGTTGCCTTCATCAACCACTTTTAGGAAGAGCTTGCCTCATGACCAGCTGGGGTTCAGCCTGTAGCATTTAAGGTTATTTTCTCAGTATAACAGACGGCAGGTTTGTGGGAGTCACCGTCAGGGCATATGGCACAGCTGCTGTCCCAGGGGTGTTGTTGCTTCACTGTGTAATTGGATATTTGTCTTGAAATGAGGCTGTCTGTTTTGGCCTCTCCGATGAAACGAGACTGACAACAAGTTCTGTTTTTTATGAACAGATCCTAATTTAATTTGCAGTCTCAAAGGGTTTAACAATGGACTGTTACTTACCAATAAAACGCCTTTACGTAAGGTAACAATAACAGCATTTGTAGCTGAATATTATGAGCAGTTGCTCCAGTAATGGATGAGCTGACTTCTAATCTGACATTAAGTGTTTAACTAGAGCTGGAAAGTCAATTCACTTACAATCTGTAAAGAGATGAAAAAATACTGAGTATAATATCATTGGTGAAATACAAGCTATATTTATAGCATTCATATGGATGGATGGATGGATGGATGGATGGATAGATGGATAGATGGATAGATAGATAGATAGATAGATAGATAGATAGATAGATAGATAGATAGATAGATAGATAGATAGATAGATAGATAGATAGATAGATAGATAGATAGATAGATAGATAGATAGATAGATGGATAGATGCACATACAGTCACAGATACACCGGATGCAGACTGACTTTTTAAAATTTCAACAATGTGGTTCACTGTCCACTGTTTTCTGTTTCCCTCCTACTCGTATTATGTTGTCTTATTGAGGAACTAAAGAAGTCTGACAAACACCATTCCATGAAAATGTAGTGAAATTGTTCAATATTATAAAGGTTTGACATTGTTCTGAGTTTATTTGAGTCATTTTCTTCTCAAGACTGAATGCTGCAGACCTTGAATTTCTGCGTATGAAATGTTTTAGCATAGAAATAAAAAAGGTGTTTGGCTTGTATTCCCCTTTTCTGCTTATGATCCTACAATGCAAGGTTTTGGATTTTGTAGATGAAAAAAATATCAATTGTAGGACTCTGAAACTGTCGTTTATAAGGTTATGAGTACTATTGTTGTTGCACTGAACATACTTTTAGTCATGGTCTAACTGTAAGTCACGTTTGACAGACAGGTGTGAAAATTCAATGTAACAAATCTAAAATCGCTATCTACTACTCCCTTTGGTGTGATCTGCTGAGTGTATATTGTAGAGGTGGTAAACATGAGTGAATGAGGTAATCATTATGGACTTAGAAACGTGTGTGATGTCACTCCAGTCAAGCTTGAACCTTTGCAATACACCCGGACAATTCTTGACCCTAAAGCCGAACCCTCCTCCCTTTTACGCATTACTGCTGCATTGTTAACCACATTTTAAATGCAGCCTATTAAAATATTATAAGCAGTACAGTAACCTGGCATTGTATCACTTGGTCTGATACGAGTGCCAACCAACCAGGCAGATAATCACATCATTTCACTGGTTCAGTGAGTAGATGGGGAATACATATGACTGTGTTGGCCAAGCTGAGGGTGAGTACACGAGGATGATTTAAATGTGTTGTTGGAGAAATAAGTTAGACCTTAGTACAACATGAGAAAAACTGAGAAACAACTGACATGTCTAAACTTAGATGTGTTACTTGTGCTAAATTGAGAGGGGAGTAAATCTTCTGAAGAACTCTGCCACTCACATGAAACAAGAGGTTTTGGGTAATTGGCTAGAAACGGTAAAGCAAAGAATGTCAGGATTATTTGCCATGGTAACAGTTGTCTCTCCTCTTCAGCTAACACTGTTGTGAAACTTTAGTCTCCTCATGTTTTTCTCTTTATTGCTGCCCCTCTTGCCAGAATTAATTCACTGGAGCAAGAACTGAATTGTAAACTGAATGAAGTGTGTTGATATGAATTCATATGCTGCGGGCAAAGCTCTGAAGTTCAGCTTTAAGAGCAGTAGGGTAGCACTTTATGTGACAGCACAGTAATTACAGAGAACTTTCTCCTCAAAGAACCATTAATTGCCACATTTTTATTTATTTTTTTGGGTACAACAGGGGATATTGTTATAAGACGAACATGTGAACACATTTGACCTGAAGTGTAATAAGCTTTTTCACCTTAAATGTATAGGTAGAGAAGTTACATATCGTTACAAGGTACCACATGTAATAAGGACATGAAATTAAAACTCCATGAAATGATTTAAGTGAAAATTATCTTAATTCCATTCAGTTGGAACCTATGACAAGGTAACTGTGTTTCTGGCTAAATGAACCGCTCGAACAAAAGTTCTTTGAATGTTTTCTGGCCCACAGTGACAATGTCAAGTACACAAGGGTGTCCCTAACTCTTACCAAGGATACCTCTACGGTTATGTGAAATCAGCAGGAGTCGGTGGGGGGGGGGGACGGGGAGGGGGGGGGGACGACACATCCTCCCCATCATTTTCTCCTCTCCCCACCCCACCAAAAGTAAAGCTCCCCTCTGGAGAGAGAACGGATGGCTCCTTCTGCTCCATTAATCTAATGACAATGCCCCGTGACTAAGACCAGCTTAGCAGGCATTGCTCATCCCCATTGGCTCCCCTTTCACTTAGCATGCCATCTATGCATGAATGCAACAGGGGCAATGACAGCAAAGGAGGAGGGGAAAGTAAATAAAGAGAGACGGCGTGGCTACAAACAATGGACAGATTATAGAGCACTGGTGTCCATGGTTACTGAAGGTTGTCATATACAAGCATCAATAAAGGGTTTGATTGAGTGTATTTAGCAAACTGTCAAAACAGACACCTTTCGTGTTTCTTAAGAGTAAACTTAAAAGTTTCATTTTTGACAAAAGTTACTGTGAGGGCTGGCTCAGAGAGGACCAGCAACTAGTTAAGCTGCTATAGCTGCTCTCTCTCTCTCTCTCTCTCTCTCTCTGCATTCACATCATTTTACTGCATGTCACTATCTGTAAATCTTCATGTGCCATGTAAGTTACTAACCATATATCTTCCTGGGAGCTCTTGAGCTTTCTTGGCTCGTAGGTTCCTCTGGATCGTTGGTGTGGACAGCCTGCTGCTGGAGACCTCCCCAACTCCTACTGCTACAACTATTAGTACAAGCCTTACATCTATTAACAATATCATACATATTTAAGGGATTCTTAGCAGAGCTCTACTTCAACCGCTATAATTAACATAATCAGTCCTGCCGGTTTGTCTTCATTGCAGTTGCTTACGTTAATATAAGACTGATTCAGACAATTGTCATTTTTTGCTCTTACTGATAATACTGATAAACCCTTTTTCACCATTACTATCTTATTATTTGTTGTTGTAGCTGCTCTGTTGGACTCTATTCTTCTTCTTTCTGTATCTCTCTCTATTCCACTTTCCAAGCCCAACACAGTTTGAGCAGATGTCTGTTCAACAGGGGTCTGTTTTTTTTCTTGCCACTGTAACTTTGTCTTTAAATTTCCTATCAATTGGCTTCATGCAAATGAAGATTGATATGTGTGATGATGAGTGTGAGCAGCACTTCTTAAGAGAAAAGGGAAGTAACATCTCTGAAAAACAAACAAAAGATTCGTTCATTTAAGAGTTTAACACTTTGTTCCAGGTCAATTGTTGCGGTGTCTACAAAGTACATGTTCAGGAGAGTAACTATGTCATGTGGTCATGCAGGCAAAGGTCAGCTTAGACTGCAAACAATTTGCAACAGGTCATTTCTTGTGTGTCTCATTAAGGCTTAATAAAACAAGCTCTTCATCGTCAACTGTACAAAATAAAAGCATACCAGCTCAAACCCCAACATTACTGCTCCTTTAAACACTCTAAATCTCAAAGGGCACAAGAGGGAATTAAGATAAGATTCACGTTATAATCATGTTGCAGTTCACGTTACAATTTTGCAGTTTGGCAAATTGCACCAAAGGTCATTTTGGTGCAATTTGCATTTGAATCTGAATAGGAGCATCTGAATTTCTCTGAAGCATATCGATGCCCTGATCAAAAACTCTAAAGGACAAACGATAACCAAAATTAATCCAACAGAGTTTGAAAAAAAAAAATAAAAAAAAAATAATAGAGCCAAACACAGCAGAGAGAGTAATCAAAAGACACTAAATAATGTAGGCTTTGGCAGACATATTGACTTGTTTAAAGATGACACATGAAGTAAACATGAAACAGAACACAGGTGAAAAGAAGAAGAAAACATCAGCACCCTCTGAGAGATAAAAAACATGAAGCACATGCTGAAGCTACTCATGCGGTCATGGTCACATTGGTTCGGTATAATCTTCGATAAATGAGTCGAGAAGGCCATAGAGTTGACCTGGTGGCATGGCAACAGTTCCTGTCATACACATGCTGTGTCAAAATAATTACTCATTCAAAAAGTAGACATTTAATGAGCAGGATAATGAACAGTTGTTATTAAGCGCCACAGGAGAACCAGACCTGCGTCAGACAACTCCAGCTCCCCCTGTAGAGATTCAATTGCCTGATATATTTTCCAAAGATATAGTCCACACAAAATAGATATCACAGGCATTGCATTGAGGACCCACTTGCAGCACAAGTTAAATTCCGGCCGAAGATGGCTATGGTGAGCTTTTGTTTGAGCCCTGTGGAGTAGGTTGAGGAAACAAGTCCCTCCATCTGACGCTTCTGGGAATGTCAGCGCTCTACGGTGTTTGTGTAGCTTGCTGATGTCCCCAGGAGCATCGACTCGGTGTAAGTTAGCCCAGCGTCTCATTTGAGAGATGTTTGCTCCAACCTAACCTCTGGGGAAATTGTGACCAGAAGTTGGCTGTCAAATAGCAGAGCTGTTGGCTCAGAATAGCATCGGGTCACAGTGGAAAAATAGGCCTCCCACACAGCAAGAGCAGATAGGGCTTCTTGACTAAATGTGTGACACGCAGAGTCAAGCTAACTGCCAAATATTCTTACTCACATTAAGAGTTGATGAAACACACTTTGCTTATGTGCCACGTTGCCAAATTCAGCCAAACAAACTCCCGGCAATGACTGGAGTTATCAATGACAGAAAATGGTTCTCTCACCCTTGATGTCAGAGATAATTAACTTTATTTGTATTGGCTTATTTCGCTTTGCAGGGCCACCATTATCAAACAAAACAGCATGCCACTTGTTTTAAGAACTACAAAAAAAGTGATCAATATAAATTAAAAGAGGATTCAAGAGGGGATTAACTCCAAGGTCAAGATGTTAACAAATACAGACTAAATACGAGATACTCTATATGCTGTTTTTTTTCCTCTTCATCCATATCGAACACCAAACTGACCTATAATTTTGCAATGAATTTAAAATTGCAATATTCCCTTGAGCCATTATATTGTCACTTTCTTCATTGAACTTTGTAACAAAATTCCTGGATCTCAAGCAGATGTATGAATAGTCCCCTAAGAGTCTGAATATATTCCAACTGTGATGAATCACTCCTGATTGACTGCTCTTTTTCTTTATTATTTGGCGGGATGTTTGTTGTCATGGTGACAGAGGAAGCAGGAGCCGAGACAGTATTTTCATTATTGACGGAACAAAGAGCAAAATGAAAAAAAAAAGAAAAAAAAAAGCGATTTGACATTCTGCGAGTCAAACAGGTCGGGGATTCAACGTTTTTACCCTGATATACAGTACCTTGCTCATCTTAGTGCAGCTATGCTCAGTTTTAACAGGATACAAAAGTGAATCTGCATAGTATGTTCTATAATGTTATGAAGAACTCTACCAATTTAAAAAGTGTAAAATGTATCCCTACCTCACTTCCTCTTCATTTACATTTGATCTAAAATGAAATCCATATGCACACAAGGGTGTATCTGTGACTGTATGTGCATTGCTTCTGTTTATTTTAAAGCAAAGGACAAGACACTAAAGGCCTGATTTACTAAAGGTTCATTTTCATTTTCTCGGGTTATGCGTCTCTGGTGCGCTCTGGAGCACTTCTCCAGAGCGCGCTCGTCTCTTCACTCTACAGCCTCCTCTCCTGCTGCTGTGCTGTGGGACGCTTGAACAGGGGGCTGACCATGCTTGTACCCCCAACTTCAGTACCTGCTGCTGAGATTTATGTCCGATCAGAAACAGCGCTGACCAGCTTCTGGTGCGCAACGATGGCACGAGTGACACACACACTGCGCACCAGTGCCACAGAGGACCGTGTTTAATACCGAGGTTTTCTTATAAGCCATTTTTTCCTTTTGTTATATTCATATTTATCTGCTATTACTTGAAAATACTGGACGTTCATTTGCGTCTCACTGATACCTATTTAGCGCTTGCAGTCGTCCAGCTTTCCGTCCAAACTCTCTGTGACATAAACCAGTAGAACACACAAAAGTCTGACAGAAATACTACCGCTTCCACAAGGTTTGCACCTGACGTCATCCACGCAAATGTTCTTTGTTAATCACCCACAAAACGCCCACAAACGTGCAAACTGTTGCAATGAGCACGCAGTTTAGTACTCTTTAATTGAGATCTTAGTAAATCAGGCCCTAAGTGACTACTGAACAGCTCCAAAAGCAGCAGGGAAACAGTTGTTTCTTTTTTTTGAAAGATTCTTTTTGACCAATTTTCTGAAAGAAATAAAATCACCTTGAGCTAAAAATACCTCCCTGCTGCTCTGGTATAGGGGTGGTGACTGTCATTCGCCAACCCTTATTGTCATTAAGTTTGTTTTTACAGCAACATGGAAAGTGAATATTTGCTGTTAAAAAAGGGACATTTCACCTTGGTTTCTATAATGATAAAGATTTCATCTGGCAGTGTGCTTTCCAGTGCACTGCCAGAAGCAATATGCAAACAATACTGTGTATTCTTGGAAACGCCTAATTCATTCAGCATTAAGATACTTTTTCGCATTGTGAAACAAAATATGAAACTTTACCTGAATAAAAGCAGTCAGATAATTACTTTAAACATGACTGATACATATATATATATATATATATATATATATATATATATATATACACACACATATAGGTAACAAACATTGTGAAACCACATGCATTCAAGTGAAGCCTGAAGTATTACTGCATGATTTCACAAGTGTCCATACAATCAGTGTTATGTGTGTGTGTGTGTGTGTGTGTGTGTGTGTGTGTGTGTGTGTGTGTGTACGCGCGCACATGAGATTTTATCATTTCTATGCATGTGTGTGAGTGATGGACTTATGTCTGATATTCTTACGGCAAAGCAGATCGCACGTCAGCCCACAGCATCCCATCTGTGTCAAACAGCTGTATGACACCCAGCTGCAATCACTCACATGTCCTATTGCTTTCCAAGTTTCTGGTCATTTCCATGTCGAATAGCGATTTAGTTCTGTGTAACATGTGAAACGATCCACCCTGTGGCTGCAAATAATGCAATGAGATCAGACCAATGAATGCATATGGATCAAATGAACCCAAAAGAACACGCATTAGACTCCCAGCCCAGAAGATATTGCATGCTATTCTGTCATCAATGCATATGAGAGCACATGTGCACAATAAAAGAACAGCAGCATTAGCTAGTCCAGTAAACTGTGTTTACTACATGCAGGATAGGGGAGAGCCAGCTAGTGTGGCTAACTCTCGGGTGGTGTGGTCTGATGATCTGAGCAGCTCGCAGCAGGGCGAGAAATGCCTTGTGTGCACACAGAATTTGCATACTCTATGAGTCGGATCAAAGATAGTGTGATGAGCTGTGCCTGCCTCATGAATATGCATGGCACAATGTACTGCCTGCATTATTAGAGTCTTTTTCAGTATGAGCTGGCCGGCTGTGTTTTCATTCTTAGTTTCACCATATCCAGGATATTCTCCTCACCTGCGACCTCGGCTAAACAAACCACAACTTATCTGCCTTAAAGTCTGGGAAAGGGAGAGGAGGAAATAAATAGACAAAGTAGAAAAACTGCTGAGGAGAGAGATAAGACTACATTGGGTCAGAGAAGAAAGGAAATGAAATTAGGTGTATGTCCTGTTTGTGCTCGGCTGGATTTATGTTGCTCCTTTATTTATTTCATTCGAGGGACAAAAACAGGAGGCAGAAGCAGACGTGTGGATAAGTAAAAGACTGTGATCATGAATTTAACAGGCAAAACTAACAGATGTGACTGAACAGGGCCAACAAACAGGTGAGTTTATGGTTGTCAACTGGAAACGTCACAAGTCATTGCTTTTGTCTCTAGACAATTAGAAAACACAGACCAGGAAATATCTTGTTCTTGAAGTTATGAGAAGTAGTAGTTACATTCAGTTTTTCTAGGATATATTTTTGAGTATATGTGACACAGATTTCTTTGCAGCTGATAGATGTCTAGCTCTTATAAGAACATCCTGTACTTGAATATTTTATCATGAGAGAGCAGGAGGACTTTTTTTTTTTTTTTTTTTACCTTAATGATCCCCCCCCTCCCTGATTCTTCTTTTTCGAATTTGCAACACTGTCTTAATCATCTAAAAAGGAGGATCCCAATTATTTATAGTGCTCCCGGTGGTGCCAAATTCTCTTCATCTCCAAAGCCGTCACTCCACATTTGACAGGGAACGAATCCCTCTCTACCCATTTACTCTATTGTCTTACAGCATTTGAAAAAATGCCAATTTTTTTTTTTTTTACTTTTACTTGTCTTTAAACAGCCACCACGATAGGGCAAGACTAGGAATTCAGTTTTCTAACCATTATTCTCGACTCTGGGGACAAAATGTGAAAACACTTAACATGCAGGCCAGCAGACGTTTTTAAGACTCGTAAACCTTTAATACATTTTAAAGACAATTCTCAGTGTTTTCTTTAACCTCATTTCTTTCCCTTTCTCTATCTATCTGTATTTAATGAAGCCAGGGACACATTATAGTTGTTGCTACTTCCATTAATATAACGGACACACAGCAAGACCAAATTAGTTAGCGGAAGGGCAGTCATCATTTATACTAAGCACATAATAAAGACTGTGGAAATTGATATATTTCAACTAATATTTTCCCAGAGGACCTGGCCTGCAATATATTTCTCTTTACCTTTAATAAGCTATCTGGGGCAAAATCACAGGGTCCCTGTAATGTAGATTTGTATTAACTCACCTCATTAATCAGTGGTGTGTGGCGCTTGCTATCACTAGCCTGTGTTTGTCAGTATTAGTACTGTGGTAAAAAGCCATGGCTCTAATTAGGAGAGATGATCTATTTTCCATAATGAGAATGGATGACTCCTCTTCTGCACCACCAAACATTTTCACCCTCTTTCTGACGGAGGCACCCATTCTCTCCAACTACCCCTGCAAAGACACACTTCAGAGCTGTATGTAGAAAAGGACTAAATGAAGCACTATGTGATTAATGGACTTCATTTCCAGCAGATTTCACGTAATGGTGACAGCCCACTTCACCTCGAAATCTTCTTCTTATTAGATCTAAGCCCGGGGCGAAGAGACACACAGCTTACAGATGAAGGTCTCTATGGGTCCTTTCATGGTCACCCGCACTGTTTTTACCTTTTGTTGTTGATCAGTTCTTCAAAGAGACAACACAAAATGTAGCCATGAAAATCAAGTAAGAGAATGAATAAGTACAAGCACTAGTGAGAGACTGCTTTAAGATCAGTGATTATTGTTGGATTTATCTTAAATGCCACTCTAAGAAGTTCCTGCAGAGGACAGATGCAGCGCTCCTAAATCAGTCATCTTGGAACACAGTGAGCCCAACGTCTGTATTCTATAATCTTGTTGCCTCCCATGGCTGTCAGAGGCTCCTAATTTGTGAACACAAAGACAGCCTCTCTCTATGTGGCTTCGCAAGCCTGTGCTAATGCTGTGTAAACATTGCTGCTGCTGTTTGCCACTTATTTAGCACATGTTAATATTACATGAGACGTAGGGGCCCTTTGATGATGTAAGTGAACACTCAAACTAGGGCTTTCCACCTCGGGGAAGGGGAGATGGGGCTGTGGAGCAGCTCCTTTGAGATTTGGTTCACTTCCGTATATGCAATCCTGCTTGGTAGGAGTGAAGCAGTTCTGTTTTTTTAGATTGTTCTAGATTCAAATACCAGAGCCGAGGCAAAAGGTAATGACAAAACGTATCAATGAAACAGAGAAGAGCTAGCAAAAAACAGCTCAAGACATAATTTTAAATAATAAATGGTGACCATGTTAATGTGTATTTGCTTTTTTTGGCAGGCATAATTAATGAGACAAAAGATCACTTACAGTCAGCTGTACTTAGAAATCAAAAATATCTCTCGAGGGACTTGAAACAACTGTATCCAGCCTTAAAGTTCTTTCTAACCAGAGATCGACGACTTTATATCAATGCCATCCCACACAAAGTCTGATGAAAACAATGTTTTGTTTTGTTTTTTCAGAAAAAAGGAAGACGACAGAAATGACAGCCGCTGCAGTGATTCTACAAAGCAAGTCTAACCAATCTCCTATTTGGGATTTATGTGCTCTATCAATTTAAAAAAAAATTTTTTTTTGTAAAAAAAGCCTGTCACCCCGAAAGTGACTTCCTGCCCCTCCAAAACAAAGGCATGACTGACAACCACTTCCTTTTCTTATACCCTGTGTTATATGTGTCTTAACATGGATTTTCTATGAAACATTTAGAATACAGAGACAACTTTGATCTACCTGCTTTACCTGACTTTATAGACTTCGTATTTTGAGTAAATGACAACTAATGGAAGGGAAAATCTTGACATGAAAGAAGATAGGATTAAAGTAATTATTTATGGATTAGGGTTACGGTTATATTGGTCCTAAATTTGTACTTTTCTCTTGTACACTTCTCCATCCCACACAATGTGCAATAATGTAACACAGTCTTGGTTCTGGTCAGAGGGACGAAGCAATCTCTATTTCTTTTCTGTTCCACCTGTGTGCTTGGACAAATTCCTCTGCTCTATCAGGGGCCCATGGCCAGTTTGTGTCTTCTGGGAGACATCCTTCATTACTGCTGCACCAACCTTTGATAATCCCAAACCTCCCACAGCCACCACTGGACAGTACTGTGAGGATGAAGCCAGAAATCTGACCTTCTTTGTTTGTTGCTGTTAACTCTCTGAGGTCTGTCTTTTCTTTTCATCTTTCTCTGACTTCAACTACACACCAACATGTCAGATTGCCAGCTGCCCTCTTGCTACTCAAAACTGAAAATTGTAAGCAAGTGCACAGAAAAACCTGTTTTCGTGCACACAAGCCCTTGACGTGTTGCACAATGTCATCAATAGAGCTGTATAAGGACGAGCAGGCACAGAATGAGAAGATCCTTTTCAGGAGAAAGAACAGACTCTTGATGAGCCATTAACCTGCTGTCTGTGAGGCAAAATGGCTGTGGGACGTGGTTTAATTTACCCTTTTATCAAGAGGTCGTTGAATTGATGAGCCACAGGAAAAAGAGTTACACCCCCGGTTTGGTGTATTAGCAATGCTGACAGTGAACAGGTTGAAGGAGGAAATGGAAGAGGAGTCAATATTTCCAATCAATCTAAGCTTTCAGAGAACCACTGCTACACTCGTGGTCAAATCAATAAAACTAATAATATGGATTTGGGCAGACCTCTTGAGAAGGAATGCTACAATATGAAAAAGGAAATCATTGAAAATCTCATCTGAAGCACTCTTATTTGTTTTTTTTTTTTTGGCAAAAAGTTGTTTAAAACTGAGATGTAGTTGGCACAGCAGGCTAAACGATTTCCATTTTTTGTCAAATGTAATTTTTTTTGCTGGCCACTTCTATATTTATCTTTCTTTGGGCTGGAGCTTCTCTGCATTGCATTGGAGTCTCTTTAAAAACATCCATCAGCAGCACAAAGATTCAATTTACACTTTGAAATAAGCTGCCAGAGAGTTCTATGCGCTCCCCTTACCATCAATTACTTGCTCTATGGATGATGAATGTTATTAGACAAAAGATGGCTACTGAAGGTCTTTCCATCAATGAAATAGAGAAGGAGGGAAATAGAAATAATAGCCCATTCTTGAGGTACATGGGAATATATGTTGTTTCCCAGGAACAGACCTACAGAACGTCCTCGCTCACTCTTGCTCTTAACATTCGATTAGAGATAGATGTTCACCAAAAAACTTCGAAGTAGGCAGGTGATTAAATTGTTGTCGAAACAGCATTATTGATTAAACATATAATACACTCTGCATATGCTAAGCCTAATCATAGAATCAAAAATCTTGATTTGAATTGATGAGCTCCAGTTTGCCTCATACACTCCCTTTGCTATCTATAAACAATTTATTTTTGCGCAATTCTTCCAAGGACATTTTTAACCTACAAAGGCGTAACATTCTTTGACTTCGTGACATCCAGTGAAACTAATATAAGGTCATCATCTATGAAAAGGCATAGCAATATTGAATCACTTTATTTAGTGGGAGAGAAAATGGGAAGCGGGTTATGGCGAAAGACACAACCCTTGGCTTGTGATCATTATTAATGTTATACCTAAAAAATTACACAGAAAACATTTTGAAGGGAGCAATAAATTGTTCAACTGCTCACACATTATGATCATCTTTAGAGAATCAATGACTTGCTCAGGTTTGTAGTCAATGGAGTATAAACAAGAAAGCGAATAGTGAATTCATGTTTATCTTTGTATTGTTCTTGACAACTAAACATGCACACATACTCCATACTTTTCCAATGATTTATATGACCCACGTGCGAATACATGGTGAACACATTTGTAAGTGAAGGTTATAGTCTACTGTGCTTTACTCATTCATTAATCAACAATACAGGTCTAAATCAATGGTGTTAATTCAATACAATGTTGTGAATTGTTCTGGAAGATTATACTGAGTTCAAGGTCATCATCTAATCCTTTACCTTCAAGATTGTCATAACTTATTTTGTCTCCTGCATGAACACAGAACATAAATCGTCTCATGACTAATGAGATGAAATCCATTTTACGTATTGTCTCCACATTAGAGACAAAAGAGGACACGACACGTCAGGACATCCTGCATATCTGAACACTGTATTGTTCACTTCCTGTAAAAAAATGAAGATGATACATGAATCGGAGGCATAAATGCATTATGGGACATCTAAAGCGATATGACTAAGCCCCCATGGGCACATGACATAATTAAGGATTTATGCTGGGCTATATATCATATTACCATTGGATGTCTACTTGTTTAAAGCACGGAAGCAGGCTGCTATGTCAAGTCTGATTCCTCTTTTGCTTCCTCTTTTGTCGTACTTAATCTGGTGTAATCCACTTAGCGTCAGATATGAACAACATGACAGGAATTCCTCTGCTTCTTGTCATGTAGCACCTTTGAGAAGCCATCCCACTTCTTTGCAGAAATGGTGATGCTGTTTTTGTCGCCGAGCTGAGCCTATCCCCAGGACAATATGTTGGGCAAGGTTAGGAAAATTAGTCACACAATCATTGTCACCATTTTATGCATTCTGTAAGAGATAATTGACCCCCAAGATGACTCCCTTAAGCCTGCAGGGGAGGATTGAGGGCAGTACTTTGGGAATACATGCTTGACGCTGGTATAATTTCCATGTGTTTATCTCTATTTTCCCCTTTTTGATACAGTGGAGATGTAACACGATGAATATAAATACCATTTTGATTTTAAAGGATTGTTTGATTGCATCCTAAAGCATAGCTGTGATTTTCAGGCAAAGGGCAGATGACCAATTTTCAGAGTCAGAGAGAAATTAAAAAAGAAGCCAACATAACCAAAGAAAAGGAAACATTGATATATTCCAGTGTATATTATATGACAAAGTTCCAGTAATTCTCTTTGCAGAATAGTTATGTTGTTATACTGTGTTACATTGGACAGGTGAAAAAAAACAATTTTGAAAAGGCGTACATGCGAATCATGTACAGAAGCTATAGTCCTCGTCACAGCGGCCGTGGGTTCGAATTCTACCTTGACCTTTCCTGCATGTCCTTCTGTCGTCTTTTCTTCCCAACATTCTCAGTCTCTCTTCAGCTGTCCCATCCAAAGACGGCAACATTGGCCCAAAAGTATCTTAAACAAAGGCTCATCTAACAAACCCCTGTAATACTAAGATAGTAAAAAATACAATTCTACCTGCCAATCTTTTGTCAATCATAGAACATTGTTTTGTCCAACACTGAGTAGTTGAACCTGAAAATATTGGAGAAACCTGAACATCACTGGAGTTATTGCATACAGTTATAGCAGGTCTTAATGATTATATACTAAGATATCGGTATGGTGGAAAATAATTGATTATCCCATAAGGAGGTGCTACCTGACTGGGACTTACTGGTTATAGCCTGTAGCAGTATTGATCACCGTACATCAAAGTTAAGTCCTGTTAAGACTTCTGCAAATACACTGCTGTCAGTAATGACCGCTGAGGGGGGGAAATGTAGATTTTAGGGGGCAGCTGGATCTCTTCACAGTTACTCAGATACAACTTTAACATCCACAGCACAATATTTTTGGCTTGGTTTGTTTTCTTGCACCTTCATACACAATTTTAAGGAAATCTTAACAAGCAATTGATCAAGACAAAAGCCGCCTGCAGGCATGTGTTTGGCAGAAAAGGACTATCTTGCCTTGGGCAGTCAAGTTCAGATGAATTATCTAAACACGCAACCTTTTGTACACCCTGATTTAGATGTTAAATTAAAAACATATGATTGGAAACATGTTTTCCACCCTTAAAGATAAGGTTTTGAGTAGGTTTGCTTTTATAATTTGACTGGATAGTGCAAATACTAAAACAATCGAATAGAATGTTGTTGACTCTTGGCATAGCTATACTTCAAAAATCAGTGCATTGTAGTTTCTGAAATATAGCACTTCAAACTTCTCTCTGGAAATTATAAACTGACTGAGCACATGTCCTTCCTTAGTATGCCCTGCAACAAACCAACTAAAGATTTTTGGTTAGAAGGAAAGCACTCAGAGGAATAAGTAACAAGTACAAAACGTTTATAAACCCTTACAAGTACTGGGTAAAGCTTTTAAAATGTCAGCTAGCTTGTTGTGTAGCACACCTTCTCCATTATAGTTACAGAGACACAAAAAAACTTCTCTCATTGCAAAATCCCCTGAGGTCGTAGGCAGATTCAGTATCCATCAAAAAGTCTTTCTCTCTTTGTTGTGGAAGTGTGAATTTCAACTCACATTTCTTTCATAATAAATAATTCCATTAACTGTCACCTCCTGTAGAGAGACTGGTCATCTCATGAAAAATAACACTGATGAGTATAGCCTCTGTCTCAAACACTAAGCTGATTTCAACTTTAAACACTCAGAGGTGTCCACAAAAAGGAAAGAGCCTTCAGGGTGATACAATCCACAGGTAATCAGATGAACCAGCAAGTGCTGTAAAACCATTACAAACTTCCCTTTAGATAAAATGAAAGACCAGAAGAAGCATGGCGGTCAAATTCCCTTTGATATATAACAATGGTTCATCATAAGGCTGGATATTTTTTGGTGTTAATGCAATATTCACGTGTAGTGCTACTAGTTTTGTTGTATTCAACATCTTTTTTTCAGCATGGTTGCAATTAATATATTTTTTGTTATTGTTATGTTCAATGTTTATGCTCCATACATTTCATATTAGTGAAACCAAAGGACAATAAAAGAGAATGCTCTTTAAGTCAATGGACACAGATTTGTACTCACTCTCAGGCTTGGTTGAAAGAATTCTAACATTTTTTGTCTTTAACCCTGGAAAAGAAACTAAACGTGTACAGTGTTGCCACCTTCCTATGCATTTTAGTGGCTACACCTGCACACGCCATATTTCCAATGAGACTCGTAACTTTCCATGAAGAGAGGATTAATGTTGGCATAAAGGTTGGGGTCATCACAAATAGACCTGTTCATGCAGGGATCCATCCACCTCCCAGTTAACCATCCTGTAAAGCAGTAAAGTGCTTAATGCAGTGGCCCCCAGAATAATATTTACTGCTGCAGTCTGTCTCATGTGGCTGAGCCCCGAAGGCCAACTCAGTATCAGTTACATCCAACTTCATATTGATTATGCATAATCACTGGAGGTATGTCTTTCCCCTTGACTCTGCTCATGTCTAAGTTAAGGTCACAACTGTAAATCTATATAAGGAAAAGCTAATGAAGGCTAAATGAACAACCCAGTTTAATACAATTATGTATGCAGTGAGCTCTACAGCCAGACATTATAAACTGTGCCTAAAATGGTATATACTTCATACGTCACTGTTCATACAACCGTCCAAAGCAGCAAAATAAACTTGATGAAACACAGACAAATGTTTAACTGCTTATAAATGTTATTATTTCATCCATCCAAGAGATCAACACCACTTGGGATAAGTCTGCCCCTTGATCTCTTCTCCCGTGCTTGTCAGCCTTTTACGAAGAAAGCATGCAGGCACGTGTAGTCCCTGTTTAATATGAATCTACTCCAGAGCCAAAGGCTTGTGAAAAGTTCAAAAGCCATACAGAAACATGACCTTTTTGATTGTTGTGTTACATCATTTATTGAAAGGTAGCTTCCTCCACATGGAGCTCACATGCTGTGAAAAAAAAAGACGGAAAGATTTAACACAACTAGATACATGATATGTGATTAACTAAATACAAAGCCTGTATGTTATTAGGTACATTCTTTAATTGATCGACAGTTCTAGTGAACACATTTTCTTGCACTTCAGTAGTGTAGTAGTAGATCTGTAATGAAAGAGTTGTTGAAGTATTTGTGAAAAAATTAACTATGAATCATATTTGTCAGAGTTCAGGTATGGAAAAATCAAGTCATTAAGCGTAGCACCACTTGAAAGCAGGGTAGTGAGATATTCAGAAAAGAGATAACCAAAAAAACACACAAACACTACAAGGATGGTTAATTATAATCAAAAGAGCATATACAACACTTTTAAAAGAAGTAATAAGAGCCAAGCAGCCCAATAAAGCAAAGCATATTGTACCCATTTCTAAAGCTTGTTTTGGTATTAAGCATTTCTGTTCTTGATTGCAGAGAGCATTGAAGCTGTACGGCCCTGCTGGAAAGGCGAAAAGGAAAGAGGTGTTTTTCGTATTATCCCAGCTCTTTACTCGAAAGCCTTTAAGATGGAGTCAAGGTCAGAGGAGAACGTCATTCTGACATTAGAAAAGTGATGGAGCGTGACGCCTTTTAGATGTCCAAGTATTGCTGGCACGAATACATTTGTCACTGCAGCAGCACTTAAAAAGGAACCATGGTAACTTTTAAAGACTGGATATTCATCTTCACTCTGAATTAGTAAGAGCACATTGGCGTGAGCAGCACTAATTCAATGGAGCGCTCAGACCTACAGCATCAATGTAAGGATCTGGATAGGGAGATTGGCTCTCATGGCTCTACATTGAGTGATGTTAAACAGGGTAGGAACCAATATATTCGGTCATACAGAACGGCTGAAGAGTCAAAACCTGCACCAATGTTCTTTTTAGATGAGTTACTGTTCACATCGTATCCATTGAAAAAAAAACACATCATGACAAAAATTACATGTAGTCTACACTGTAGTCATCTACAACGAATAGTAGTAGATCTGTCAAGGTGAAATGGTTAACACAATTATATTTTGCCAAATGTTTCACAATAAAAGTCCCTGCATTTCTTGCTGTTGAGACTCTTTTATTATGAAAGAGACATATCAGAAATGGGGTGGTGTTTTATACAACACTGGTGCTTTCTATCAGCAGTAACCCAAAGCCCAGGTATCACAACTTAAAAAGTAGCATTGATGCATCCCTAACTGGCCCTTATCTGTGTGCATGTAGCTTGTTTGGTGGTCAAGTGTTTTTGTAGACTAGTCTCTTGGCAAGGAAAACATAGTGAGAGTGAAATGGAGTGTGATCAACATACACCATGCTGGACAAGAAGTCTGGACTCTTGCTTTGAAATTTCGGATTTTGTACAAATTATTTATTAATGGGACCGAGAGGGGATGTGGGAAAACATTAGATCAGAGGGCATAGAATACACAATTTTTGGGGGGGAATGTTGAAAATATCTTTCCAGTTTATACGTTGTAGAAACATTTAACACTTGTAGATGTGGTAATATGAATATAGTTTGGAACAAGTTGTTTGGGAATATGAAAAAAAGGCAACATTTTCATTTGAGTCCTTTGTACAGTAATGGGTCATTTTATAGTTCAGGGCATTCAAGGCTTCATAAAAGTCTAATATGTTGTAACTGTAAAATGCTATGGCAAGTGATTGGACTATAAATGTGGTACTAGTTTGTTATTTGTTTTTGGAAATTTGAATACTACCTCTATCAATAGCAGCCACAATTGACCAACTGACTAGAAATATTGCTAGAAGCTGTATACTCAAGACTAAATAGAGAATGGATATTGAGTGTCATGATCCCATCATGGCAGGTCCCTCCTTCCCCGTTGTGTTGTTTGTATTCCCTGTCTGTGATCCTCATGTTTCTTTCCCCTGTTAGTCTCTGTGTGTGTGGCTGTAGGCGTGGCTAACTGGGTGCTGGCTGCACCAGGTGTACCTAATCTTCTCATCAACCCTGGCTGCACTTAAACCTGGGATTCCTCTGCCTCGGTGCCAGATCGTTGCGTCTACCAGTGTGGTAGTAGTGTTTTTGTGGATCACGGCCTTTTTGTATTTTTTCATCTAGCTTGGTTAAGCTGGGTACTAACCCCTCTGTGCTTCCCCACTTCAGATCGTCATTTTTGGATTCGTGTGTGTTCTTCACTATCTGCTCACTGCCTGCTGATATTCTCAGGAGGAACTTCACCACGGGATTGGAGACTCACATCACACTCGGACCGAGTGTTCACCTCACCATTGGGATCCCTGGATGCATCACCCCCTCCCCCTCACTGTCACTTAATTGTTTATTAAATTGGACACTTGTTTGAACCTGGCTTGAGAGTTATGCTTTTGGGTCCGATCCAGTAGTAGATCGTCACATTGAGGATGATTCTTAGATATTTGAGCCGAACAAGAGTATGTGCAGATTAATTTAAATTATAAAAAAAGAAGTTAATGCAGTTATATCTAAAATGACTGATATTCATACAACTTATTTTTCTATAAAACAGAGGCTTAGTAAACGGAGAGACATGTTTAGATAGGCTCAAGGTATAAAGATAAAATCCTGTATTAGTTTTGTGTAATTCTCATGATGATTCTCATGATGCGTTTGTATTCTCTTTTTAACAACCCCCCACCATGTTATACAAATGTCCCTTTACCAATAAAGATAGCTGAAATGATCGAACTTGTTGTCACATTTGAGGGTGTATGTGCATTACTATACAGCTGGTTTATGTTAAAGGAACATGTTCAATATAAAACAAACTAAGAAGATGAATGAATAATAATGAGCTCTTTCCTGTCTCTGGTCAAGATGGCATAATCAAAAAGATGTGATTAGGATGCCCCTTGGGGTGAGATTGGCTAGACAATGAGGTGAAAAGAGAACAATGATGGAAGAAAGAGGGATAATGTGTACTCTGGAGCTAAACTGAATCAAATGAAAACAAAGTCGACATAAAAAGGGACAATCTTCACTTAGTTATTAATCATGTCCAAACTCTAGGCTAATGGCCTAAGACCACACTACTCTGTCATTAGGGAGATGGCAGCAGTGACATTGATCAGGATGTTATTATGTCTTATTGTGATGGGGTTGGTTAAGATTGCTACGTCTTTGAAGGGCAGAATAAGGATGATGACAGCAATGACAACAATGTTGCCAAGTATGCAGCCTTAATACTATTGCTATATTGCAAGCATGGACCTGCAATGTAATCTTACAAGCTGACCAACACTCAATTCAATTCAATTTATAACTTATGCTCTACATTCAGTATTTACCAATAAGTGGTATGATATTGTACCATATTTTGGCAGTGATAAGGAGAACACCTAGTTAAATGGATAAAGATCAGTGCATGATTGTATTGGCAACCATGATCGATGTATCAATACAACTTCTAAAAAGTGTTGCTCATAAGGTACTTTGAATTTCTCATCTGTAGTCAACATGTGATTGTTACATTTCTCTCCACAATATTTGCATGAATCAAAAAACATTTTAAATGTGAAAATAACAAAGTATGGCTCTTTGGTTCTACGGTATTAAAGCATAAAAAAATCTGATGAGGGTATGTCATATTAGAGATTCAAATGCTCCTTTAATACGTTTCTTTCTAATAATTTAATTCTCCAAGTGTGATTGCCTCGTTCATGTCCAACCAAACTAATTACTCATTTCCATCAACTGGCCAAAAAAGACATCATAACTTTAGCTCTACGATCACAGCTGGAGATCTCGATTAGGACGTAATTGACAAAGCACCTCATCCCATCATGACACTAAAATTTGTATGCATGTGCTTCTCTACCATTTACAGTATAATGAACCTATTTAACCATGCAGATCTCTTCCCTACTGAAGGGCAGGGACAGCAGCCTGACTGTTTTGAAAATATCCTCATTGACTCATGGAGTGATGAATATCTTGATCGTTTCAGGGTCAGATTTTAATCGTACAGCTTGTTGCATTTAAAACACTATTCACCACAAGAGACATTTTGTTGACAGTCAAACCAACAGGGACATACCAGTGACCAGGGGAGTGTCACATCTTGTTTACATGAGTCATCTTAACCTGACTGACCATAGTCAAGGTTCCCAACACCTTCAAACTCATTCTCAGGTTTGGTGTGAAACTAGACAAACTATTTCATGTCAAATCTCTAAATCTCACATCTTTCACTGTGCTACCAACCACAAGGCTTTGAAATTTGGACCACAAGTGACTGACGCTCTATCTTCTTAGGAAACCCAAAAAAAAAACAACTGCTTCAACATTGCCATATGGTTCGTAAAAGGAATTGAATGGCAGGGCAAAGGCAATGTTACCCCCCCTGCTTGTTGGTAATAATGACAATAGCAGACACATGCCCTTGGGCTAAACAAAGTTTTAACATCATCGTATGCAAAGGACAGAATTCAAGAGTAGCATCACTCAGATCCCTCCTCATCAGCAAACAGCTGGGGCGAACTAAAAGGGCACAGAAATCACTCACTCTTTGGGCTGACGTCAAAGGAGGCAGCAGCACTGTTTTAAGTGCTGGTATGTAAAGAGAGGCACGGAAAAAGAGTTCTAAAGACCACTTTGAAATGGGACCATGGGAACAAAAGACAACGCCCACTGAAGGACACAGGAATCTATCACAGGGTTTTTTTCTCCTGCTGCACTTAGACGAGGGAAAAAAGCAAGAACCAAAATCTATCTGAATCTCTCATGAAATCAAGGAGGAAATACACGTATGAACCTTCAAAGAAAGGTCCAAACCCCTTTGAGTACAAACTGAAGTGAGAAAAAAGGATAACCGAAGAAACTTAGCCCTCCTTATTACATCTTCAAAGTTTGTGAAGACAGACTGTTCCAATGAATCATGAATAGGCACAGATAGATTCCTAGTTTAATATATAATACAATGTTAAGACTAGCCATATGTCCACCTGCTCAAGATGTTCTTTCAAGGACCAAAGTCAAGCCTCAAGCCGGACAGAAGGGTATCCTACATGTCTCTTTCAGTATCAAAGACAAAAAAATACCAAGTTATGTGTTGCCAATCTTAGACAATGTTGTTTCCAGCAACCGCTCAGCAGAGTGACATTGCAATACCCCTGTAACTTTTTTTTATATATTGGGTGTCCCAACAAGAGTTAATCAAATAGTTCCTTTTACTCCCTGACAGCATCTTCATTTGGGATAATCAATTATTGTACCTTGCCGAGAACAGCATGCCGTGGCCTCGACTTTCCTGTCTGTCTAATCTAATGATTTGCCAGATCCTTTTTGAGCCTGATCAAAAGTCCTTCACAGCTGTCTTCCAAAAGTATGTCCACCATAGTGGCTCCAGTCCATCTAGAATTATTCAGCAGATTTAGGAGTCACCTGAGTCAACCAAAGCCAATTGTAACATCATCCAACAATTCCTGCTAAATTATTAAAGAGTTTTTTTCTGACAGAAAGTTTTCAAGTTCTATTTTTCAAGATAAAGAAACACATCAAAAAATAAGGAGGGCAGATGTTGAATCTCCTGAACAACGGTGAAATGTTAGTGACTTGTAAACAACAAATACACTAATTGGGACCCTTTTTTTTTGAAGATTGTGTTTTCGGGTTTTCTTTTAGAGCAAAGTAAGTCACACAAACAAAGTGTTCAAAAGTGTTCAGTGTTGTCATTTATGATTAAAAGACACAGAGTGGGACCTAACTGATGGCTTCAAACCAAGACAAAGAACACAGAAGATAGAGACCAGATCCATAGCTTCCCAAAGGTAAACAACAATGTTCAATCAGTGTGGGCTTTATATTATAAAGAAGACAACCAACACACTGAAAGCCTTGTTTGTAATGGATTTGATGAGGAGATATTCACCATTAACCATAGATGTACAAAGTATACATTTGTAAATATTTCAGCTTTTGAAGAAACACTTGGTGTGAAACAGTCATAATTGTGGTTCAGTTTGAAGCCTGAGTTGTGGTCACCTATTTTCCATCAGCACAATGAAAAATAGAATGAAAAAAAAGTCAAGCTTCCATTTTCAAGCTGTTTGCAGCAACAGCAGTTAAAGCGGGCTGAGATTTGCTAACAGGGCTGAATTCCGAGCATGTCATTTCTGTAATTAAAATAGCAATCAATGATGGTTTAAAGCTTGATGTTGCGGCTGTGGTGTCATTTCAGAATGTCTGAACAAACAGTTCAGAGGAAGGATGTGTTGAGTATTGTGCTCTGCTTTGATTTTGCCTGATTACACTGTCTAGCAGAAAATATTTTCAACCAGTGACAACAAGATGTTCTTTGTACGTGTCTGAAAACATGTGGAAATGTAGATACTGTAAAAATGCAAATTTTTTGGGGGGGCTCAATTTACAGTTTCAATTAAACTAAACTAAACTAAACTAAATTAAACTAAACTAACAAACTAAACTAAACTGCTAAACAATGTTTGATTTGCATTTATCTAATATGAAATGTGCCTTGAATTGTTCTTTCAAAGATACTTGCATTTTACATCAAAATTGTATTCTACTCATGCAACAAGCCCTTCAGAAGATGGAATATATATTAAGGCTTTAGATATGTAAAACATACTGGATTTTCTCTCCCCCCCATTTAATGAGGCAGGTTGTATCCCTCTGTAGCAGAAATACCTTTGTCTGTTGAAATCTCCGCCTTGGCACCGTTAGGGTGACTTGACCTGCATTGCTCATATATTTGCACATAACTTGAATAAACCCTCTAGTTTCTGACCTGGAGAATAAGAATAGATAGTTGTGGGTATATGTGTGTGCCCCCATGTATAATTCATGACTGACCTCCACCAGCTTGTTAGCATGTTCGCGGAACACCTGGGCATACTCCTTCACTTCCTTCTCGTTTCCACTCTTAGCCGCTTCGATAAGCACCAGCAGAGGGACGTTGGTCTCCAGGAAAGAGTCGGAGATGTGGTCCATCACTGCCTTTCTCAACTGGAATATAGAGCAAGAAAGATGGAGGGAAGAGGTCATATTATTAATAATACTGCAGATGACTTCACTGTATTACATTTGGCAATGATTACATATCACTTAGCATTGTAATGAATCTGGTGTTGCACCATAATGGGGTTGGAAGGACAGAGAGAGGGGAAAAGAAAGAGGGAGATTGAAAAAGGGGAGGAGAACTCTCAGCGGGCAGGAGTGTAAATTGCTTGTAAGGTGTCATTTTTCCCATAAGGCCTTTTACTAGGGCAGACTTTGTGACTTATGTCTTTGTTTATGGAATCGTTTTGTACCAAACTGGCAGGGGACCGGTTGTTTTATAAGACAGTAAATGGACCCTGATGCTACTCACTGGGATATCTGATGAGATGCCAGAGGGAACAGTATAGAAGGCACAACATTTAAGTCCTTTATCTTAAACAAAGAGGGAGTTAGCCACATGAGACCAGTGCTAATCCAGACAGGGATACACTTTAGGGAAAAAGTGTCCATTAATGTGACATCAACATTCATTTAAGCCATTTGTTTGGGGGGGTTGAAAGCCCCAACAACATTGAACACGTTGATCTGACTGAACTGAAAAATATAGCCTTATAACGATTACCGTTAAATTTAAAGATGCCATCGTAAACGTACATATGAACACAAATCAAGATCAATTTAACCTTTTAATACATTATTGCTGTCATCAGTGGATGCATTAACTCTATAGTATAAGTCTTAAACACACCAACACCAAAAGTAATTGAAGCACATTATCAGACACAATTAGTGTGAAAGTAAACTAAAGGAGTTCTTCATCACTGAATCACTAATAAAGACATCCTGATGATTTCATTAAGTCTTTGATCAACAACACCAACGACAAAGATTTGTTTGACTTTTCGGGCCACCTTCCATAATTAAAGGCAAGGCAAACACTGTGAACATACTCCTGAATTAGAAAAGTTGAATGGGAGGGCAGAGAAGACTAATAGGTGTAACTGACAAGGGAAATTTCATTGAACCAACAAAAAAAAGTATATGTTAGCCTGTCAGTGGCACTTAAATAACCTGCAGCAATTATAAACTTAATAGCCAGCCGACAGAGTGAAGGAGAACAATGGTGAATAATGCCCTCCTGAGGGCAGATAATCCATCACTTTCGCCGCTGGAAAAGAGACTAGATTTGGACAGTCTGGTGGCCATGATGGGCCTGCAAATGTTATAAACAACCCCAAGCCCACACTCTCTTTAAGCACTCCTTTATCAGGGCTCTATAAGCCTTGTTCACTGATATGAAGAGATGTGTACTGAGTTGCTTTGCTGGGCTATTTCTGAATAGCTGACACATTTCAACATTTTGAAATTTTGAGGAACAAATCCCCCCCCATGTTAGTGCTGATGGAACACTGGACGAATCTGTGGCACAACATACTTTGATTTTCTGGAGGTGGAAAAAGATTGTTTTTTCTTGTGAACTGTGATTACTAAATGTTCTCATGACAACAAATAAAGAAATATTGTGACATGACAGGATGATAGTAGGTTGCATTTTGCATGTGAAGGACTTCGCATGTCTATTCCACAATCAACATTAGTGTCATCAATGATTATATACTGATTTTATAGTTTCCATTTTTTTTAATCAAGTTTGAAGGGAAGTGTGTTAATTCGGGACAGTGACAAAGTTTAGTACACTCAAAGATGCAAATGTTCTACTGGAGTACAACAACAAAAATGGAAGAGCTGTGAGGAATTGTCATAACAATAAAATATTCATGTCTATTCATGCTCTGTTGATGTCACATTGAGTGTAATTTTTTCTAACTGCACTATAGGAAATAAATTGTAGAAAAGATGGAATTGGGTCCAACACAAGTTTTTGGAAATCTTTCATATAGTCTACAAGATAAGTATATAAGATACTGAGGCATAGTTTAAAAAGGCAAAAGTCAAAAATAGCAACATACATGCACACCAGCACCACATTAAGCCTCTCTTCACTGGATCCTGATTTTGTTCAAATAAAGAGCAATATTGCTCCATGTTTTGACTTTTTGACTGGGGCACAGATCTGGTTTGAACCCCCCCCCCAAAAAAAATAAAAAAAATAAAATAAATGAAAATAAAAATAAAATTAAAATAAATAAATCATTGTCAACAGTATCTTTTTCTAGTTCTCAGTATAAAACCAACAATTTAATGGGACTGAACCATTTTTTTCAGCAACTTTTAGGTAGACAGACTCTAGTAAATTATGGATAGTTCGTATTACTTCTGAAAAGCGAAACTGATGGCAGGTTTTGGCCCATATGCATAAGACGCATGTCGGGGACTGCTAGCACCTACGATAGACATGGATGCCCAGCAGTGAAACTGATTCTGACGCTGGGTTTGAGTGGAGAAATGATACAGACGAGTGATTTCCCAAGTCGCAGTCTCTCCTGCACCATCAGCATTCTAATGCCCACACACCACTCCCACAGAAATCCATCTTCAATCTTCCACATCTCCCCATTTCCCCTTCAACACTCCCTTTTGTATTTCACAAACACTTAAAAGGAGATAGACCTGGAATTCCAACAGATAGCAAAGGCTCAACTCATTACAAGTAAGGCTGAAGCTGTGAGCGTGACAGGTTTTGTTTTAAATACTGATATTTTTAGATTGTGTTAGTAATGCTATGGCGGCTTGAGTCTGATCTGCGATTTAAATTTTGCATGCGTACATTTTATTTTTCCAGAGTGCTATTAGCATGCTGGCTGGCAGTACGTGGGTTGAGGAGATAAGGTGTGAAAAACACCACAGAGCCAAAGCTTCTGCGATGATAGGTGACAAGACAAGTAGGCAGGTAGATGGAGAGATATTCAGATTTATAAGAAAAGGAATTAATTGTATATGGCCAACGTATGTGAATGTATGTAGCCTTTTTACATTGCTTTGGCTTATGTACTCAATTTAATATGCAGCGATACTTGAGACAATAGAATGCTTTCTAGGAGCGCATTGTCTGGTTTAAACATGCCAAAATCCATAACATACAAAATTGCCAGTGAGATACTAGTGGGTTTCTTTCTTTTTTTTTTTTTTACCAAGGTCAAAACTGAACTTTCATACACAGGTTCCATGAATAAATGATTTTCCACGGTTTGGACTTTTGCCTTGGCATAACCCTGACTTAAATTACATCCAACACCTCGGATAAAATGGAAGGTCATCCACGAGCCAAGCCTTATTTCTTAACATTAGTGCTCATGCTCCTGTATGTGAATAGGAGAAATCCCTGCAGTCAGGTTTTAAGATCTTGCGGAAAGCTTCCACAGAAGACCGGAGACAGAATAGTAATCATTGTTGGATTGGGAATGAGATATTTCAATGAGTTGTTTAAATGTTTCCAAACATTGATTGAGCATATGCACACTTTTGGTAGACTTCCTGTATTTAATGAATAAACAACCAATAAAATAAGGATTATACCTCTGGCTTCTTTGACAATCATTTGAAAAATGAAATAAGTGCAGACGTTTCTGGAGGATTTGGCAACATTGGTGCATTAAGTCGCTTTGCTATTCCGAAATTGTAATTTCTTGGCAGTAGGTTTGCATGCACAGTTAAATAGAGCAACAGTTAAAGCTGAATTAAGCCATTAAATTAGACTGCTGTCTTTGTCCCAGAATATAAAGCACCTACTGTAGGAGAGGATGGATATATTGATGGAACAACTCTGCTACTGTAGGTTTTGATTTGCTCTTCTTACTATTACGTCAGGTACCAAACAATCAACAAACAATTCAGCAAGCAGCTAACTGGTGGTATGTTGAACAGCAAAAAGATGAACGACTTAAAAGCTACTTTTCCTACGTTCTAGCTCAAGCATTCACCATGTTGATTCATTTGTCAAAGCATGTATGCTGCTCATCTTCTGGGTCAAAGTCCAAGGAAGGGAACTGTGGAGCTTACACAGAACACCTAGGCCAGGTAGGGGCTGATTGAGGTGTTCACATGGACAGTTAATGACCCAAATGCATTATCGCGGGGTGTTTATTCCAGCTTTGAGATCCAGCTTTAGTATGACATCAATTGGACTAATATGTTCATGTATTTATGTATTTAAAGTCTAGTTTCAGTTGGACTTACACATCAACTCAACCTCAGGGTTACTACATCTCTTACTCCCTCTCTTGCATATTTGATTATGTGCACATATTAAATCTTGCAATCAAAAGAGAGGAAGCTGCAACAATTACCAACACTGAATCCCACCTGATACTAAGTGCACAAAGCGATGTGAAATAACAAAGATGATGCATGTGCCTAACAGAACTTGACAGACAAATATATGCATAGTTTACTGAATGGTGGGAGGGCTGTCTGATCTTCAAAGATGAGATTAGCATCGATTTACAACATCTGCCTTTTTTTTTTTTAAAGGAAAACTGTTGGCATTTTGTAGGATTAGACACCTGCTTTATTATAGAAAACAGATGCACAAGATTAACAGTCTCAAACATCTGCAGTATTTAGAGTATGATTCAAAGACAAAGGAATATATTCAAAGGATTGCAAAAAAAAACCGAGTGAATGTTACATGGACGCAATCAGAGAAAAAGACTAATCAGCTTACTTGACTTTCTTGCTGTTCAAAAAAGTCTCAAGGCACGCAAAGACTGAACCATGAATCTTAATTTGAAAGGGAACTGTGAGCTGGATTCCTGGATGTTTACAGTTGCATTTCAGTTTTTGTTTCACTTGTGATTCAGAACACATAGCAGAAGGTGCCTTGGGGTCAGCACAGAAAAGTTTCTTATTAAAATGTCAAGAGCAATCACACCATAAATGGCTAGAGCCACGGCTGAGGGGAAACAGCCTGAGCAAATCAAAAATTAAGTAATAGCTCTCCTATACGATTTCTATCAGGGAGCATGGGAAGATGATTAGTGAGAGAAAAGAGCAGAGAAATGAAAGGGGGGGGGAGGGACTGACTGATGGTTGACAATCTGAGGACAGATCATTTTGACATCTTGTCTCAAAGCTTTCATGAAACGTGTCCTGCTCAACAAAACACTGGCCAGGGAAATCGACTTGTAGAATTAAGGTACAGTAAGGGGCATAAGTGAGGCTTAGTGAGGTCTCAATCAGGTGGATAAATTCCTGAAGGCCAACTCATATTGGCAGATATTGATCATAAGTCATTGACTATTAATCACCGATAACAGACATTTTTTTCCAATAATGAGAGGAATCAGATCATCTGATTGAAAGAAACTATGTTTCCATCTTTAAAAAATAACGGGATTGTAAACGTTGAAACCATATTATCAGTCCTATTGACCAAAACCCCTAAAAACAATGACATATATCTCTTAACATTGAAGGAAAACCCCTTATTAAGAGAAGTGTCTGTTGTCCTGTGTGGTGAAATGTTAAAAAATATACAAACTGAATCAGTATGTGTGAGGTTGCAGACAGAGGCATGGCAGCCAAGCTTATGTCAGAACAAAAGCCAGGGATTATCTGACTGTTTAACACCAAGAGAAGTAGCTGAGCGCTCACTGGATAGTGATATATCAGCCAGACACTTCTAAACCTTCAGGGCTGCTTCATTCTTACTGCTTGGCCGAGCCTTTGAGAAAGTGAAAGTCTTTTTTTCTGATACAGTACACATAAAACATTGAAGAAAACAAAAGGCGCACAGTTTGTAGTCAAAAGTTTGTCGCTCACCAGAACAAATGACTTTATAGCTCAATGTCATTGGTGGACATGTTTTGTGTTCATCAATCACAGATGAGTTTAAACACAACAGTGACACATTAATAACTATATGACTGGAAATGAAGAGCAAGGCTTGGCATCAAAATGACAAAATTCAGATGAGGCAAACACTAATGTTACATCTGTTTGTATTTACTATTCAATTTGTCTTTTCATTTCATTAGAATCTGTGTCTACATACAAGTAGCAATAAAGATTTATTCACACAAACTAAGTGTTCTGATTAGTATTGATTTGAATAGATTTTCCAGACAGTGAAGGTCAAGTCAAGTCAGTCAAGTTTTTTTTAAGAAGCACATTTCAGCAACAAGGTGATTCAAAGCTCTTCACACAAGACATCAAAAGCATCAAGAGAACAAGAAACATGAAAATAGAACATTTGTACATCACTGAAACAAACAATAAACAATCACAGAGAAGATGTGAAAATATTAAATATAACTAAAATTGAAAGATACAAAAGAAATGCAAAAAAAGTTGGCGGACTCTTCTGAGTCCTACGAAGAAGTACTATAGTGCCTTATTAAGTTTCTTTTTCATTTGGATTCTGTGGTTAGAGTCATAAATCTGAGAGAGAAAAACATGTGAATTTATTACAATAAAGTTGTAAATGTATCAGAATGAAGTTGGAAGGTGGAGCATCTTGTGAAGTTATAGTTTAGTCATTCTGATACATTTCACTACAAAAAAATCTGTTTTAAATGTATTATGTAAAACTGTTAATTGCCTCCTTTTAAGTTTCTAATTTTTATGTTTTATATTGTTTGTTCTTAACCCTGCTTGTGGCTGCTTTTTAATTCTATGTTTTACATTATTATCTTTTTAACTCTGCTGGCCCCATAAATACAATGTATTATTATTATTATTATTATTATTATTATTTAGTAAAGGTTTTTATTAACAAGGAACTGCCTGAATATTCTGTAACACAGGCTGGATGAGTATTAACTTTCTTCTTAAAACTACAGTTTGACAAGGTCTCAAAACATCCTATGAGTCTTGTTGGGGCTTGACTTCTGCAAAAATGGAACTACATCAGCATCACACTGTCATAAGTATCAGGACCCTGAAAACATACTGCTAGAAACTGGAGCTTTTCCACAGAAAGAACCACGCTGACTCGGAAGAAATTGTCTCTTTTGTGACAGAGGAAATGTCTTTGAGGGTTCTCCTTTCATCATGTTCGAGCAGGCGGATGGCTGCTCTTCTTATGAAACCTTTCAGAATAATCATTTTAACCAGAGCCCCAGTTAAAGTCATTTACAAATGTAATAATGTTAATTAACGACTTTAATCTTGGAAATGTACGACTTTAAATGTGATTTTCTCCCTTAAACGTCCTAATTCTCAGTTGTAGAGTCCACAATATTTTTTGGAGAAAAACATAATCTGGGAAATGTATAATGAGTACTTTCACATATATTCTGGAGACCTTTGATGGCCAAATTCCTCCATAATGCTGCTTTGATTGATGGTTGACTTTGACCTTTGGTGAGTTTGATGTCCAAAATATCATGAACATGTATTTTTGCTCCAACTATCGGTGATGGCTCTTTAAAAGGGCTACGTATCCTCCAGTACCTGAGAGAAGAGTAAACTGTCATCAACAAAGCTAATGGAAAATGAATGCATCGCCTGCAAACATTAAGCAGGAAAGTAGCGAGTGGATTCACAGATAATCTTGAACTGTTAGTCTAAACAAAGACTTACAGCTGACAAGATCTCAGGCAGCTGTTCCTCCTTAACATGATAACCCTGAACAATTAAAAACAGCTGTACTCATCAACCAACTAATGGCAGCAATGGAAGTGATCTCAACATCCCAAAGCTGAAAGCGAGAGAGGGAAGAGAAAGAGTGAAGAAGAAGAAGAAAAAAAGGTAGCATTGTGCTATAGGGAAATGGTGGAATCAGCCATCAGTCAAAATAGGGCCCAGAGAGATGAGCTGACAGATGCATTCATTATAGACAGGATGACAGGGGGAGAACACATGGCTCATTTCCAACTACTTTGTCGGCTAGTTTGCCCTGTGAATACTAATTAAAGTGGGGGGGGGGGGGGGGGGGGGAGAAACTAAAATCATGCTTTACTTCAACAACACATTTTTTAATTTGTGTCTTAAAGAAAAAGTCTCTCTCTTTTGCTCCTGCACTGTCGCTTTCAGTCCTGATTTTAAAAGCAAAAAATAAAGAATGTCCTGTTGCGAATAGGTATTGACAATTCAAGAGATGTAAGGAAACAATACGCTGCAAAGTGAATGCAGTGTGCGTTCCTCATCAGCTCTCCCTCACCATAAAACTCACAAAGAGGGCCCGGGGCTAAAGCAAGCTCATTTCTATGGCAACTGTGGATGATCGTTGACTTACACACATGCACATGATCTGTTAGGGTAGTGCAGCATTCCTGCCTATTTTGTTCTGATGCACTTGAGCAAACTGCTACTATTTGCAAGAAAGGCTCTTGACATGAAAAAACCACTGTTTTCCAAGTTTGAGAACTCAAACACTGAACATGCCTTTAGCATGCACAAGAAGGCTCATAATGTTATACTGGTAGTGTTATCAGAAATGGAATATTATTGACATGTGGGTGAAACAGAAGGTGAGTGCTGGTCTGCAACTGTCCCGGGTTCAGATTTCTAACCACATAACCACAAGGGGAAAGGCCCACTAAGGCCTCACTACTTGTGTACAAGCAAGCAGGGCCTGATTTCAAATGCATCAACACATTTGAAGTGACACCTCGAGACCAGTCTGAGAGAACTATAGAGGGGTATCGAATCTGTGGGTGAGTCTTTGATACAGATACATTTCAAGGACAAAGTCTAATCTGATTTGATTCCAGGAGTTTGTGAGTTGTTAAAAAAAAAAAAAAAGATGCTCGAAACCTCATTTTAAAACAAGCTGGGGCTTATCTCAGACTCCTCTCTGTTGCATTAGTTGAAAGCGCTTGTATTTGAGATAACGAGAGTAAAATAAATGCATTACATGCGTGTTTATTACAATAATGTCTTTCAGAAAACTAACCTGATTTTTCACGTCTTAAAAAAAGGGCCCCTGGTTTTAACAGATTCTGATTTTACGGCACATTTTCAAGCTTGAGACGGTCGGCTTATTACTGAGCTACAACATAGCATAACCGATTCGCTCATCTTGACATTTAACTTCTGTGATGTGTTAGAGCACGTCTACTGGCATATCAAGTTTCTTATCAGGAAATGAGATTTAAACTCCGATGATATCATGTGGACTATAAAAAAAAAGAAATAATAATCCTAACCTGATCACACGGCTTTATTTGTTTTCCTACGGAAAGGAACCTTTTAGACCTGGAAGACTGGCCGTTTTTGAATGTCTCAATACAGAAAACTTCTAATTGATCAATGTTCAAACTGGATCAGTATTATTGTCCTAAATAACTGCCTAATGTTGAATGCAACAAAATAAAAGCCCCAGGACAAATCCCCCACTCTGTGTAGATGTTTTCTTTTTTGTTTGTGTTTTTTCATCATTTGTCTCTAAAAAAAAAAAAATAAAAATAATATATATATATATATTTTTTTTTTTTAATGAAAGAAAGTCTTATCTTCTAGTCTCGACTTCTAATCATGAAAATAAAAGTTTCCACTTTTCAGTGGAGTATCATAATATAACAGAGCTGAGTGAGCATATGTCTCACTTGAAATGTGTGTTTTTTTTAACTTTTATTTGACATGACAAACAAATACAGTAGCATCGTACAAGACGTGAAATGTGTTAATCACTTGACTGAAAAACATCCGGTGAGTCTGAAGAGTGAAGTAAGCAAAAAGAAACTCTGTTCCCTCACAAAAGTTAAAAAGCTTTTAATTCATGGCTACAGATCAGTTAGAAATGTGTGGCAGGCCGACGCCTTTCAGCTCATCAGAGCCTTCATCAAGTGACTAACACATCAAGCCTGTTTGTTCCTCTCCCGATTGAACTGATGCTATTTCACAAGGTCATGTTTATGGTTCTTATTTATGAATACATTTATCTAGTAAGTCAATACGATGAACATCCTGTAACCCGGAGATTAAAATATCCTGCTGTTTGTGCCCAGTGCACTTTGTGATTCTGCTCACACAGCTAATGGTGTTTATTTACTTACTTGTTTATTTATTTGGGGTTTAGGCCAGTGGAGTGGTAATACCCTCTTTACCAAACTTTAAACAGGGTTCTGACCTGTTACAGAATTGCACTTTTGAAAGCCACTCTGCCGGAGATACACACTGTTAACTGAGCTTTAATTCATCCTGTTCCTCTAACTTTATAAATGTTTAGTCATCACTGGGTCAGACATCCTGCAGTTTGTGCAAATTAGAGTTCCACTTTAAATCAAACCCTTCACCTGCTGCCAGATTATTTTAAAACTGAATTTTTATACTTTGGGGGATTTACTTTCCTTTAACATGCATTCAGTTTTCAAAATAAATATTCATATTCTTTTCAACTTTATCTTGTGTTTGACCTGTCTTTCTACATCATTCAACTTTCTTTTCGTTGTTGTTGTTGTTGTTGTTGTTGTTGTTGACTGTGTTCAGTTTTGAAAACACAATTTGTAAAACATTTTTTATCCATTGTTATTCAAATTACAATTCATAGCAGGAAAATGATCCACCATCATGTCCAGGACCAGAGGGTCAGCATGAAAGGAGCCGCGCTCCTGCCAGCAGCAGATGTACAGCAGGGAAGCAGAGAGTCACCAGCTGTTAAAAGGCTGCTGGGGCATAAGGGGCTCTGACTTATGGAGATGAAGTTTTCAACAAAGACAAACTATGCTGCAGCTTGCTGTCTCTATGTAATGTGTCATCTCATAAAAAGTGCACACAGAGTTATTTGTTGTCTTTTTTTTTTTTCTTCCCAGCTCGTAAGAACATATGTTAATTTCAGTTTGCCTCCCCGCTGAGGGGCTTGGTCAAGACGTCGAAGAGCCTTGGGTGTAGTCTGTTAACATGAGTTATATTTTATGCATTTTTCTTTTGAATTTTTAACAGTCTGTGAGTCTCTGCGCACATGCGAGTTAGACAGCAGACAACAGAGACAGTCAAAATGAGAGCCAAGGCTTTTCATTTACACTTTTCCCTTTGATTGAAGGTCTCTGGAAGAGATGCACAATTTGAATCTTTTGATTTGGATGTTACTTTGTTTTGACTCCCTGATGAAGGTTCGATGCCAATCCAAGCAGGAGTTTGATTTACGGCCAAATTGACCATATTATCGTGTAGCTGGACAGTGCCTCGATTGTTTCTTTTGTTTTATGGCTTCATGTGTCCCAATTCCAAAAGAGAAGTAGACCTCAAATGGACACTTCTTGGGGACCATGAAGTGCTCCTTTCTGTGTCTTTAATTGTTTTCTTATGATTAACAACCTTTTCTAAATAATGAGCACGCCTGTTTTCAGTGGACATGACGACAGGAATAATAACAGCTTGCCGAGCTGTAATTTTTGAGTCATGGTTCTGCAGTTTCTTTCACATCTTAGAGTTTGCCTTGCGTGGGTGAAAAAAATATTTATCTTACGTTGGTAATGAAACATTTTTCCAACATTTAAATGACGCAAAGTACTACAGAAAAGAAAATGGGGGAGGGAATGATATGTTTGACATATCTCAAATTTTCCCAGGATGAAAGACACGTTAGCATTGTCTTGCATGTACACAGAACAGCGAGGTATGAAAAAAAAACAAAAAACAAAAGCACATGTCTCTGGTGGTGTTGTCGCAAGGTTTGTTCAATCTTACTTGGTCCCATTTCAAAAACGCTGCCTGTCATTTGAGCTTGTCTGCTCTTATGTTTGATCCCTCCTTCACACAATGGAAACTGAAAAGCTCAGATGCACAATTGTGTTCCTCCCCTCAGGAAGGCCTTGTGTCTCTACACGGCACCACTGACTTGCTAAATGCTTTGACATAATTATAGGATCACGGCTCTGTGTAATGTCTGCATGTGTGCTGCGAGTTTGCCCTCCCATCTAAACTCAGAGCTCAAACAGACCGCCCATTCTGTCATGTCAAGCCCTGAGTCAATAGAGCATCCTGTCAGGGTGAGTACTGCCTGCCAGCCTGTCAGACAGCCTCACCAAATGCCCAACGGGAGGCAGAGTTATAGCCTCCCGTCTGGAATGATCCCCCTGGTCTCAAGAGGTCAGAGAGGACACAACTGCAGCAACTCTGTGCAGGTAGTTTCAATTGTCAGTCGTGCCGCTCACGCAAGACAAACGCCGAGCAGTGCATGACAGGAAAGGGTAGTTTGGAAGAAGTGCATCGAGGGATCACAACACACCGAAGTCATCATGGTTTATGATTAGGGTTGCATTTTTTCCGGGGAAAGATGCCCGCTCAAAAAAAGAAGTCGGGTTCAAAAGAGTTGGAGCTGTAACTAAAGGAGAAGCTCCAAAGATACTTAAAGCGCTGCATCCATCAGAATAGACAAATGTGTTTTTAGGCAGGGCTGTATTTATTTTTAGTATTCTGTCAATCTTTTTATATTTTTGTCAAGATCCCCCCAAAAAATCCAAGAACTAGATTAGCATTTTCTTCAGACATAAAAACATAAATAAACCAATGATGCATTTGACTTTTGAAATTGTGTTTGGCAGCAGGAATGGTTCTGATTTTATCACGACTGGAGAGAGAAGCTTTTGTCATTTTGAAGGTCTTTTTACCGCAGCTTCCTGATACAACTCTTCATAGTTTGAGAGTGAATGTAGAGCATGGGGTCAATATCCGGGCCGCATTTTATTGTTCACTAACATTACTGAAATCACAGGGCATACAAAGAGTGTATGATGAAAAAAGAAAAATACTAAGACATTGCAGATATTTATGATGTTAAGATATGTGATTACATTTTAGATCAAGCAGTATTGAAACTTAATCCATTGATGTCTGCTTTGTAATGTGTTCTGTCTCTGTATAGCTCCTGACACTGTGGATTTAGATAATAGGTTGTTTTGATTGATGTCATAAAATATTCAACACTGAGCCCATTTCTGAATGAATCATTGAAGCAAGTATTGACTCTTCAGTCCAAACCTGTTATTCTGAGGCTCATTTAAGTGTTCTAAAGACATTTTATTTTTTGTACCAAAACAATGAACAAGCTTTAATTGTATATGAGGCCTAGTGTATTCCATGCTTTAGATAAATGTCCTCCCGCCCCCTACAATAAAAAAAAAAAAAGCAAATGAACCACTTTGTCATAAAGGAAAATATTTTGCTTAAAACTACAGTGTTCAGCTTTTTTACAAACCATTATTACTATCTCTTTTGAAAGATTAATATAACAAATAAGGCAATACCAAACTATTATTAAGTCATTTTTTGTTAGAAAGTCTAAAGCCAAGATACATATACAATATATAATATTTATTAAACTGACACACAGGTGATTTAAGTATGTGTTTTTATGTGTTAAATGTATACATTTTACAATCATTGGGTAAAATATAAAATTTTAAATCATTTTAAATGATCGCTGTTTTTAGAAGGCATCCTGCAACCCCCACCCCGGGGTCCCGCCCCTTACTTTTGGAAACACTGCTTTATAGAAAGTTTTGAGATGTGGATGGTGTGTTGGTTAGAGGGATTCAAAAGACCGTTGATGTGTTTATGTGAAGTAAAGTCATCGTTCGCACAAAAAAACATTTGATTTGAGGAAAGACGAGTAGAGTGTAGAAAACAGTGCGATTTGGATGTTAAGGAACAAGTACTGACCTGTCTGCGCAGGTCCCGGGTCTTTTTGGTCATCTTATCGATGGCTGAGTTTAGTGGGTCACCTTTCTCTTTCCTGCCAGTCTGTGAAAGGAAGCAAAACAACAAGAGAAAACAGGTTACATCAGTTGCACAACATGCCAAAAAAAGAAACAAATTTCAGCAGTTATGGCACAGACTTGAACCATTCCATTCATACAAATGGCACGATACATTTCAACCATCACACGTTCTAGTGGGAGCCACGAAAACGTAATGTGGTGTATTTAGTGTAGACAGACACATATTGCACAAACACATCATCATATAACATGTGTTTACATTGCAAGTGTTCCACAATTAGACGGGAGTCAGTGAAAACATGACAAACACTTTATGTTATTTTAGCTACGAGTCGATCTGGCAAGCATGAAATTAGTTGTCGCCAATTCCCCTGTGTGACGCGCTCACAGTCACTGCCAACTCTTACTAGTGGCTTTAGGAGGGTGTTGACTACCATGTGCTTCACCTGATACACGCAGAGTCACCGGCTGCTTCTTTACACCTGACAGCAGGGAGTTCCAATGGGAGAGCAACACAGTCTCCAGATTCCCCTCAACTCTCCAGTTAACACACATCCTGGACAACCAGTAGGAGTCGCTAAGGCAGATAGTAGAAGAGGAACTCTCGCTGTTTCTCATACAGAACATTTGCCAAATGTGTTCATTGAAATGCCAAAGAGGAGGCTCCACTGTCTGCTCTACCACCCAGGTGCCACATGTACCACTTAGAAGCTCGATGGTTTTTTCGCTCAAAAGCCGTGGAGAAGAGTGGGGTGATATATACTGCTGCGGTTAGAACATTTCAACTTTTACTATGCAACTTGGAAAAGAAGCTTCGCCCGAAGGTAAGAAAGTGGCTGTCAGTGTCTTGGAGTGAACCATTTCTGCTCCAAGACACAAATAACTGATCCTGAACTCTTAAGAAAGAAATAGATGCACTCCAACTAAACTGGAAAGTTGGTAAATCCGAGTAGTTATAGTCTGATTGTTGATTGTTAACCCCACCCCCCCAAAAAAAAAAAAAAAGTGGAGAATTGTTACTTAGTTATCATCATAAACATCTACTGTATTGAATAATACAAAGATTTGAATGATTTGATTACAGGCTGGTTCATAAAACAGCACAGCAGGTGAGAGTTAAAGCATTCACATGTTAATAATTTACACTTACACTTAAAGACTTTAACTCCTTTAAAAGTTAGTCAAAGTAAGAAAAGTAGCTGGAATAATCTAACAAAGGCCCGCTCTGCAGAAGATGGATTCAGGAGGCACTACTTCTACTTCAGTTAGAAAAGATAAGACTCACACTGAACGGCTCTGGTGACACATATACCAGAGTGTGGTCTCTCTTTATTGAGAATGTAAAGAAGTTAAATCTCTAACCAATCATGTTATCTTGGTACTTTCTCTTGTCAACCTGTCTAACCAGCCCGTTGATGTTACACTTATGCAGCTTTGAATCACTTTTTTTATTCTTATTTTTACTGATTTATTGTCTTCTTTTTGTACTCTTGGTCCCGAGAGGGGGTATGTGGGGAGAGAGGCGTGCGGTTAATAGTACGGGGATATGCAGGAATGATTGTAAAACAGATCAATCTTCAGTCAGTGCTATAAAATTAGCTGGTAGCTGCTGGATCACCCAGGGACAGTTGTGTTCAGCATGAAGGCTAAAGTATCTGAATGCTCATCAGCCTCTGGAGGGAAAACAGACACCTGGTGGCGTGGATTCCTTTTCATCCCCGCCTATCCCAAATGAGACACACTGACCACAACAGCAGGGCTTCAAGTAAATGGGCTATTAAGTTGTTGTCCTGTTTAATGAGACACAAAATGTGGTCGCTTATCTCTGTGTTACTGCACTATCCGTGCCCCCTCCTCTTTTTTTTTTTTTTTCTGTAATTGAGTATAACAGAATGCCTCACATCTGCAAACCAGTAAAAACAGCCACTTGGGTTAAACTCACCCAAAGGTTAACAGTGACTGTCATTTCAGTGACGTACGCCACCATTATCAGGCTCAACCTTAGTTCTGAAGCAGATGTGTAGAGCTGCTATTGTAAACTCAATCCAATGACATTTTGACTTTGACTCTGAGAGCTTTTTTTATTCAGTTATATTGGCTCCAGTTATATGTGAGCTGTGCAAAAAAGAACCTTTAGTCAGGACTGGTACCCCTTTTTGGAAGCTAAAAAAGTAAGCTAAGCCAGCTGTTTTTTTTATTTCTTACAAAAGCTGTGGCGTTCAAACAGATGCCAACTTGAGGACAAACAGCCACACTCTTCCAGCTTTGTCTTCTATTTGGATTACTCACACTGTAAACTGGTGTGTTTCAAAGCAGGGAAAAGCTATAGGGAGTAGACATGTGTGCAAGGTCACAGATGCAAAAGTGTTGCTCAATGAAAAGAGCCTGTAGCAATAAAAGCAGATCTGATTTACTTTTTTTTTGGTCTTATATATTGCTGGTTTACCCTTGGCCAAGGCTCATATAGCAAAGGCTTTTTTCATAAGGATGTTAACCAGCAGAAATGAGCCATTTGTCTCCTCGTTCATGCTGGAGTTAGTCACCCCTCTCTTCTTACAGCAACTGCACAATGCAGGTTTTATCACAGAGCAATGCACCAGGCACGTAGGGAGAATGTGAACTATATGTTTGAGGTTCTGATCCCATAAAGCAGAGGCAAACCCACCTGAGTGTAACTCATCGACAGTGCTCTGAGCCCCACTATAAAACACAGTCATCAGAAAATGTCTTTGGCCCATTCGTGTTTGACGTAAGGGGAGGTGTGTGTGTGTGTGTGTGTGTGTGTGTGTGTGTGTGTGGGGGGGGGGGGGCATTCCATTGTGCGCGATGCACTCACGCTATGATGTGCACGCTGAGACGAGCTGTATGCCAAAGCAGTGGACATGACGACATTAGTCATTGTGCTGCCTAATGTGTCATTAAGGCACCAGAGGGATGCACGGGATTAAAGATGCTCACTGCCAAAAATAAAAATGGGGGGCTTAACTGGAACCTTTCTGAGGACACTTCAAACAAATCCACACAGTTTTTATGTATGACAGGCAACCTTAACTGAACTGAAAGAGAGAGAGAGAGAGAGAGAGAGAGAGAGAGAGAGAGAGAGCCACCAGACTCTCCCTAACGCAAACAACTCATTTTATTATAAATATCATGAATAAGCACACAGGAAAACAAAACTAAAGTAGTGTATGCTTTTGTTTGGTTTTTTTCTTCTTTCCATTTTCTAGAATCAGAAACCCCAGCTGTTTCATTTCTCAAAACTCTGAACTCTTTAATCTGAGTTAAGGAGATTAAAACGGCACAGTGATGTCAGTCTCCAGGGATAAAGCCCAGCACCTGTTATTCTAAACCTCTTTTGACAACTGAGCAGTACTTATTGTGGAGAACATTTCCTTTTTTCCACTACCGCACCTCGTTGTGTGTGCGTATTCCTATCGATAGGATCAGCATCCTTTTAAAAGTTACAGTACATCAGGGGGGCTGAAGAAATGTGCTTCCATTCCACTGTAATTATTCTTCTGCCTGGCATGAAACTGAATGTCAAACTCCTCCAACATGCAATGAGAAATGTATTGCTCATCTTGAGTTTCCTGCTAAACATAAAACTCCTAATTAAAAATGCTATGCATGAATTCCCCATCATCACAAACTTTATATACAAGGCAGGCTACGATGATGAGTCATAGGTTAGTCAATGCATCGGGCTCATATTTAGCCCTGGTCGGTCTGAACTGCAGACTTTGATATGTGTGTGCATGTGCGTCGAAAAGAAGCGAGAGCGCCAAAGTGACTCCCATTACTGTGTTTTTGTTTCCGCTTTGTTTATCCGAGTAACTATTTGACTTCCCTCTATTCCCATCCAGGTGCACCCTGTATGCGAGCGCAATTGTGCTCCAATTCACAGCCATTAAAAGCTTGACAACACGCTTGTCTGTTGATTCGATTGTCTCCCATATAGTAATATTGATTGCTTAGTTTTTGACTGCCACATAATGGAATGTGCATGTTCGCCTTCTCTAGTAAACACAAGTCCCCATGGTGTTTGGCAGACAATGTTCCCAACTGTCCCCATCCATTATTTCCACCCCCCCTGCTGTGCACTCATTCATTCTCAGTTGGGGAGAGAAAGATGGAGGAGGTTGCCTGAAAAGAAGCATTTTACGTGTGTGTGTGTGTGTGTGTGTGTTGGGTAAGCAGGAGAAGTGCTGGAGTTATTCTAGCCCACTCAGGAGACGGCTGGTGGATGGTGCATGCTGGTGGAACGGCTGAGGGGCCCTGTTCATGTTCACTCTCTCAGGCCCTCCCGAAGTAAGCGATGTAATTCAGTGGCGCACTGCAGCGCAGACTGCTTCACTGCATTTCTGACCTTAAACCCTGTGAGAGTGGGATAAGAGGTACAGTGGTCTCCGTCCAAGATGTAAAATGTGCAAAAGGAATGAGGCACTGGTTTCAGGTGTGCTGATTTCCCAGCTATTTTCAAATGTAAGAACACATCAAGAGCTGAAATTTAAGAAACCCTTCGATGACATCAGCAACGTTTTTCACTCATTACAGCTGAAAGTCTTTTTCAGGGGAGCTGAAAATTCATTTCACCTAGTTGTACTTTGGTTTCTTGATCCAGACTGGCGCCTATGTTTATCTTTTCTTTGGAATTATGCAAATAAAGGCCAAAAGCTTTCATTTCCTTCAACAAAGGAAATGAAGAACAGAAAGAAAGAACAGACTTGTGAAAAAAATGCAAACAATGAATGTACTTCTGATGCGTTCAAAAGACAAGGTGGCAGCAATCACTCATTATTTGAACAGAATTTTTTTTTTTTTTTTTTTTTTATCAACGTGTGTCCCTCGAAACTAATGCCATGGAAAATGACAGAGCAAGAAGAGGCTGCACACAGGGGCTGGCAAAGAGAAGTGAGGAATGAATCTGTTAATTCATAGGCACTAACATGGCAAATCAAAGGAATGGGGAGATGAATCAGAGAGAAGAAAATAGAAGCTGGTTGGGGGGGTAGGGGTTACGGGGGGGGGGGGGGGGGGCATGATGCTTTCAGTCTCATTGTCTCCCACGATCAATGTGTTAAATGACATCAATTCCGGCTCCTTGTCAATTCAATTAGGCAAGAGCGAGAGGTACAATTACTGTCCGATGTGGTTACACTGTGTGCAGCCGGCTTAAAGGGGAAGGCAAGCTGATAACGAGAGGTTGAGAAAGTGTTTGTGTATGTGTGGAGACCCCAGGGTTGGGGGTGATAATGGTGGTAACATGTTGGTCGGGTTACCAGCAAATAATGGGTAGCTGGATCCTCATTAAGATAAGTTGTGCTCCCTCAGCCGCGGTGCCAAAGATGGGCCAATTCCACTTGTTCTCATTAAAGGGAACTTAAAGAGGTGCAGCGGTGGCTATCAGCTACTTTGATTACAGGATACTAAAAAGGGAAACACGCTATACAACGCTTGCGGATGGAAACAAAAAAATATATAAAATCCAGATGAGTGACTCAGATTAGAATGTTTTTTTTTTTACTGTCTTTAAATTACGCAACATAGCACAGGAATAGATGCCATATCATAATCTCATTATAGGCATTATAACCCCCCCCCCGGGAAACTAATAGATATAGAGTTCAGGCACAATGCAACACTGAATAAATAAGGGCTGAAATAAAAATGTGTGGGTGTGTTTCTTGGTGTGCACACACATTCAGACAGAATAGTTTGCTGAACATTCTCCGAGGAAATAAAAGGTTTAAAATGTGATTAAATAGTTGGAGGGATTACGTTTCTTTTTTTTTTTTTCAAGGTAGTGGAGGGTGATACTGTACATGGGCATACAGCCAGACCTGCCAGGCAGCTCGTAGAACACACAGGGCTAACACATGCAGATTGGACTGATTGTCCTCGCCGCACTGGTCGCCAGTTTAACTCCCGATCCTGACACTCTGATGCATGTCCTCTCCCACTCTCTCCCGCCCCACATTTTCTGTCTATGTTCAGCTGTCTGATCAAGTTAAAGGCCAATATCCCCCCAAATTAATTGTTAAATAGATTGTGACAACTTGAAAAATGAGCCATAACCAATATCTGCTTCTTTTCTCAAACCAAATGAAATCAACAAGGAAAAAGATAAGTCACCCAAGTATCACCTGATGAAGACCAGTGGGTGAAAATGTGGTGATTTATTAAACATTTAAGTGTGACTGATTATGTTGGTGGGACGATCTTCTTTGTTGTTCTGTTTTTGAATCTCCCTTCACCTCTTACTACCCTTCGTCTATAACGGCTAAATGAACCACTGAATTAAAAGATATATCTGGTATAGTTTAGGTTCCAAAAAAAAGACAACCATAATATGAATAAGAAACGATCCCCCAGGCTTGATGACTACATAAATGACGCTTTTGGCTTCACCTTCACCTCCCATGACATCTTCTTGAATCAGCTTGACGCACACAGAGCTTGACGTGTAATTCTGTTAAGGTGAAGCCTGGCACTGCAGATTTTGTGAGCAGATTGCTTCACACAGGATTTGACACAAATACATTATTTTTAGGATTCACTTATTCTTCTTTTTAAAGTTTAAAACTAAAATGAATGAAAAAAAACGAGTCCTTTCCAACATTTGTTGTTGTTGTGTCTGCGTCTGTTTTAGGTTTGAAACAAATGACTTGAATTGAATTTATGAAAAAAAAAAAAAAAAAAAAGAAGCTTGTAGGCACTGATTACCAGATAAGTTTTCACACAGTTCATCTCGTGTCTTCAAAGACATGATAAAAGTCTGGACACGAGTCTTTCTTTGCTGTTAATGGGGCTTAATGAGGGTGATAATGACCTCAGGCAGTGGCTCTCAGTCCTTGTCCTTGGGACTCCTCGTGCTCCACATGTAACACATTAGCCTTCATGTTTCACAAATTGTACACATCCGTTTCCATTTTGGAGAGGGCCCTCAGAATGCTTATCCAGACTGTTTTATTAATGGACACAAAAAAGCACTGCAACAACATGGAAAAAGTGGAGGCTAAACCATTGATGATTAAACATTGATGATTCATCAGTACACTAAAACATCAAACAAATGACAGCAGCAAACACATGAGCGTACATATACAAGCTAATACGGATCCAGAGTTTTCTACAGAGACAGCTAGATGTCCTTTCCCTCTCACATGGTATCAATAACGGTGCTGTTGGAGGCTGGCAGTGTCCTGTAAGTAAGAGTTAATACGGCTGACAATGACACAGCCTGAGGAGGAGCCAGAGTGCCTTCTGGCACAAGCTCTCTCATGTTTAATGGCTGATGCCGTTTGCTTACTCCTCTCATTACACTGGCTCATGTTTAGACTGTGAGCCTGTCACTGGCTATTAGCATCTGTGGTCAAGCAGGCTGTGGATGAGAGGGAGCATCTGGCTTATCATCAAGCACATCGTAAGTACGAAATGAGCAGTTTGTTTAGGGTGGAATAAACACAGACTGAAGGATTAACATCCTATCTGGATGGAAACATGATGTGTTTAAAGACATACGTGACACAAAACAAACTGCAGAGTCATAAACATCAGAACAAATAGGAAATCACCCCTTGACGCCTGAATTTGTTTCCAAGTATCAAAACATTTTTTTTTGTTTCTGCTTTCAAGTAGATGCTAAATTCAGTTGAGAACGTTTATTTGAAAATAGCACATAAATAGATATTACATAAAAATAGAACATCAAACGGATATTGTTCTGTCTCCGACTGGTCCTATGACAAACTCATGCTTGCAAAAGGTTCCTAGAAGTGCATTAACCGGCAGTGGAGGAATACGGACGCTATTTTGGTTGCATTTGGAGCGGAAGCGCTTTGATGCAAATTTGCGACAATAGGCGTCGAGGGGTTAAAGCCCTGAAAGCATATACGAATTTCCAATACGCAAATTCCTGGATTTATTAGAGATGACAGAAGTGCCTGACATGAAACAAGCAGAGGGAGCAATGAAGATGACATGTGGCAGAGGCCTTAAGCCTGAATCGAACCACTAACACTGCAATGGTATGCATATCATGACCCCCCAAGGACATATGAGATGCCCCTCTGTCCTTTACTTCTCTTGTGACTTTGGCTTGGGGGTTGAATCAAATCTAAATGACGCAAAATATATATATTTTTTTAGGCTAACTGATTTCCGGACAACATCATACTTTATGTAACAGTGTCAACTTGAGTAAGAGCATAAATAAAAATAAAAATGTAGCTAGACATGAATGAGGGGAAACAGTGGAGGCAGAGAGGGGAAGCACGAAACAGAAACTGCTGCAGAGTCAGAGGCCATGGCATGATGAAAATTAACAACCGAGACACACACAGAGCAAAAAGAATGTGGAGCTTTATGTCTCCCTGCTAACTATTTCATTAAGAAGCTGAATCACAGAATACTTTAAGGTAGATACAATTTAGGCACCGCGTATGAAGTGTCATCATAAATATTGCTGCTGATGTGAAGATTGTGATGGCTTAGGATGAATGCTCAGGAAGAAGCTGCTTCACCTGTCCTTTCACGTAGAGGGAGGTTACAGACATCATAAACACTTTATTATCCATATCTTTGAGTCACACACTGTCCAATGGCATTTAAGGGCTGTCATTGTTTTGTTTTGGGGTTTTTTTCCGAGTAGATGCCAAGCAATACCAAGATAGCGCTGCCGTGTCCAGACGCCATCCAGGTTGCTCCGCTTTACATCTCACTGCACATCTGTATAACTAGGTGACAAATAGAAATCTTGAAAAGAAGGAGAAAGGTGTCAAGCCTGAAAAAAACAAAACGTGACTGGGCGAACAGAAATAAAAAAACAAAACAAAACTTGCAGAGGCAGGGCGTAAAAAACACGTGGATGTTACAGGGTTTGAATCATTAGAAGATGTAACCAACAGTGTAAAGATACCAAACTCTCATATGGTATAATCCCCCCCCACCCCCGACATTCTCCTGATACACATTTAAGACTGAGATCCAAGTCTCCACATGATTTAAAACGCTTTGAAAATAAGTAGGAAAAAAAACATGCAGAACATTTGCCTTGGTAATTCTGGTCTGCTTGATTTACTGATCCTCGCTTCTTTAATATATTCTCCCCCCCCCAAAAAAAACCCATCAGTAAATGTAGTTACATGCAATGCAACGTCACGCAGCGATGCAGAGGTTTAAGAATAGAAGCATGAAGAGAAGGAGGGTTAAACATTAAGTGTGTCGGGCGCTAAGCCAAGGTTTTAGGTGCATAGTTTCAGGAGAATAAGAAAAGAAGCGAGGGGAAATGTCTGGTTATCAGACTGAAAGAGAGAGAGCAGGCAGGGGATAGAATAAAAAAAAAAAAAAAAGTCTAGTCCTGCTGCAGCAGTATGGGGAGCTAGAGCAATGCTGCCTGAAGCCTCCCTGAACTGAATAGCAAGTAGTTTTTGCGAGGGAGGGACTGAAGGAAGGGCAGCAGGAGAGGAGAAGAGCGAAGGAGAAGGAGGAGGAGGAGGAGGAGGAGGAGGAGGCTGAGAATAGGTTAGAGAGGGTGAGAAAATAAGAGAGTGGTGTGATATCTGTGAGAGCAGAACTGTGGTAAAGAGAAAAAAAAAGCGAGTCAATGGGGTGAGAAGAAGGTTTGAGTATCATTGATGTACTTTTGTTTCACCGCAGAGTGGGAAAAAAAAAAAGTCAATTCATCACAGACACACACACACACACACACACAGCCTTGCCTACACATGCATGCAGAAGCATGACGTGGCTGTCTGTGGATGCTGGATGTTGTGTTGGGAAAGTGTGAAGCTTCAAAACGAGTCGAATGCTGCAGATCGGCTACAGCACCCGCAACCGGGACGGCAGGTCAATCCAATTCAAGGACCTGTTCTTAATACCAGGAGGGATAATCCCATTTCATCATCATTTTCTCTTCCCTGCATTGCATCATCCTCCACCTCTCTGCGCTGGATCACACCAAATCATGACATGTTATGAATGATGGGATCTCCGCGCTGCACACAATGGACACATAATAGACATTAGTGTGTGCTGTGAGGGTCAACATATCAAGCACTTATCGTTTCAATTTGACGGCCAACGCCAGACCCTTCTTATGCATATCCTATGTGTCACTAATGGTGCAGTTAACACTGATTACTGGCAGTGGCTGTCACGTCAATAAAAAAAAAGTATGTCTGACTTCATGCTCCATTACATTACTAAATGATAACAGCATTCCAGTTTATAAAAACTCTGTGTCACACAGATCCACTTAAGATGTATCCATGCAGCGCAGACGAAGCAGATCTGGGCTATTTCACGATCACAAGTATGTTTCAGATTGTGTTTAATAGAGTCTATGCTCTGGTGTTCAACTTGAACATGTCTCAACTGTGTGGAGCATCGGCTTAGAAATGCTGCAAGTTTTTATTCAATCCGACACATTTTGGAAGCACTCTCTCTTACGCCGAGTTTCTCAAAGTCAATGAAATGTGACGGAGTCGACTAATAGTGGCACACAGCATTTCTTTTTTTTTTTTAAATTCTCCAGCCCACCTGCTCTATAAAGAACAGTTTAATAGTTTGCCCCTAGAAAATTGTGACTGGAACACAAATTGTAGAGAACTAGCAGTCCTTGGCTTTGAATGTGGTGGTCTGTGTGGATAGCAGTGTCTACAAAAAACATTATGCTTGATTTTTTTTTTTGTAAACCAGGATGATGGTGACTCAAGCTGCTCTTCTGGGTGGGTTGCTGTGTGAAGGTAGCTCTAATCAGGGATTAGGGTGATCGAGGAACACGAGAAAAAAAAAAAAAACAGCCTCAAATCTGACAGAAAAAATGCAGGCAGCATGTGAATCAAATAGACAACATTCTAATGATGGCATGATAAAACCACCCTTCCTGCTGCCTATTGTGTCTAAGCCCACCGTGGAGACAAACACAGATACCGTGTACCCTGCGTGACAAAAGCTCACACGCTGTAATGATCCAGGGTGCAACAGCTTCAAAGACTGCTGATGCCGCCTGAACTGCTGAAATGATTATGTCTCCAACTTTCCTTTCATGTGGGCTTTGTCAGTCCAGCCACACAGCGGCACAAGCCGCTAACAGAGTTGTTGTCGCTATTAGTAGTAAAGGAATAAGGAACAGTAAAGCCCCAGAATATGTGTAAGTGCACTGCGTGAAGATGGATCAGCAGATAGGATTTACTGTCATGCCGGTGTTTTGGGGACGGATGTCTTTTTATAAAAAAAAAAAAAAGGACATCTATTCTCTTCCTTAAGCTGACTTGTAAAATGTGTCACTACAATGGACGCAGCTGCTTGAGTCCAGCAGTATATTCAGGAAAATGACATGTGGACGTCATCCTTGAAAATACTGTCTGTCATCTATCAATCCGTGTTGGAAACAGCACAGATTCAAGCACTAGCACAGACATATGAACCTCTCTGCATCTGATTTATTAAAGTGCCGTGCAGCATCTAAATGAGCACTGATTTGATCACTGACAGATAATTTGATTCAGCTCTGGAAACAAGGCTATGCCGCACCGATCCTTGATTTACATACAACACACCCTAATTCATGTGTGTATGGAAGCACAGCCTATTAAAAAAAAAAAAAAAAAGGATTACTGGTGCAGGAATATGTCTATACTCTATAAGAAGAGGAAATCGTGGCAACAAAGACCTTTCCATACAGACTGTTATTCGTCTACATAATGCTGGACACTGTAATCTAAGACCTATGTGACCCAACTCTTGATGTCTAACACAATTCATTCACAAAGGGTGAACAGAAATCAGAAAACATCTGCAATCATCTCAAACAATTATTATCTTTGAAAAGCTTGCAATGCTTTGTTTAGACCTTTGAACACTGTGAATGTGTCTCATAGGCATCGTAATGAGTTTGAAGGTTTAATATGGATTCTGTTGTCTTGAGTTGTTCAAATCAATGGATCGACTGATTGATTGATTGGACCTGTTTGTACGTAATTAAAATGATGTCTGTTCAAAGCAAAGATGGCATCTGTGAGTTTATCCATCTTACATCTAAATGTGTTAGAGGCTCGTGCTGCTAATGTTAGCAACACTGGGCAAACCAATCATTGACAAGCAGGCAATCTGAAATACTTTTGTGTTTATTTTGGGCTTATCATGTCTTTATTTCGGAGACAGTAAACAGAGTGGGAGTGAGACGGAGTGTGGAGTGGCACAGGTCAGAGTAGCAACACTAACATTTATGTCACAGGTGCCCCAAATTTGTTCTCAGTTTTGAATGTTTCTCGCCTCAAGAGTAGTCGGCTAGAATGGATTTACATGTTGTTGGCTAATAATAACTCTCCAAATACAGAGTTAAAAACTTTATGTGGAAATGCACTGCCATGTTGAAAACCCTGGTCACTTAAATACCACATTGTTCTCAGCACTCAAATAACAGAGTGTTCTGGGAGCATGCACGGCAGGAACTTTTAAGCATCACAACCAGGGTGAAGTATGCCCCTGGGCTGGCCAGCCTTATTTCCAATGCTGTGACAGGGTCAGGTCTCTGCTGAGGGTTATCGTCTTAATTATGCATGGCCCATCTGGTGGACAAGGCTGTGGTGCAGGTGGGCAGCTGCACTAGACAGCAGCTGATAGAAGAATGACGTGATGAGTAATGTCCACTCCCAAGTCTTAACAAGTCAACAGAGAGCTGCCAATAGTTAATGCAGCAAGTGCTTTGTCACTCAGGTTAAAGAGACACTCAGTAATGTGTAGTCACTGGTGTTACAAAATACAGACAGAGCAAAGGAGGTAACAAAGCTCTTAGATTGCTTTTATGAAAATGAAATAATCCCTCACTTTTTTCAGGGTACCATTGATTTGGGGCATTTTTATTGGAAAAAAAAACAACAACAAAAAAACAAACATGAATAACAAAAGAACAAGTACAGGTTTCAGTTCAAGGTCAGCCTGGCAGTCTGAAATAGCTACGAATAAAATGGTCATTAAAGGCTCATAATTTGACAAAAGAACAGCCCACAGTGCAGAAGGCTCATGAATTTGTAAAGAAAGAAAGTGATTTTGATTGCACTCTTGATTTCTAGGTTTGAAATTGGTGGGTCGCAGGGGGAGTAAATCATGCACAAACATTTATAAGCAGTCTGACACTGTGCAAAAAATCACACATACACAAACAAGCACAAGGACAGCAGGGAGGAAGTGAGGCTGAGAGTTTCTCTCTTGTCAGAGGATTTAGCTGCCATTGTACTCCCAGAGACAGTTCTCTGCATTTTAATCAGGGATGCAGTTTTGTAGCCGGTGGCCTTATGATGTGACAATTGGATTTTTTTTTTTTCTTCTTCTTTTCCACTACGCACGTCTCGGAGATGCGTCATTATGTGACGTTGTATTGCATCGATCTGAAGAACTGCCTTTCTCTATGTTCTGCTTGTGGTCAATATGAAGCAAATCGTGACTAAAGCTGGGGACATTTAGTCAAATACATTTCCAGATAATGGTTTCAGTAAACTTCAAACAAAAAGGGAAATCAACAGGTGACATTCTTCTTTCACAGCCCCAGATGCTGAGCATTGAACACAATGTTTTTATTATTCACATCTTTAAGCGGCTGAATTGAAACTGTATTTAACTGTAACTGGATTTTTTTTTAACTCAATTAAAATAATATTTATTGTATAAAATGTCTTTCTTTACATGTGTGTGAGCGTTCCAAAAGATACTGACCCTATTTAGTTTGATCGTCTGTATTGCAACATCAAACACATCCAATTATATGGTTTACCTGCATTGTTAATGCAGATTAAATCGTGAAGCTTTTTCCAGAATATACTACAACCTTTATGCAAGAGAAAATACATCAGACTTCCTGTTCATTCAGCAGGTTGAGCTCAGTCTGTAAGGAAGGAAGGGTTCAAGTCCCGATAAGGATCTATGTATGGAAGTTGTTCTGGTAGCTGAAGAAGTGCTAAGTCACTTCCTGAGTATTGCCGTGGTGACCTTGAGCAAGTCACCAGCAATGTGTAGCTGCCACACTCTGACAATGTGTGCACAGGTCCCGTTTCTGCACCTGGGTAACTTGGGCCTACACGTGTATGAGAAGCATGTCTCTCATTAACAGTGTGTAGTGTAAACCCAGAATTTCCCATAAAGCATGTAGAAAAAAAAAAATGAAAACAATGTTGACACACATTGTGCATGTTTAAACACTAGCTATTCCCAAATCTAGAGTTGGTTCAATCTTCCCTTGTTAAGCACAATTTACACTCATGCTTAAAACACATTTTCCGTTTTTACCTTCAGAAACACCTCTCCTCAAGCTCCAGCAGATTGATTTTATTGTTATACCCTGTTTGGTGCATGAACACCAACTGTCTCTCTACTCTCCCTTAGTTTTTTGGTGGAGAATAGATTTGTATGTTTTGGATCGTACATTTGTCTGTTTTTCTTAAAATATTTAGACACTAAAACAGCACTGGTGTCACTTTTTTTTTCCAGATGTAAACAAACACCAGCTGCCAACAACAATAACACACAAGGCCTGAAAACACCCGAGGGCAGTGCAGTGTGATATAACTTTCTAAAACCCGGTTCCAGCTTGCCAGTGAAACAATCTGCATGATGTACTGTACGTGCACCAACTGTTACAATATGACCTTTAATCCAGGATATGTTTTTCTATGTTTTGTTTTAATATTATGCACAGAAAAAGACAGTGCACCTTCCTTAACTTCGTTCCTCTTAGTAGATTTCTAACTCGTAGGCTTGTTTCTTCACACACCAAAACCAATGATGCTTAAGTCATAGAAATGTTTCTTTTTATTGAGCTTGACAGAGGCAGCAGCCTTACAAAAAAAATGGTGCTAAAGACCTCATGGGGATTCATAAGATACAACTTTAACAACCCTCTAATGTCATCGTACAAAAGTGTTTAGGGGATTCCCTCTGTGAACATCCCTCCTTTGTACTTAGTGCAAGTGTCCAACAAACAGTTGTCCTACATCTGTAGTAGACTTACAATAACTTTAGTAAGGGATCATTCTCAAGCTCTGAAAGCCTGATATATGTGTCACTGCTCAGTTCGAATTCTGTGCTGTTACTTTGCTTCTTTGACAAATTAATCTGTGAGACTACAATCGATACTACCTGGACTCAATTCAGCCCACATCCAGAAGTGGTAGAGAATAACCTACAGTAGTCATCTCTGCTGGTTTTCATTTACTTGGAGTAGTTCCAAGGGGGGGGGGTCTCAGGTGGGGTGGACTTCTCTGAAATCAGATGCCATCCCAAATCCCAAACTGTGATTGGCTATTAGGGCAAAGTCAATTAAAAGAACATTAAAGCTAAAAGCTACACTTAGCTTTAGTGGCGTATTGATGTAGATCATTTCCTTTTGTTTGCACTAGACTTTTTGGCGATACCTATTTAAAATAAAGATATATCAGGTAAAGGTAGATAGACTATCATTTGTGACTAAGTGAATTTATGATTTAAATTTAAAACCTTAAATCATGACGTGACAATAGAGTAATACCTCTATTTCAATAATTTGAGTAATTGAAGATATAAAAAGTGGAGAAAGAGATGGTACACACAAGTCCTGCCGTGCTTACATAGACATCAAGTCATCTTTTTAATGGTGACTGATGGACTTTTTTTTTTCACAGGGTTTTAATATTTGATTGATAAAGGAACGGATGTGGTCTGTGAATTCCATGTTCATTAAACTGAAGCAACTGGTGAACATTTGCATGCAAACACACACACACGTGTGTGCTTCAAGCCACATTAGCATGCTCATAAACTTAAGTGGCAGATTACAGTGTTTAACCACTCAGACGATTTCAGTGTGAGTGCTACACAAGTTAACCCAACAACCCAACTCCACTCAAACAGACTCATCTACAGTGGCTGCTAGCACGTTATTTATCAGGGAAGGGAGCACAGTTTCTTACAGATGGATGGGCATGTACATCTTACTGTAGTTCATTAGCTTAATGCTAACACTTAGTTCCAATTATAGTTTCCCTCAAAATAAATCTGTTGTAAGCATTTTGAAGAACCATTATGACATGTTGTGAAGGAGAAGTGAATTCCAAGCCTATTTATATCTTCTGTCTCCCAATACAACACTGGATATGCTGACGAAGTAAATACTGGCTTTAAAGGATCTTTATTTGTTTTATTTATAATCACGACGAAAAGGAGCAGCTCATTTGTCCTATATCGTGTGTGCTGTCAGTGTTTGATACAGCATGTGCTCGTAGTAACCCAGCTCCAGTGTTCTCCTAAAGCTATTAAAAAGAAACACATGAAAGAGTCATACTTTCACACCAGGTAGGATTCTAACCCTAAGATCAACACCACCAGTGTAGTTTATTCCAAAAAACAACTCTGACTGCATTTTCAATCTCCTAGAGTTGCTCCTGCTGCTCAGACAGGTTTCTGTGTTTACACAGCTTTGCTAGTTTGACGAGCTGGGAGGAATAACACCTTACTGACACAAAAGAGAAACCTGCACCTCAGGCTTTGGAGGAAAAAACAAGTCTGAGGATGTTTAATAAATGTGTTGTTCGAATGAAAAGAGGATGATGAATTTAGCAGCTCCCCATACAATTTGTAGGAAATGAATGTATAAGCACTATTCACAACTGGAACACAATAGAATGCATTAAAACAAGTCAAGGTGACAGGATATTTGTTGTTGACTCTTACAAATGTACTTTGAACGTGATGAGACTCCCACAGGGGAGCAAGGACGAGAAATAAGATGTGATAATGATTCAATCAAATGTACCTTGTACATTTAGAGGAATTTAAATCTAACGCTTTACACTGAAGACAAGTGTGTATTAATTGAAGGAAAAGCCAGAGGAATGTCTAGGAAACCATCTATTCATTCATGGTGTGATTGACAGGGAGAGATGCAACATAGAAAAAGTGCAAACATTCATCGAATGCAAGTAGCATGGTTTTTATAGTGGATGCTAATTTGCAACACGGGTCCCTAAAGGTGCTTTTGTGTAAATAAAAGATTAAAACAGTGAGTAAGTTAGGAAAAGGAAAAAGAGAGAGTCAACCAGATGCCCCAAGATACAATAACACACACATTTAGCTGTGAGATAGCTACAGATATTTAAACATGAGTGTAAGTCTGTGTCTGAACTAACCATGATTTGGTGGTTCTTTTAAAAGTGGTGAAGTGAATGTGTGCTCCATGTATGGAGACTGTAGTCCTCTAAGCAGGCAGCCCAGGTTTAAATCCAACCTGAGGATGCTTTCTTGGTTTTTGTTCCCCTATGTATCCCCAATATCAGACTATCCAATGTCCCGTCTCTAAATAAAGGTAATACACCTCAAAATAAACCTTCGGAAAAAAAAGAAAGAGAAAAAAAAGTGGTGAAGTTTGCCGTAGGTTTTAAAGTGATCAGGAAATGAGTTCAAGGATGTTACTACTTTCACAGAAAATGTGTTTTGTAAAATGAAGCTTTACAGATGGCATTTGAAGCTGCTCTGCTGCGGCCCTGCAGTCTCTGTGTGTTTGCAGAAAGGCTAAAGAGCAAGCCTCTATGATAATAAATAAACCTGATGTAAACAGGTTTTATGGCGCACACTGGAATTTGTCAGGGTAGGAAAATCAAAGTTGCAACTAAACACATGAACAATACTTCTGGTCTCCATTCAGGTTTCCTATGAAGCAAGTAACAAGAAAACAAGTAAAAGAGAGAGAGAGAGAGAGAGAGAGAGAGAGAGAGAGAGAGAGAAACCACCTGTGGCACTAACAATAACTGAGCAGCAGGGACGTTCTTGGTAAGTTAGAGTACATATCAGTAGAATAAAAAAAATAAAAAAAACAGTTGCCCAACAGGGGGGTCACCAGATTCCAGTTTTAGATGTACAGTATTCTACATTAAAATTACAAGAACCTTTGTCATAATACAAGGAACATCTGCTTGTTTACTACTTCTGTAATGTTTTATTCAGAAAACAAGCTATTGTCCTACCCTACCTTTCTTCGGGGAGACATGAATAAAGGCACTAGTACTTTTCCATCTTAGTGTACAAGTGTTTCAGCACTTTGCATCAGAGAACCCTGTGCTCACTGTATTCCTCCGCGTCACCCCGACATGAGAGAGGCCAGTGGACACATGAAGGATGCAGAAGCTTGTTTGGCTCTGGATGAGGCAATAGGCCAGAGTAGTCGGGAGCTATCAAAGAGGGAGGGCATACCGCTCCAGACAGCGGTTTTGAAAATAGGCTTGGTGTTTTTCAGTGGGATCTGTGCGTCATCTGACAGCAGAACAAAGTTCCTCTGGCAGACGGAGATATGTCACAGGCGCCGTTTGATGAAGCCTCTTCAATCAGAAACACAAGAGCCAGAAAGCAAATAACACCAAAAAAAAATACATTTTAAACGCGTTATCAAATTAAGTAATAACATGGGAAACACGCACACAATAATCCGCAAAATCAGGGTGAAAAAGTGGCTGTGGCAGATGGCTGTATGACTCCAGCAGCAGTGGCGGCGGGTGAAGAATTCTGATCTTGTTTCCGTATAAAAGCATGTCCGACGCTCAGACTCTCACTGCTCTGTGTTGTGACTGCCTGTCCTTTGCCCAACAGGGAACACCATGCATTGGACATAGCTCGAGGCATTTTGGAGCCATATTAATTCTTTTCACACACACACACACACCAACACATACAAACTGAAACCACTGCTGAGTCTCTTCTAATAAACAATCCAAACCAACCCCAAATCTCTGTCTGTCCATGATAGATACAATAGTTAAACTTGTTCTTAAGCAAGTGTGATAAACTACAAATTGTTGGCATATACAATATTCTTTTTGTATAGAGATTCCCCAAAGACATCTTTCATGTCTTGTTTGTTTTTTTTATTTTTTTGACTGACCAAAATTTAAAGCAACATCAAGAGCATCATGACGAAGAAAAAAACAAAACAACAACACACATTTAAGGGATACTTCACCCGTTGAAACATAAAATGGGGTCATAAATGTAGTAGAAATGTGACATAAATGTTGAAGTTTGTGCCTTCTTCACCAAGAGAAGGCAGAAAGTGTCTTTCTGGCTGAGCAGAACTCCCAGAATGCACAGCACTGCAGGTCAATCCCTCTCACATTATGGAGCATAAATTCCAAATGACTCTGTGCAGACCACAATAGAAACTTAAAACTAGAGGCAATACAAGATCGTACTGCTTGCGAAAGACACCCCAGATTCATGTCTGCATAGAGCTTATCATTATATTTCTTTCTTCAAAAACAACCTTAGACCCTGATGTCCTCATGTTCATCCATGTGAACAAAATATCAGAGCATCTTACTCTACCAATATTCCACCGAACGTTCAGCCACCTCTGCAGCCTGAAAAACGTGCAAATCAAGATGACGACAATGCGGAGATTATTTTTGTTGCAGCAGTCGTCAGTGCTTAGTGAAGCGAACCTTACAATCCTATAAAACATGCTTCAATAAGTATTGACCCATTGTGACAATCATGTTCGCCCGTCACATGCTCCAATGATAATTATGACGGTATATGTTCTTCCCTGCTCTCTTTCCATTTGTAAAATTATGAACTTTTTTCTATCACGGGAAACCAAGGATGTACTTAACACAGACCTTCCCTGGGTGACCGTCTTCAAAGTTCTGAACAACTACATGCATATATCTGAGATAAGATTGTGCTGGTAATAATAGGAAATGCCCACGGCTGTCTAGATTTTTCTTTGATTACATATGTTCTATTCCGTAGTTCATCCCAAGTTGCTGATTATATAATGGGATAACGTCATTTGAAGTGCAGCGAGAGATTAAAAAAGACGAAGCACTAAACTAAAACGAATAAGCTCGATGTTTACTCTCTTTCCAACTTGTGACCCTTTCAAACTGAGAGAAATCTCTATCGGCTGGAGGTCGCTCTAAATAGCAGATGCAGAATCATCTCTTGCTGTTTCCTCAGCACACCACTAACACCCACTCTCGGGAGTAAGTGTCGGCAAAGACCCTTGCCACAATCCTTTCCCTGCTGTCCATCAACATTATCTCTGCAGCAGACCAATTAGTCATCATCCGCCTTGTTTTGTTGGGCTCCCACTGTTGGATGTCCTCCGATTCAATAAATGATTTAAATAATGGGCCTGTAATCATAGCTGCTGATAATTTGGAGCCGTTTTTGATACCTCGAATCAATTTCGTCTGCGCGCCAATTTACCACAACCCTCCAACCATTTTGTCATGATAAAACTAGCCAAGACTATCGAATAAAATCAACATGAGCATCAGAATCAAATAATGCTTTACAGTCTGGAAAATACATTTAAATCTTGTATTTTTGGCGTCGAATACAACAAAATATTTAGCAGAGTATAGCAGACCAATGTTGCCACAATCTGAATCTTTTAGCTCTCGCCTACTTGATTTTGGTGGGAGGAGTTTTCCTTCCTCAAATAGCTAAAGCAGTCAGACAGGAAACCAGTGAGAGATCATGTTTTTGTCATTGCAGTTCTGACAGGAAACAAACTTTACTTAGTTTAAATTTACTCATTTTCAGATGTCATTCCCCCCCCCCCCAAAAAAAAATAAAATAAAATAAAAAATCCACTCATCAGTCAGAAAATCCTACGATGCTCACCTGGAAAACATGTCTGACTCTGTTTTTTCCATTTGACAGACAAAAGGGAACAAAATAAAGGTGACAAATGTGCTGAATACATTTGCAGTCACCCTGGTATGTTGTTTGATATTAGAAAAGAAACCCACAACTGGAGACATGCATTATGCTTTAAAAAAACCTGAAGGATATTTAAAGGTTATTAATGAAAAAAAAATCTATATCCATATCCTTATCAACCATCAATCTGTTATATGGCTGTATCTGAATGTCTGGCTGTGTTCACGCGAGTGTGTTGAGCAGACACGTGTGTTTCGCCCTACACTCTCACTCGCTCACACTTGTGCTGACCTTAACTCCAAAGCAGAGAGCCAAAGCTCTTAAAGTCTGAAAACTGATGGTGTGGATACTCCCATCTCCTGTTCGCTGTGTCAAGTCATTATAGTGCACCAAGTCATTAGCTGATGGTGTAGTCATCCATTACCGTTAAGAGGAAATATAGCAAAGGCAAAGTAGAGATGATTCCAACTTCAAGATGTCCTGATCACGTGAGTGATTTTTCTTTCTTTTTCTTTGGTGCTCAATATAACTCTATGTTAAAACTTCTCAGAGTACCTTTTAAAAGGTTTATTTTGGGGCTTGTTAGGACTTTATTTTAGAGACAGGAAAATGGATGTCATCAGAATTTGCAGAGAGAGAGTGGGGAGGGACATTTGGAAAAAGGAGCCATAGGTTGGATTCAAACCCAGGTTGCCCTCTTGGAGGACTAAAGCCACTGTACATGGGGCTTGTGCATTAACCTCAAGGCTACCTGCAGCCCAAACTACCTTTTTTTGGTGAATGCATTCTTAAAAGAAAAATCTCATATCTGATCTGAGAGGTGTCATGTAAGATCTGCAAACAAATCGAAATAATAAGGGCATCATTTTTGAATTTCTGGGAATGAAGACTGATTTTGTTGTCCACTACCTGCAAGTGAGTTATCTTGATAAAAAAAATGAAGGTCACAGAACAGTGGGAGAAAAAACTGTGGCTTAAGATACAAGAAAATCCAACAACATCAACATTAAAAAAAGGAACAGCTAAATCTTTTTTTTTTTTTTTTTCCAGTGTGACATGAATGTTAAAACTGTCTGTCTGAAGCTCCTGGTGGCAGGTTGATTATTTAAAGCTGTGCAGTCAAATGCCACACAGACTCAATGAAAGTACAACACTGTAATCATGATGCCTTGGTATAATTATTGTAATCAAATAGGCCGGCATATGTTCTTCTTGAGACAGCCAGATTATCTATTTCTTGTCTCTGTAGTTGACAATTGTCTTTAAATGTGTTAACCAGTGTCAGATCAGTCTCACACTGACTGATTATTTCACTATTATTTACAAAAATGCCATGCAATGAGCTCAATTAAAGCTTCTTTTTGGCTATGAATAGACTTCACTAATGGAGCCATAGGAGATGTGATGCAAAAAAGTAAATATGAAGCTCATAACTAGATTACCAGACAGAGTCGATGGCTGGTTAACATTAAGCTGGTTCATTGCCACTGTTACTCGCTAAATGTTGCTAAGTACTGTATGTAGATCCACATTTGGACAATTGGCTCTCTCCATCAAAGACTTTAAACTGGAACACATTACCACCTGGAATAAAGTTAATCTGAGACTTCAAAACTCAAAAAAAGGTGAAATGCTGGCTATACCTACCTTTAAATATTTACTCTGTAATTTATATCGGTTTACAACATGTTGTATTGTCATACAGGTATTTACATGTAAAATAACTTCATACAGTGTTATGTGGTTTTATGTCATCCAAAGGTCCAACCAGGGACATGATTTGGAAATTAGCAATACCTCTAAACTATCTCAGTTTCATGCTTTGTATTGGAACTATTTTAAATTGCATAATGCCTAAATCAATTCAATTCAACGCAAGTGCTTTTCTCATGGTGGATTAATGTTGGCTGTTTGAATATAATCTCTAAAGAGAACTGCTAGACTTTCTCTTTTTGTCAAGTGCCTGGAGAATTTTTTTTTACAATTTTTTTATGGAGCTTAAAAAAATTGAAAAAATGTATATTAACTTGCAGCAAAGACTTTCCTAACAACCAAGATCTCCTTTGTCTTTACGTAAACAAATAAAAAAGTGTTTGATTAACTGATCTAACTTGTCACAGGTCAAGCTGCTCTGCATTATTTGCAAATGACATCCAAACAGATAACTCTTCATAGTGATTAGAATCCATTCAACAAAACAACCCCACCAAGGTTTAGCCTTCACTAGGAAAGCTGGATGGATTTAATCATGATTATCATAACAGAAAACAGCTTAATCTGTTGGTGCTTTTACAGTCACAGAGTTATTGTGCAGTGTTGTTGTAGTTAGTGGTTGCGCCACTGGGTGGGAGGATTTATTGTGTGATGAGATGATCATCTACTCCATCACTCTGTCCAACACTAAAAGCTTACTATAGTTTTTTAAGTCTTGTTTTGCTCTCACATTCATTCATGGAGACTACAAAACATATGGCTATGTTTATTACAAAACTAGAAATCTTTAAACGCCTTCTCTCAATACAGAGGCTATTCTTAAGCTAATGCTAATGTCATACTGCAAGAGTCAACAACAACAATGACAACATCCCAGTGATTGACTTTCTCATCAGAACACAGAAACAAAACAGTTAACACAACTGCAGGATAACTGAAGCTATCTGTTTGTATTTTCAATTTGGCCTTACATAGTTTGAAAAAAAACTTAGTTTAAAAGCTATATGAATAATGCATCAATCTCTCAAGATAGACTTCAAATGTACCCAGCTTTGAGTTGTGATTGCACTGATGCTTTTACACAAATCACGTTCCTATCGGATGATGTACAGTTATTTGAATTGAAGTGAATAAATAAAATGCATTATCAGTTTTGCAAGTTACAGTAAACTAAGTAGATGACCTTCCTGTAACCAAGATGACTGTTGTCAGAACATGTTAACTTTTGTTGAAAGCCAACCAGCTGCAATGCCACTGCAAAGAAGAGGCACTGGAAAAAACGTTTGCATTGATGACTTACAATAAATATTATTCTTGAATGTGTTGTTTTGCTTTAAAATACATTTCCAGGATCAATATATTGAGCGATATATGTTCATAAACACATTAATGAGCCTGTATTGTGAAAGGTGTATATTCAGTTTGTCTTTTCAGTTCTCAGAACTCTGTGAGGGAAAAAGGTCAGATGGTTGGAAACTTGGCTGATACAGAATGTAAGGCACTGTCACAGTTCATTGTGTTTGAAAATTAATGGGTGAGCGATGACAAGGCCAGGAGTGATTCCAGAGAAGTGCTAGACAAGGCGAGAGGGGACCTTCAGAGAGGAATATTTATGTTACAGCTTTATGCTAATATTATGTGGCAAGCAATTACATCTGTATTCAGGCAGCAGAGCCTAACTATAATTGACAATGACATAGAAGGCCTGGTTACAGGACAGTATGATCAGATGGGAAATGTCATACTCTAGTCTTGACTCGATGTATTGTAGTATTTTTTGGTTGGGAAGGCTGATTATCAGAACAGAGATTCATTCATTATAAACTGCTATCTTTAAATTCAGTAGACACAAATTAATATATTTAAATTCTAACATTATTTGTATTATTCATAATTGTGTTTAGTTAATGTTATGTCAAGAGAAAATATGCTTAATTCTTTACAATGATTTATCTTATTTTGTCCCTCAATACATCGACTCTATGGTTGAGCAACACCAAGGCTTTCCTTTTTGGATAGTGTCCCTTTGAATATATGTGATTTTGCAACTCTGAAATGATAAAACTGCTATCTCATAGCAACGTCAAAGCAGGCAGACATTATATAGCCCAATTCATTACAGTCATTGAAGGGAAGGAGAGGCGAGGAGAGGAGAGAGAGAGAGAGAGAGAGAGAGAGAGAGAGAGAGAGAGAGAGAGAGAGAGAGAGAGAGAGAGAGAGATAGGGGAGGGATGTGGGCTTCATTAAAGCTCCAGGTTTAAGCCCAGCCCATTCTGAATATGTAAATGTCTCAGGCAGAGAGAAAAACACAGCAAGAGTAAAGCGAGGAAGGAAGAGAGAGGGGAGAGAGAGAGCGAGAGAGTGAGAGAGAGAGAGAGAGAGAGAGAGAGGGGAGCATGAAAAAGTGAGTGAGCGATCAAGGAAAAGAGAGCAAGGGAGCGGGGGAGAGAGAGCGAGCACTCTGAATTGTGAGTGGCTTACGACACTCAGTGAACAGAAGGTGCTTCTGCATGCGCTGTCAGTGTACAGCTCTGCTGCAAGGGATTGCGCGCTCCTTTGCTTCCCACATTTACCGCCCCTGCCTGCCTGCCTACCAGTACCAGCCTTCAGCAGCCTCTTCCAGCTGGCGGAGAAAACACCCGGAGAGCACGGGAGTGAACGAAACTGCAAGCCACTGGGGATGCAAGCGGCTTCTTAACCGAGATGAGCCACTCAGATGACAAGGAATACTGATACACAAGAAACCAGTGAAGAGGGTTCACCTTTTTATATCCCTTTTTTTTTTTTTCGGTGCCTCCGTCACTGAAATTATAATTACTCGCTTGAATGGATTTAAACCCTACAAGTCAGTTGTTGCCTCAAGAGATGGACGATAATATGTGTTGACAGATCTGCTGAAACTTAAGAAGGAAGGGGAGGAGAAAAGAGCAAGCCAGATATTTAAAAGATTTTGCCTTGGTCTTTTTTTTTTCCTTTCACTGGTTGTCTCCTCTCCCCTCTGATCATTGCAGCAGAGGACTGCGGAGGAGCAAAAGAGACAGAGCTCATGCATGCAGACAGGGGAACTTGCACTTCCTACCATCTCTCTGAAAGCTACTTGGATTCCTTCTCTTTCTGGCTCTTTCACTTGAGGAGAACTAAGACATTGTAAGCCTGCCAAGGATCTGGTGTCCACTGAAAAGGGAGAAGGGAGGGGGGGAGAATTTGTACCACAGTGGGGTCTTTTTTAGATTCGCACATAATTAGTGTTTGGGCACAAAGCGAGATGCTGAATGGAGATTGTCAGCTTTTGGATAGGGGTGAGTAGGAACCTTTTCAAATAGGATCGATCAATGAGGACAATTTTTCAGCCTCTCTGCTCTCCACCCAGTGCTTCATTTCTGACATAGGCAAAAAGATTTGCTCGTTTTCCCTTTCATTTTCAACAAGGGGTTACTTAATAGCAGAAACACGGCTACATTTAAAAAACAACACATATTAATACATTATAGAAATATGATGCAATAAATATGGTGTGATAAGTAAAAGAAAACAATATCCAGAGTGGTTCAATGGACATTTTCTCAGTGGCATCCCTGGATATTTATGCTAATGGATTTCCTTTTAATTGGACTGTACTTAAAGTGGCCACTGAAGAAGCCCCCTGGGTTGATACTGTGTGTATTGGGCATTTTTTTGAGAACGGTTCCCTTGGTGGAGGGGGTTTGTCCAAGGCTGTGCCGCTGCGACAGCAAGCTGCTGTACTGCGAGGGGCTCAACCTCACAGACATTCCCCACAATCTGAGCAGCGCCATGGGCCTGTCCATGAGAGAGAACAACTTGACCGAGCTGCGCGAAGGCCAACTGGCTGGCCTGTCACAGCTCACCTGGCTCTACCTAGATCACAACAACATTGACATTGTCGAGGAGGGTGCATTTGACAGGCTAAGAAGGGTCAAGGAGTTAGACCTCAGCAGCAACAGGATTGAGAACCTGCCAAATGGTACCTTCAGGCCCCTCCCAAACCTGCGTATCCTGGACCTGTCATACAACAGGCTGCAGGCACTCGAGCCTGACTTGTTTCACGGCCTTAGAAAGCTCACCAATTTGCATTTGCGCTACAATGCTCTAAAATTTGTGCCAGTGCGGATTTTTCAAGACTGCCGGAGCATGCAGTTCCTCGACTTGGGATACAACCAACTGCAGAGTTTGGCAAGAAATTCTTTCGCTGGCCTCTTCAAGCTGACTGAGTTGCATCTGGAGCACAATGAGCTAGTGAAAGTCAACCTAGCCCACTTCCCTCGCCTCATCTCTTTACGTACTCTGTACATGCACAACAATCGAGCCAATATTGTTGTCAATACTCTGGACTGGACATGGCATTTTTTAGAGAAGATCGACTTGTCAGCCAATGAAATCGAGTACATGGAGCCACATGTTTTTGAGAGTTCACCCAACCTGAAGGTGCTGATGCTGGACTCCAATCGATTGACCTCTGTGGACCAGCGCATCCTGGATTCATGGTCATCTCTGGACAGTATTACCCTGGCAGGGAATGACTGGGAGTGTAGTCGCAACGTGTGTGCCTTGGCCTCTTGGCTGAGTGCCTTCCGAGGCCAACGTGACAATTCCCTGCTGTGTTCAAGCCCTGACACCGCACAGGGGGAGGATGTGTTGGACGCTGTCTATGCTTTTCAGCTATGTGAAGATCCACCAATGGAGGTAACTACAGCAGGCCTGTACGCCTCAACAAGAGATCTGGCCCCGGGTGGATCTGTTATCCTGGGCCCATTTACTCCCAACCCTTACGAGGGTGATGGTAGTGAGATGGTCACCAGTTCATTCACTGTCACTGTGGGCCACGATGACCTGGAGAGCACCATGCAGATCCACAAGGTGGTGACTGGCACCATGGCCCTCATCTTTTCCTTTCTCATCATAGTGCTCATGTTGTATGTGGCATGGAAGTGCTTTCCAGCCGGAATAAGACAACTGAGGCAGTGCTTCAGCAGTCAGCGCCGCAAGCAGAAGCAAAAGCAAAGCATGCAGCAGATGGCTACAATTTCTACGCCGGAGTACTATGTTGACTATAAGCCGAACCACATTGAGGGAGCACTGGTAATCATCAATGAATATGGCTCTTGCACTTGCCAACAACAACCTTCTCGGGAATGTGAGGTGTGACCCTGCTGTGTGAGTGTGTCTTTACCTGTGATTATCTGGATATACAGTAAATCCCTTTTTTCGGATACACTTGGGATTGGACAGATGGATAAAGGAATCTTTTGGACTCTTTTTTTTTTTTTTACACAGCATCTCACTGTGATGTGGAAGGAGTGTGCTTTATGCAGCAAACTATTTTGCGGTGGATTTACTGCTATTCCTATCTACTGCTGTTTTGACGCCACGGGGCATAATGGGCACCTGACTCTTGGACCTGATGATGTTTGACAAAAAAACACAGAGAGGAATACATTGTGGGCACGGAGGCTTTTCTCTCAAGGGTGGATATTTGAGCTTTAATGTGTCTTTCTACTTCAGGACATTTAATTATTGTTTAAAATAAACTGGGGACACACAAAAGAAGAAAAAAAGAGAAAAAACAAACCATTTGTATTATGGTTCACACAGTATTTGACAAGCATTTAAAATATAAAAAAACTGTTTAAGTTGGATTCAAATGTAAAAATAAAGTCTGTGTAAAATATGTTCAAAGAAGAAGCGCAAGCGTGGAGAAAAAATGATACAAGATAATCTATTTCTTTTGTAAACTACAAAAAAATGTTTAAATAAATGAATTGCTATCCACAGTAAACTCATTTGTACGTGAGAAGCTGTCAGAAAGGGTGAATGACAATAGATTCAGTTTAACCGTGGCCATATCTCTGCAGTGTAACGAACCAAAAAAAAAAAAAAAAAAAAGATATACAAAAAAAATTAAGGGGCAGAGGGATATCTGCATCTCATCTTTAGTGTGAAACTCATAGTCTGAATTTTAGATCTGTTTTGTTTGAACTTTCATATTTGTTGTTTTATCATTCACTGTGTGCTCTATGATCAGTGTAGTTTATTTACCCCTTTCCATTGCTTATGGGAAAATAGATTTAAATGATCTATTACTTTTTCCGTTGGTTAGCATATTTTCATACTATTATATCCGTATTTGTGTACCATCCAAGTAAAGAAAGCAGAGTGTCAAAGATCTAAAGCTATGCCTCTCATTGCCTCTCAATCTTTGGCTTTCACAGGGGAGGGGGGGCCAAGCCTCTTTTCACTGAACCAAGCACACTAAAGACAAACATTGGAACAATGCATACTTCAATAAAAATACAATTTCAGATTGTATGAGAATCATTGAAGAAATTATCCAGCAGCTTAAAGGAAAATTTGCACATACGATATCCTTCACTGTGTTTTTATGTGATGTAATATGTTTGTTGAATACAAGGCCATTCTGAGGTGTATATATATCCTTCTTCCTCTGGTGTTTATTGTGTAATTAGTGCACTGACAGATGTTGTGTTTCATGGGTCTTCTGACATGAATAGTATGTTGTGTGTGTGAACTGGGGGGGGACAGTAAGAGGGAGATGCAGTATCAAAACGACTGCAGAAAGAGGGAACAGACTGCTCCCTAGTGTGCATATTCTCATACTGTGGCTGCGTTCTACCTATTGTGCACCATTATCTGCAGACTTTCACAGCAGGAGAATTATTAATATTCTGAAATTGCAGCAGCTTTTCTGAAAAAAGTGCATCAATTTGCAACCATTTTTTTGTGTTATTCTGAGTTAAATTAAGATAATGTTTACAACTTGTAAGTCAGCAGGAATAAAAAGATGTTTTAAGGACTCATTGACAATCATTACATAACAGTTTAAAAAAGAGCTAAATATCAATTTAAGGTAAATCAACATTGCACTGTTTCTGGGAACAATCTGCAACAAAAGGGTCAGAGAAAAAAAAAGGTAAGAATTGTTTCCTTTTGGGTAAAGAAATCTTTTGGGGAGTTTTACATTAGTGGTACTATTTATGGTTGGGACATAATCTGAGAGAGGCACACAAGTGCTTAAATTATGAAGTGAGATTGTGTGTCCGATAACAATGTCTGTGGGCTTGTTAGTTTATTTAGTTTGACCAAGTCTCATGATCAATGTCTTATTGAATCAAACTGATATTTCACAAAAATAGTCAATATACTGAAGCCAAAAATGGTAGCTTTTTGTAATTTGAAACATCTTTACATTAATTTACAGTATGGAAAGGAAACAAAAAATACATACCTGTTAATTCGTTTTAACACTAGCTTGCAAAAACTGGACAAATGGACAAACAATGTGAGCCAAGGGATATACGTATCAAGTTATCTCCTTTTCCTGACATAGCCTTTAGGATTTCCCTCAGGTATATCCCATGACCTATAATCAGCATTATTGACGTCAGTGGTATGGTGGGTGTTCAGTGGGACACACCTCTTGGTACTCTAACTTGAATTTACATTTGACTTATAACACAAGTACATGATTGGAACATAATTATAAATCACATACAGGTTCCTTTCAAATTCCAACACACGATTTCAATAAGGTATCTATCAGTTGGTTTTTTAAACACTCACGTGAGTCTGTGTTTGAGTTTTTCTTCACAAGTATCTTCAGAGACTTTGTCTTCACACATATCAATGCCAAATGACACTGACTGATGACAAATGATGACTTTTAAACTAAAGCATCCCCGCTAGTCTGTGACAGACAGGTACAATAAACCAGTGTTAAAAACGAACTGGCTCAGCCCCAAAATAAAATTGCAGTCTGCAGGCGACTGACAGGTAGATCAAGTCAGGTGAGCTCTGAGATAGATTGTCTGCATGTAGTGCTTAAGTTGCAAAAGCCCTAAATGTTAAGCATATTCGTCCCAGGACAGGTTTTGGAGAGTGATAATGGCTTAACGTTGCCATGTAGGATTTATGATCCATTTCTTATTTATGGTATCAAGGGCATCCCACTTTAAACCTCCACATAGCTGTTAATCATAACCTGCTGTATCATGTAAATGCAAATGACTGCAGTATATACAGCAGGGCATCATGGCAGGGAAAGATTTATTTGACTATATCTTCACAGGGTTTTCTCCCCATCCCAGCCAGTCACATCCCCCTAAAACATGCAACTGCTGGGTACATTTAAGGCTGTTAAGCTTCATTTGTATAAATATTGGATGATGTCTGGCATAGAGGCAAGCACTGGCACCGCTATTGATTTCATTTCAGTCTTTTCTTGAACAAGCAACCCGGGCAAAAGGTGATAGAGAGCGGCTCTGAATATTTTAAAGGCTCTGAGTCCTGAGGGCTGACATTAAAGTACTTTAGACTTATCTCTATCTCTTCTCACCTTCACCGTCTCCCTCTCTTTATCTGTTTCTTACTGTGCCCAAAAAACACAGTAAATATAGAGAAAAAAAAAACATCAATTCATCGAACTGACAAAAAGATCAAATCTTCTTGACCTAAGCCTGGGGTGATATTTCCCTGAGGGATCCTATGAACTCTCAGACAGCATCCATTATGAAGACGTTGATTTATGGTACTCAGAAGGAATCAATACAGATGAGTGGTAACCAAAATGATCAAACTGACTACAAATGTTTTCATGTGTCCCTCACCTTTTCAAGCTTACCTGATGGATGACAAGGATATATGTTGTTTATATGTAAATTGATTATTGATTTAAGGCTGATTAGTGTATGTCAGGGTGCTGCGGTGACTGACGAACACATATCTGATCACTTGATGTGTGATATTCTTTCAAGAGTAGCTGTAGAAGGAAGTGTGACATTTGTTCTGTAATTTCAGAGCTGCAGCTGTTAGCCAGCCAGAGGAAATACAGTGGATGGACGCACAATGCACATGCTAATAGATCTGACACTATTGTTTCACAGCTGATGTGTTCAAAAACTGAGCATGTGCTGCATGGCTGCACATGCAGCTACATTAGTGCACGTGTATCGTTATAAATAAGTACAACAGACCTGGAAACCATGTGGTGTCTTGGATTGCATGAGGGCAACGCCGAAATGAGAAGTCTCAAAAGGAAGATGGATATGAAAGCAGAGCTACTGAAGCAGAAAGTAAAAGGTCAAGACAATGAAATGAGAAAATTCAGCGGGGATGTGGTGTCCATGAATTGGAGCATTCTGAACATGAGACATGGGTCACAGCTGAAGGTCAGAAACTAACAATAGAGGAACCCTGCAGGCTCAAACTGTACAGGTAGCTGTTAGTCGGGATCAAAACAAACGCAGTGTAGCTTCATTATCAATAAGCATCTGCCCTTGCCGGTAGTTTGAGCCTCGTTCAAACAGAAAAATGAAGATCAAAACAGTTTATTTCAAAAGGGGATTCAAATTATGAACTTCTACTCATGCTAGTGCGTCTGCATTTGCAGTAGCTTTGCCAGTGCACCACTGTATGTATGAGTCAGTGACAAAACATCAATCTGCAGGTCTTTGGAAAATAGCTTGCATCACATTCTGTACGGGGGGGGGGGGGTCGTGAGGGCTTTAGAGATGAAAACAAATCCTTAAAAAGTCAATTAAACGGGCTTCCATGAGGGCTATTGATCGGGCAGCATTCTGCCATCTCATTGGGACTAGGACTATGCTGCATAATAAAAGCTCAACACCCCCTCATAACTGGACTGAAAGCTAAATCATGGGTGGCAGCATGCACTGCAGTAAGCTGTAAGGAGCTGGTGATGACTAATGACAATGAGTGGGTGGCTTTCCACTGCTTCTTTTATAACAGGTGGGTCATCAGGATCAATATTCTAATCATTATTATCATTTTCTTTGTGTCCAAAACCTCTGACTCAACATTTTTTTCACAATGTAAAGCCACTTCCCTACCTTCCTCCAAAAAGCTTAAAGTCTTAGTTTCAAAAGATGGGGATTTTCATGCACTGATTTTAACAACAAAAAGTAGAACATAGAGATGATGAGAAATGATGACTGTCAGAATTAACAAGTTAATCGCCATTAAATAAGGTCTGAATAAAATAATTCATTGTTTTTAGTCGTGATTAATCGTATGCTTGTCCCTTCAGGCCCACCGTGAATAAACCTCCGCAGTGTCACCCTGTAGTCGTTGTGATTTTAAAAAAAAGATTACTGCTGTATCTTTCGATGTTTTAGCTCACTTTGAAATAATCTCAGACAGCTCAGTTGATAAGTTCAAAGTGAAATCCACCTCATGACATCAAACATCTCACTTCGTGACCGTTCCTTTGACCTGTTTCAATTTCGTTTTTGATCCGTTTTCAATGGTTAACTTTAAGTTGTGACATTTGATCCACAAGGTCCATGCTTTATTTCAAAATAAAAGCAGGGTTGAATTTAAACAGCAAATGAAAAACTCTCCCCTTTGGACAGTGCCAACATTTAAAATAGAAGATTGACTTCTATCTTATTACTGTGCTGAATTTGATGACAAAAAAACAAGAAGCTATATGACCATTACGTCACTTTAAATGTGAGGGTATGATATATGAGTATGAGCACACTAAAATTAATGAAAGAATAAAGAAATATGACATTTACATTTCTATTCATGTCAGCATTGTTCTGAATACTCTGGAAACATACACAAACTCTGTAACCAATATAGTACAATTCTATTAATTGAAATCAAAGACAAATAATGGAAACCATTGAACTACGCATTAAATTTCCACTCAGCGTATCAGTCCAGGATTATCTTATTTTTTAGCCAAGAATGACGTACTACGGCATTGAATCCAATGACAACAAGTGCGTATTCGTTTAACATCCATTTACAAGCTGTTGTTAACGTTAAAGAGGGCGGTAAATGTAAATTTGACTCAATCATCATATGGACAGATCTATTTTTTAACCATACATTTTCCTGTCAAATTAAGGAAGGCTAACAGTTCACTTCAAAGCGAGCTGTCAAAATAATAACATAAGCAGACACGAGTCCAATAGGGCGTGATAATTACATTCATCACTCAGGCGAAATCTCCAGGCAACCTATATCTGTGTACGCCCACTGCTTCATTTACATGCACTGTACTCAAGCAACACTGAATTAATGATGATGACTGTGGAGCCATTATTCTTACCTACATATGGTACTGTAGGTAGTGCAGTGGTGGCTGCTGGGAGAGGTGAAGCTGCATAGAGAATGGGGGCAAGTTAAGCAGCTGGATATTTATAACGGTGAGAAAGAGGACTATTACTGTCACTCATTTTCATCATCGTCATTATTCTTTTGTCGGCAGAGTGTTTTCTTTTTTTTTGGTTTACCTTTCTTGCTTGGGCTAGGTGGGATTAGCACAAGATAATCTTTTGTCTTCTATTCAACATAAAGGCATCAGGGTCAATCGGTGAGATAATACATGGCAACAGCTGGGCCTGCATCTGGGGCTCAGTGTTACCGGTGGAGGAGCAGATGTGGGTCAGCGCCTAATATTCAAAGTATTATGGCGGCTGAGCTGAAAAGCTTTATTTCAGGACTGAACTCTGGGTTCCAAGTTCATTTATAGTTTTTCCTACCTGTGCAGACAGACGCTGCAGAAACTGATGAGAAAGAAAACAAATACAAATCTAAGATCCTTTAGGTAAACATTTTCACGTCAGAGATCTTGAAGGTTATTTCCGTTTTGATAAATTTTTTTATGTTTTTTCTTTTTTGTATTCCTTTCGTGTCGATAGTCCTACAAATGGTCATGGTAAATGAGATGCCTTCAGACATGCATTGAACATATAGAATATTCTAGCACCCACATGAGGAAATCAATAAAATTCATGCTTGAGAGTTCTGTAGCTGGATATATTCTTAGTGCATTTCAGACTGTTTCTGTGCACACAATGAATCACAGCAATAATGCAGCAGTATCTGTTCTTTACGTAAGTGTTAGGGTGCTCCATTATCTCTGTGACAACGCTATCTATTTTAGAACAAATGAAAAATAACAGCCTCATAATGATAACAAATGGCTGAAATAGAGGAATCATTTTGTGAAATAGACTAATGGGCAGAGAAAATGATGGTGTAAGCATCAGAGAGAAATTGTGAAAATGAGTGTGACCAGATAGCAAAAAGTCCCCATAAAACTGTATAAAGCTATTCAAATCCTGCTGTAAAAAAACCCCAAAAAAAACACGAATGTGCTACGCTGGTCAAAGACATCCGGAAATGTAGTGTTAACTTTCTATTGTATGCATATTCAGAGAAATTGAAGGATGAAATGGACTAATCAAGTACACAGGTGGTGATAACAGAGATTCAGGAGATACAAAGGAAGCGGAAATAAAAACAACATATTTGATTTTAATGAATAAAATGACTTACTTATAAGGACAGCTTTGTAGGCGATCTTTAATTTAATTTAAATATAAGCCACATTGCCATTCAGGGGGCATCCTGGCCTTTTCAACAACTATAAATTAAGTTGCTCCGAATGGACATTGAGATTCAGTGTGCTTGGCGTGGGCATCGACAGCTCCACTCAGACAAACAAAAGGAAGATGAAGAAAAATGCATAATGAGAACTGAATATTAAAACAATTCTCTCTGGTTTTTTTTGGGTCTTCTGATGATGACTGTGCATCACTTTGCCCAGCAGACAGACATCATCTCAAGCTATTCACCATTTATGCTAAATGAGTCATCAGGACATCGGCATCATATTTCATTATTCTTAGTCAGATCAGCTCAAATAAAAAGGGAATCTAGAACAACACGTTGATGGAGTGTTTCAAAGCTGTGCCACGTAAAGCCTGTTGAAGCTTCTTTGAAAAAAAAGAAAAGAAAAGTTAACCCAGGTTAAGGGAAGTAAAAATAGACAGCATTTATCATTTCCCATTTATCTGATCAGTGTCAGGATGAATAAATGCTTTTCTACCCACTCTTCTTCTCCCCCTCTCTCTTCCCTATCTGTGAGGGCAGATTGGCATCTCTCCAGTAGCCAATGAAATTGGCTGCATAAATGGAATTGCCCCATTCCCCGAGTGTCAGCTGAGCAAAAAGAACGTGTTCAATGTTTACAAAAGCATCGTGTTCAAATGCATCCCTGGTGCAGCACGTATACTTAAGCGGTGATTTTGGTAAACACTCGGTCTAGCCATGAGGCTTGAAAGGAAATACGAAAGTTGGACTTACCTGTCCAATTCAAGGCATAGCAGAAGGATCAATGGATCCACAAGGAATGCAGAGAGAGAGAGAGAGGGAGAGAGGGAAAGAAAGGGGAGAAAAAAAGAAAGGCTTGTTATAACAAATATAGTTTTTTGACATATTCAGAACAGGTCTTTAAACACCCATATGGTAATCATTCGCTCAAATAGAGATGTACTTTTTCTAGAGTTGAGGAGTGCAACAGATTGCAGTGGGATTAGGCGACATAGAGCACAACGGCATGTTTGCATTGTGGACCAGAGAGCCTGAATTTGATGTCTAACTTGTGACAGTAGCTTCCGTCGACAGAGGCAAAAAAGGAAAAGCAAGAAGACAAGCCTTCATTGGGAGACTCTGCTAACAAAGAGAGCAAGTGACAGAAAAAGTAGTGCGACTGGAATTCCATTGCGCATAACCCTACAGATCCATAAGAGTTCACAGCTTCGCCATGCCTCTGTGCACTCTAACAATGTTGTACGGATGTTTCAGCTCGATCACATCGATGCTGACGGTGTTTCACACAAACTAAAGCTGAAAAAAAAAAAGAGTGCTTATCACTGCAACATGCCAACATGCATTTTTTATTGGATTGTAATCATTTTAAATGTGTTTAGCCTGTTAATTTAAGGGGGGGGACTGAATTAATTCCACAGGTATAAATGTAACTGCTTCTATTTGTGTAAACCATGCTATGTATTAATATCCTCTATCAGGTGCATTTATGTTTTCAGGTGAAGCTGTCACATAAATTTAGGGGGCAGTTGGGAAGAGATACGAATCACATTTACAGACCCTGCACCTCTTCTTGACATTTTTACAGGCCAACATGTTTATTCCACTTCTTTAAGTGTGCCTTCACTGCACTTACGTATTTTCATCAATAAGAGCAGGAGCTTTGGATTGCAAGAAGCAACGAACAAAAAGCAAGTGAGTGTAATGTGTCAACCCTGACAGGATTTTTAACACAAAAACAAAACTGACAAGATGCAGCCAGTATTTTTACATGTAGGTGTTGGTTTCTTAACTTCAGTTAAAGCTGTGAGTGTTTAGGTATTTAGTATATCATTGTAGGAATGTCACAATATAAAGAATTTTAAACTTTGATATGGCACAAGTAAAAATCCTTGTTCCTAATCACCAACAATTGCAAGCAAATTATGTCCCTAAATTGCCAATTATTTGTGGAATTTAGACACAGCCCCCTCCTATGTATGCATGTAAGAGAAATAAACACATCTTCTGCATCATGATGAGGGTGACCTCACATTGACTAGTATGATAGTTCTGTTCTGTACTCAAGCACAGTACACTTCCTTGGCCCTGGCATGCTTGGAAAAGGTTTGCTTTAGCATGGTACAGTTGCACAAGCAAAGGCGTGAAATATGGACAGCCTTCATTATCAAGAAATCTGCAAAGTGTTATGGCTGTAACTGACTCAAACGACTGAAAATATCCCATATCTCTGTGTTGTTCTCCAACTAACACACTTGGACTTCACCACACGTCCATTTCCTATTATTTTTTAAGTTCACCTTGTGCCATGATTATGTAAAGCCATGCATGTGTTTTTATGACAAGAGATAACCGTGTTCTGACCTGGATGATCACGGAGAAGTGTGAGTGCAGGCCAGCAGGGGAGTGGTGAGAAGGCAGAAGTGCTTCTACGTGAGCCTAGTGTGAGTCCCCCCACTTCATCCCCCCCCCCCCCCCCCCCCATGCCAAAAACACTCGAGGAGCGTCACAGTGTGCAGACCTGCACATTTGAAATGACCACTCCTGCTCCACCTCTCTCCCTCTTTCTTTTGTTTAGAACATGTGACGTTCAAAATTAACCAAAAAGCTCAAACTTTACAGATTTGTTTTCTTGAAAAGAACCACTTGTCCCTTTAAGAATTCAAGCTCAATACAACTACCAAGGCAACGACCAATATTTCTTATAATTATAATATTGATAGTATGAGCATCTAAAAACTGGTGTAGCCATTTGTGTTTTCTACTTCTTTAGAGAAGCAGATACATAATCGTTCACTTTCAAGGATACAGCCATCAGACCACAAAGACATTTTCATCACAGTGACTTTAAATAAAGTGTGACATTGAAAACAGATCCTGATTTACTAGTCATGAGATATTTTAAAAATCTGCCCACAGCATCAATCATCTGTAAATGTGTAAACTGCACTGTAATATATCAAACAGTGTGACAGTTTTCCAACATGAGACATAATAAGTATCCCAGAATGTGTTATTTTAAATATTGGCATGAATATGAACAACAAACTAATCCCACCATCTTTTAATACTGCTTAGGATGTGTTAAACAGGGCATTACTATATCAGCTTAGCTTCATTACACACTATGTTGATACCCATACATTTGCTAATCCAACCCATTTACACATAATGCTTTCCATGATATTGGCATGTCTTAAAATATTGCTCTCTTAATTTATTTCTTTGTCTTCATGTCTGGATTTCTTGCTTTTAGAGGTTTGAATATGACTGTGAAGTTGGTTGAAAAAAAAAAACAAGAGCTAATGAGGTAAACCTGTTCAAATCAGCGGTATTCTCTTTCTGCTGGTAACAATGCTTTGGGAATCAATCACCGTTAGATTCAGCGTATAAATTCACATCTGTTTTGGCATTGTTGCCACTCAGTGGATGGTGGTTTAATTATGAATGGAGTGAAATAAACAGTTCATTTTATGGCTGAACGTCGACAATGCAATAAGAGGCTGTGTTTCAGTCAATATGCCATTATTTTCTCTCTTGGCTGCTTTGAATAGTGAAGTTCTTCATGCAAAAGCAGACCCTCCAGATTATGTTGGAAAACGAATCCAATAACTTTTTGAAAATGATCCTAATGCATTTTGAGCAAAATACATTTACATTCAAGTCAGTGGAGCTAATGCTGTGTGACAGTGATATTGCTTTTAGTTAATGCATTACAAAATCCAATTGACTTCAGCAAGTATGGTGACAAATGAGAATACTTCACATTATAGAGGCAAATAGGTGTGATTCAAACAGAAAAAAAAAAGTGTGGTAATTGTTGATCCTCTCAGTTTTTAATTAACTGTGCAAGCTTAAAGGTTGATGGAGCCCAAATGGCCAGCTGAACTGTAGGAGTGAGGACAAACACATACAGAACAAGTACAGTATATCAAGAAATGACACCTCCTGGGACTGTGTTAGGAGTTGACATTTCAAAAAATACAAAGAGAGGGCGACGAGGGAGCCAAGTTTAAGGAAATGAAAAAAAGATAAAAATCAAGCATAACGCAGCTCTGAACATTTCTCCGTGTGAAAACAATAATGTCAAGCATACAGGTATGTGGGTATTCGACTCGCAACAGCTGCAGTGGAGGTTATGAAAGCCATTTTCAAGGCAGGAGGGTGACGTGTGAAAGACATTCTGGTGGACAATAAAGCATTGTGTGGAAAGCAAAGGTGTTTGAAAAATATTCCCAAGTAAAACATGGATGTTCAAATCTATTCTTAGTAATGTATGCATGATTCTGTTATCGAAACGTGTGCGAGAATTAGATGTGATAGCTGAGAAGGTTATGGAGAAATACCTCTGTGATGTTTCTAATATTTTACTGCATAAACTCCGACTCACCTCCGACTCAGTAAAACACAATTACTGATTAAAGACAACTCAGGCCCGCTTAGGCAGTGTAGCAACAATTTGGAACAAATCCAGAGAAGTATTTGACTGACGCTTGCTGTTGTTGTGTTTAAGACCTTGTTTTTTTTTTGTAAAAAGGTTCGACTTTGCACTAGATTAACAAGCGTACACTTAAAACCTACTCCCGGGGAGTGTGACAAAAAAGGGGGGTTTAGGATGTCTTTACACAGATCTGCCTCATGTGTTTTAACAATTCGGACCACCATAATCCATTAAGTGTCGACTTCAGCAGCATTAATTCAATCATTCTCATAATCAAAATGGTTGCTCTGAGCCCCTGCTTCGGGGCTTAGTGATGCTGTGCTGAGAATGAAAAGGCACATTAAAATGGGCTGGAGCATGCAATCCCCCAAAAAGGCATTTGCTGCGCTCTGCATGCACCAAGGACATGCAACAGTAAGGTCAGGATCACACATTGGCGGAATACTGAGTAAGTCAGCCTCTTGGGCTGGGATTCCTGGATCCAGCTCATCTCCCCCCGATCCAACGGTAAAATGTCTGATCGCTCCAGATACATCGTCCCTGTTGGCTTGTTGGAAACTTCCAACAGGCAGCACACAGTCTGATGTATCAGGGATGTGCAAGTATGTGTGGCATGCATGTAGTCAAAATTTCAAAAAACACTGTGACTCCTCTGATGATGCATGAACAGCTACAAAAGAAGCACAGTCCCTTTCTCCTGATACACCTTTCATCCTTGGTTCAATCATCGTATCGTGAAATGAATGCAGAACTTTCATCATCTTATTTCTTGCTCTACAATGATAAAAAAAAAAGATATTCTTGTTGTTGCATATAATCTCATACTGCTAACTCTTGATTCTTCCTTTTTTATTCTCAAGCTTCTGAAGTAGAATCACGGTCCTAGAGGAACATCTCATCTCACCGTGTACTTGGCACATGTTTGAAATAACAATAAAGAGACCTTGACTTGACCTGTATTATGGCTTCGTCAAAGGTTCATATTAGTCAGTAGTCCTTCCACCTCTTGGCTCATCTATTCACAACACCATTCTTCTTATCCTACAAACCTCTCCCTGAAGGGGTAAAGAAAGTGCTATCAAATAACTGAAGGGAGCCATTAAAAGTGAAGGCTGGGATGTTTTTTTTGGGATAATTCTGCTGACATTGATGAGAAGGTTAAGGGGATCTCGTGTTGTATTCTTCATCTAAAAGGATCAATTATCGCCACAAACTATGTTAAGGTGTTTCCAAACAATAAGCCCTGGCTAAATAAAGCAGTGACGGATGCACTGCGCAGAAAACACAATACTAGTTTTACATGTTGACGATGTGGAGAAGGCAGTAGCTAAAAAAAATAGGCTAGAAGGCTAGGTTCAAATATAGGAATAAAATAAATGGTATATTTCACCGTAAGGACCTTAAGGTCGTGCAGAATGGCATGAAAATCAAGAGTAGTCCAGGCAATAAGACAAATAAGGGATCAAGATGGATGGTCAATCACGGAGCTTGCAAACGCACTGAACATTTTTTATCAACGTTCCAATAATGAATACGATTTTACAAAGGTGCACAGTACCCTGTTCAATATACACTGAGTGGCTGTACTGCCACCTCTCACTCTAAAACTACTATTATTGTCCATTTCATCAGATCCATGTTCCATAAATGTAACACTAGACAGATATGATCACTGGAAAGTGTCTGTGCAGATCAGTTATGTGGTGAGGAGTAGTTTTTACAGATCCCTTTAACTTGTCACTTGGACATGGACATGGCCCTGAAGCTGTGCAAGGAATCTATAGTTGTATCCGTGGCTGAAAACAAATCTCCTAAAGAGCTAAATGACCTTAGGCCTGTGACTCAATGAAGACTTTTGAGGCAATTGGTCATAAGAATTCCAACCAGAGTCGGCTTGAGCTGATGCAAGTTGTATAAGGCCAATAGAGGGGCAAATTATGCTACTGTTTCTTTATTTACCTATTTAAATAAGCATCTTGAAGGTACACAAAACACATGCAGGGATTTCATAGACTTCTCTTTTAGCTTTTACGATCCATCCCCACTCTTCAAACTGCTATCCACTTCAACCCCTGATGCTGGATTGGTGGAATGGACCTTCGACTTCTTAGCATACAGGCCTACGGCAGTCAGGGCGACTGGTGCTCTATAAGAAAGGGGTTGTCATCCACATTCTCACCCCAGGGATGTGTGTCCTGTCTCCTTTATTGTATATACTATATGCATATGACTGCAGGAGCAAGCATGACAACAGGCATCTCCTCAAGTTCTTACAAGACTGTTTTAATTAGTCTGCTCTAGGAGGGACAGGTCGATCCCGGGCCAGTGGGGAAAGAGTTTGTGCAGTGGAGCGACAACCACTTCCTGAAGCTCAACGTAAACAAAACTAAATATATGGCCATTGATATCTGGAAAAAAAACATCCAATTCAACCTTCCCAACTACTTGTTAAAAGAGTTCATTGTTACAGGTAGCTGTGTCATAATTTGGTCCTGTTTCGTTGTATATTTTCAGAGTTAAAATGTTTATTTCTTGTTTTAGTAGTTCTGGTTTCCTCGTGTGTCTTAAGTGTTACCTGTCTTATTTAGTCATTTCTGACCTTGTTTTTTTTCGTTGCAAGTTTTCCAGTTTATTGTTATTTTGTATCCTCGGGTTTCTTTAAGTTCTCAGGTTTTTTTGTTATATTCTTGAGTTCTGTGTGTCTTCATTGTTTGATGATTTAGTTTGTAGTCTACTCAGTGTTTCTTGTATGTTACTCATGCCTATGTGTGTTTCCCACCTGTCTTGAATACCCTGACTGTCCTCACCTGTTTTGTTAGTCTCACCTGGGTTTGATTGGCCCTGTCTATTTAGTCTCTGTGTGTATTCCCTTGTGTTGTCAGTTCATTGTTACAGTCTTCCCATGCCATACTACTGCTTACTTGTGGCTCTTTGTTTTAACTTAGGGATTTTGTTTTGACAGAAAGTTTGTTTTGCCCTTTTTTAGTGTAAATAAATCAGTTTTTTCTTCAATTCTGCAATTGGGTCCAGTTACCGTTTTCTTTCACGTTCCGTGACAACTGGGGAACAGTCATTGGCAAGAACCTGCATCATGACCAAAACACAACTGTAATCTGCAAAAAATGGCTGGATAGACTTTCTGGACTGAACACTTTTCAAGTGGACAAGACACTGATAGTTTTATTCTACAGATCTTTTCATTGCGTACATTTGAACTTTTCTTTGATCTCAGGGTAAGGTACCCATTCAGTGCACAACACAAAATGGTCTGTCCAGAATTGTTAAAACAGCCAGTAAAGCAAATGGCACTCAGCAGCTTTTCTTGTCAGATTTCTGGAACAGACACATTGTAAGGAATCCACGGTTAATCTTGGCCAGCTCTGACCATGCTCGCTTGGAGGAATTTGTTCTTCTCCCAGCTGGTCAAAGAGCAATAGATTTACATTTCTATATGATAATGTCCCTAATCAGCCTTGAGCCTTGACTGCACTTTAAAGCAGCACATTAGGACTTATTTATCATTGCTATTCCAATGGAATTTGTACATTTTCTTCACTTGGTTGTATTCGATTAGGTTGTGTTGCACATCCTACTGTGTGTCCTCTTCATAAGCTACAGTATGTTTGGGTTTTTTACCCACTGCTCTTGTCCTCTTTAACAGTGTATTCTCTGGTCAACTCAGATAGATGATTTTCCTATAAACGGAATTACATGCTCTGTGCTGCCTTTCAAGAAACCTGCAGATGTAGCGGCCCTGAAAGTATCCTTAAACTGTTGCTATGCAACAACAAAGTCAGTTGCTGTACACCACTCTGCTATTACATTAGTTAATGTCACGCTAATTGAACAGGGAAAAACACAGCACTTCAATCCCAATACTGCAAATGCCACTTTTGAGATTTTTCTCCCAAGCTGAAAAATCAGCAGAACAACCCAAACTCCCCCTGTAAAAGCCTCATCTTCTCATTTGATTAGGCAGCAGAGAATTGCTGTGGTGATGTATGCCATTTCTCTCTCTGCACTATTGAGCACTTTTCAACTTGGGGCGCTCGGGGCATTTTTCAAAAACATGCAAGGTGTGCTTGGTGGATAAAAGCAAGGTGCCCTGGGTGCATAAGCAGCATACAAAATCCCTCAGATCCAGTGAAAACAATTACAAAAGGCTGCAGCGTTCGCTGCCAAAAAGGCGTCCAGTGTGATCAAATGCTTTTGCCTTCTCACTGCCGACTCTCATTTAAGTCAGTCTCTCAATATTTGCCTCATGCAAAACAATGAAGCAACGGCTTTGGACGAGAAATCTGAATACCTTGCAGATATTTCATAATACCTGTGATAACCATAGATGTTGCCAACATCTCATCACATCCACTTTTCAACAAGTCTATTTGTGCATCTATTAGAATAGCAAAAGCTCCATTTTGTTCCTTTTAAACCATTCAAATGAGAGCAGAGAAAATCACTCTTTTTGGAGAATTTCATACGCATATACCCTTCAGGCAAGTGTTGTTTCCTCCCCCATTGAAAGCATTTGGGACTCGAGTGTGGGAGTGGGAATTAGAGTTGTTGTTTTAAAGCTGGCACTAATGAAACCCATGGGTGTGCGATGACAATGGGAGGATGTTTGATGAGAAACTATTTGGTCCAGTCTGTGCTCTGGGTTTGGCCACGCATCTGTGTCCATGTGTGATTGTAAGGGGAAGTAAGACATAGGGACTGTTGGTGAGAAAAAAAAATCAATGCGATATCTTCGTTGACATTTTAAGACATTTCTGTTTAAAACTGCCAGTTGGTCCTCCTTACTCTTTTGTGCGTCTGGATTTCCCCTTGTCTGAAAACTTGTCAATATGTAATGATTTTCTGTTTGACAGCTAATCGTGAGAAACCTTCAGATACAGTGTAAAAAAAAAAAAACAGCTCTCTTATCTACCATCAAGGTGCATAACAAAACCTAATACATTCAGCACAAAAGGAAACACAATACTGAATTGTGTAAGAGAGACTGTGCCTGCTGTCATTATAAGATCAGAACAGCTGAATCCAAAGAGGTTTGTTTGTTTTAACAAAAGGACTGCAACCACATTTCAAAATAATCAGAGTAAGCTGTTCATGCCTCAGATACTCACAATGGTTAATGGCTGTGAAAAATGAGACTTTCGAGACGTTAGGCTTGGTATCTAGTGTGGTAATACACCCTCTGCATCATTACTACTAGAACTCATGTAAACAGGGAATATAACAACTCATATTCCACCCAGTTAGCACATAGTATGGAACATAAATGGAATCACTCCAAGCCTTACAACTCATTAGGCCAGTGTAAGTGTTCTGGGGTGCACCTTTACAGTGTATACTCAACTCCCTTTGACAAACAATTCAAGCTTAGCAGAAATTAACCCATTTTCTATCTGCCCTACATCATATTAATATCCACACTTCATATGTAATGCCTTTAAACTAAATCCATCAATGAACTACATAAAGCTTAAGTATGCAGCTTTGAATAATTCCATTGACTTTAAAGTCAGCTGTAAGCACACTATCTCAGCTCCCATACATTTACCGAAGGGACATGGCTGTTTGTTTCCTTCAGTTGCATGCCTTGAAACATTCGGGCTCGATTTTGATTTTACAACATTTACTTACCTATTAAACTGCTAATCCATGTTTGTGAGCTGTCAGACACTGATTCATTAAACCTTTGTTTTGTGATCTTCTGTCATCAATACACTTTCATGCTCATGAGTCAAGTTCTATCAGATGTTCTTACTCTCATATTCTTCTTTCTTTCCCCCTTTATAAAGAATCCAAATGTTTGAATGCAGATTAAGCTGGCGGTCATGTAGATTATAGAAAAAATGGCCATATACAAACACAGCACATATGGAGAAGACAGAACTAAAAGTAAAAATCATTGAAAGTAGTTTTTATTCTGTTCATTTAAAAATAAAACTACCTTATTATCGTTGAAGAGTGCACACATTTCATCGAGAAAGGTCTTTACATGTTTCTGTGCGTTGTCATAAGAAACACGTTTGCAAGCAAATGCAGGCAGTAGTTCTAACCTTGACATGATAGGCAAGGAACAATAGAGAGGAACAAGCGAGTCAAAGGTTTGGAGGACAGAGAATCCACAATGCCAAAATCCAAGACAAGCAGATGGTCCCCGGAACAAGCATCGCCGAGAGCGAGCTACCTCCCCCCTCACAATTTACTGTACATTCAAGCATGGACCCACACTAACACAACCCTCCTCCTCCTCCTCTTCCTCCGCCTGCGTCAGAATGTATCTAAGGACAACAGGAAAGACATCTAGAGTGTATTTTGTACATCTTTTGCAAACTGTTTGCAGTGATTGTGAAAATAGGTGATCATAAAATGTTTTCAGAGCATTAGTCATTTTTAGATGTATAACAATGCAGTTTGAGCTTCTCTCTCTCTCTTTCTCTCTCTCTCTCTCTCTCTCTCTCTCTCTCTCTCTCTCTGGTCAATTCCTTTTCATTTTAGAGGCCTCTTCTTGGGAATGTATGCATTCATCGAGCTTCCATCTTATTAAAGAAAACAAGGCCTGCGTTTTTCCTGCACCCTTTTGAGTAAAAGGTGATGGAGGAGAGGATGACAAAGATTCATCTAAATAGCCTGAACAAATGGTTTTACTTCCTTGGATGAAGCAGAAGCACAAAGTAATCAGTGAGCAACCTCTCTTGCCCCTCTTTCACAAGCCCACGCAGCAACACATCCCACACGCGCAGATACACTGAGAGGAGAAGATGGGCTTGTTATTGGCCGCAGTGTAGGAGACTCATCAATCAATCATGAATTAATGGTTAAGGCCATCTCATTGAAACACACGCAACCTCTGCAGTCGCACAACCACACACAGAGAGACTCCTCCCGGCCTGGTGGACACACATGACTCAAAATCAAATCACAAAAGCCATTTCATTAAACTGAGCTATAATTCAATAGCCGTAATCATTTAGTAAATGATTGCTGGAAAAAAAAAAAAAAAAAAAAAAAAAAAGGCTCTTTCAGACACCATTCCTATGCCAGAAATCCTTTAATTCTAGCGCAGGCGAAAGCTTTAAAAGGACAAACAAGTATCACATCTGGGCATTTAAACATTGACAACAAATGCACCCTATGATCGTGAAAATGAGCTTACTCTTGTTTTTGTCTTTTAGAGACAGTTTAACCACTACATTATGGTCTTTGTTTTTTTTTCTAAAACAAACAAGAAAACAACTCTAAGACCTTGAGATAAATCTCTTAAATGGAGAATCCTGGCATGCATGTTATGCTCCATCAGGGTCTCTGCAGGGGGGCCGTGAGGAGGACACGCTCTCCAGCCATTGTTGTTTGAGAGGCCACTGAGCCTCTTGATCCCTGGGTAATCTCCAGCTATCTGTCTGAGTTAGCACCTCGCCTGATTTAGGTCACCCTGGCTGCTTTCAGTTTTTAGGCTGTCCACCTTCCCCCCCCCTCTCCCCCCGGAGCTCACGTACGCAAAATCCCACTTTCCCTGAGACAAACAGGAGATAAACAGGATGCCTGACTGCATGGAGAGCATATACATAATACATTTCTATCCGGTAACACAAAAGCTATATTCAATATGAGAGGGAACGGTCGCTTTCTTTTACTGGTGACGGATTTCAGGAAGGGAGACTGTACATATTTCAATAACCTGCTCTGACTTTTTTTAATGCCACCAAAAAAAGTTGTATATGTTTTTAAAATAGAATTCCGTTCCTCTCTATGGCCATTTCAGAGGGGAATTTATTAATATATATTGAATACTTTGCTTTTATTGCATTATGTAGCCCATTTTAGGTTATGGATGTAAAGTGAGATTATTTCATTACATTAATCAATATGCTTAATATGAGTATTTGGTACTAATGTGGGGATTTTTTTCTTTCTATTCTTCTTTTTTTTTTTGTTCTTTAGGATTTTTGTGCATGTGTTATATAAATAGTCCAGTGGAAAGAGTCATATAAAGACAGAGAGAAAGAGAGAAAGTAGGGAACGACATACTGGAAAGGAGCCACAAGTCGGATTTGAACCCGGGGTGTCTGTAAGGACTACAGCCTCAGAACACGGGGAGTGTGGACTGACCACTATGCTTTCCTTTTATTTAACCATAGACGGACCTTGTTTCAACCACATGTCACCAAAAATATTTATGAGTTTATATTTTTTTAATTTTTTTTAAAAGTCTAAATGGTTTATTTTTTAATGACCACAGTCACTCAGTTTAAGTTATTTTGACGTCTGCTAACGACGAAAACATGGATTTACGATGACCTGGACTTTAAAGGCAGATTTCCACGAGAAGAGTTTTGAAGGAATGTTTTTCAAAAACAAAAAAACAACAACATATTAACAAGCCTCATTGTGCTTTAATATGTCACATTAGTCCACTGAAAAAGCATTCTTTACTCAAATCCTCTTTTTTAAAATACCCCTTGCAGGGCGGCGCGCTTGAGCCTCATTTTCAGATCAAACCACAGCTCAGACTTACTCACCCAACACCCCCAACCCGACCCTGAGCTACATGGCTCTCGTGCTCCATATCGTCTCCTTATAGCCAACACTTCTCAGCTCTGTGACTAACAGTCTGCTCCCCGGCCCTTGAGGAAGACTAATATCCTGTCCTCTATTGCTGTAATGAAAAAACCTGCGCCTGGGAAAAGGATGGAAAAGTCCAGATAAAGGACTGGTCTGGCTCTGGGTCCAGCTTTATTGGGGTATTTTAGTATTTTTTGCCCCTTAATTTTGCCCAAGAGTTCATATTGATAAGATTTTTTAATCAATGTGTAATTCATCCTGAATAAGAAATCTCTATATTATAAAACAAGTTTGAAGATTAAAAGTCTTTTTTCATCGTTATACAAAGTGTGTTAAGTGACATTCAAATGTAATTTGAATATGACATTACTGGGGTTACACTCCAGACAAACCCAAAAGTAGGAAATGGAATGAAGAATAAACATTCTTACTGTAAACAAACATATGAGTCAATGATCTGTTTTTCAAGAAGGAATTACTAAGTAACTTAACATAACAGTGTCATGTGTTTCAACAGTACTGTACAAAAACACAAGTGGTTTTCTAAAAAATAATAATCGCATTAACAAATGAATCATCATTTTGACCAACTGAGAAGTTGCACATAATCTGCACCAAATGGATTAGACGTTTATATTTGTGTGGGGAAAAAACAACAACTTACAATTGATTTTGATCAATAAAAATAGTCAGATATTTTTTCTCCCGAAAACTGCATGTGGGCAATGGAAAGGGAATATTTGTATGATTTTGTTGTTTTCAGAGGAGACTTAAATTGATAATGCAGTTTTGAAAAGAAATGTCCTTTCTCACATCAGTGTGTGTGTGTGTGTGTGTGTGTGTGTGTGTGTGTGTGTGTGTGTGTGTGTACTATGTCTGTCTTGAGAACAAAACCAGCAATAGTTTAGGGACAGTGAGGGTAAATCATCCATTCACAAAATGGGAAATGACTGACCTATAGGGTCAACTGCAGTCTGTCGCCCCGGGCTTTATTCCAAAAGCCACCAATTGGGGTAAATTCTCATGATCTTGACCTCTGCATATGTCACAGAGTATGGTCGAAAACAGCGTGTTCACTGCTGCGTTCCAACACATAATACATCACTTGCCATTATGCAGTCAACATCCGTGTCTCTGAGCAACACTGGAGCATTGTTTGAGGGAAATGTGCGGCATCGGTTACTGTTAAAGGGACGATTCATCATTGAGGCCGTGAGGGCTCTTGACAGTGTTCGTCACAGAAACAAGGGTCCATGTAGTACCCTTATCCGACAGCACAGCAGACAAAATGAGCACCCTTTTCGGGTTTTCTCATTTCAATTCCTATGACAAGAGCTCATTTAATACGAGCTTTATCTCATGTTACCACATGAGATACATTACTGTATGTAGCCAAGTCCGTCATGGCTAGTATGATTCTCTCCTGCTGTTGGAACCAGAGCATCATTCTTCATTATTGAGGGTAATGACACACTGAAGGTCACAGACAGGATGTTCTTTTTAACCCTGTGTCATCACAACACCTGACCCAAGAACTCCCATCATTGAATTTGCATGTTTGTTTGTTTTTTTCACAAAAGGAGGGGAAGCTCCCCAAGTAAGAAACGCCGAGTGAAATAGCTTGAATATGTTTTGCTATGATTCTCAAAAAAGGGGGAAAAAAGAATAGTTCAGAAACATGAGTTTGTGGTCTATCACCAACACAAAAAAGCATTGCACAAAGAAATGCTTCTCTCTCAATCTCAGGGTAGGTGGATGTAGTGAAGCACTGACCAAAACAATTTCTGTTATGTATACCCCCATCAAATTTTCATAGCTTTACTCTTTGCAAAAGATAACAGGTCCTGACAGTAGTGCACACACACACACTGGACCTTGAGGACCTTTAGGGAAAGGGCTAGAGTGAAGCCAAAGGAGTCTTTGTTGCTGCAGATGCTTCAAGTTTAAAGAGTAACCTGCAGCAGTTAGTCTGTGGTGGCAGGTTTGCAAAAGGTGGAGGAATGTAACAAAAAAAAAAAAAAGAAGAAAGTAATTTTGTCTGCACTGGAGTTGAATCCAGTTGAGTTTTAGTTCAAGCAAGCCTGTATAAACACTCACATTTCATGGCTGATAGTGCTGCATGTGTTGGAACATTTTGCAGACAACATTTTTCTCTCCTACATTTGAAAGCAAAGCGGTCCAAAAACATAATAAGCTGAACATTTGTCACATTGTCTCAAGATTTAACCGCTGCATTCCGCTTGATCTCGGAAGTCGGAACTTGCAACCGACTTGGAAGGCAGTTAACACGGGTGTGAGGTCTTTCACAGCTCCGAGATCCGAGGCAACATGTTTACAGTGCATAGGCTCATATGTGCTTTGAGAGATTGGCTACCTCCAGTCAACAATAAACAGATCAAATGCTTCTGGAGGTTTAGTTAGCATATCAAACACAACCTTATTGTTGGAGAAGAACAACAGAGACCCACTGACGTCACTGAAGTGTCTTTGTTTGCAACTTCTCCGATTTTCTGACTACCATGAGAATGACCTGTAAACTATGGGCTACATTTTGTCTTCAATTGGACCGTTAGCATACTTTGTACAACTGTAGTGTTGTTTCCTTTTGTATATTTATATTTTGCCGTCTACTTTGCCCTTCAGTTGAGTGTTAGCACAAACAATCAAAGAGCAAACTTGAAAGGCTAAAACACTTTATTTAAAAAAATATATATGAACAAAAAGTTGTGTTTCTCTTTGTCTGGCTTTGAGTATTTCACCTGGATCCGAGGACACTTTTTAGATTTTTAATGTCAATGTTTTTTTTTTCATTCTTGTGGGCTTTTTTATTACTTTTGAGAAAGAGATGTAGACATGGTTGTTGGCTCAACAGAACATTAGAGCTCTGCTGTGAGAGAGAGAGAGAGAGAGAGAGAGAGAGAGAGAGAGAGAGAGAGAGAGAGAGAGAGAGAGAGAGAATTCAAGCTCATACTGGTGATTGTGCTGGAGTTTAACAAGGAGTACTGAATCACTATAGTAACATTGGATTTGTCGGAGTGTACACTCCTCGTTCTGTGCGACAAAGCTTTGCACAACATTGCTATAATGGGAGGAACAAACTACTGATCTGAATCAGATGTTATGTGTCTATCCTAATGGTGTTTAATGTTGGTGGTAATAACCTAAAACTTCACCTGAGGACAAGTACAGCTTAATAATCAAATATAATTACAATGTTTTTAATACATTTGCAATTTTAAATCCAAACTTTAAACCAGCTGTATTTGCAGGTGTCTTTTTTTTTTTTTTTAATTTAAAATTGTGAAGTCAAATCGTGAAGTCAGAAATAATAACCTTCTGGTCAATGACAGCCAATTAAGGAGAGCTTACTTATAAATAATTTAAAGGAAGGCCAATGGAGCCTCTAACTGAATCCCCATAGATCCATGACGGTTCCTCTGATGACATGACCTGTTAAGGCACAAAGAGCGGTGCCTGTCTAGAGCTGGTCAGAAGGGTTAAGTTAGGACACTCTTCAGCTGCCTTTGGAAAGGCAAATTATACCAGTGCACAGAGCTCTCTGACAGTATTTACGTGCAACAATTAAATGAGCGGATCTGTGAGTCACAGCATTGAACCAATGTTACTAATGAATATGGGGGTGCAACAAAGAGACTGAATAAACACCTATGACTGTAGCTAATATAACATCCAGGCATAAATACTGAAGGGGATTTTCTTGAGGAAAAAATCTAATTCGGAGGGTGGGGTTGGGAAACAATAAAAAAAAACAAAAAAAAAAACTGACATTAACAAATGATAATTGTTGTATCACCATCCTTTGAGGATCACTGTGCAGGCAACAAGGATCCTGAGACAGATGGAGGCCCATCTGAGCAAACCCACAATCCAAAAGGGCCATCAATCAAAGTCTGTGCGTTTTTCAAGGGACGGGCTGTGAGGGTAGCACCAGCATCTTCCTGTCTGTCAGAGTGAAAACCATCTCGCAATGTCTCAAAACACACTTACAGACACAAGGGGAAAAAGAACAAAAACAAAACAAAAAAAAACAAAACAGTATTTGAAGGAAGATTTGGGCGTCTGCGGGGTGGACGACAAACCAACGCACAGCACAATCAAGCTGCACGCTCACCCTTATCTCGAAGAGGACACAGATTGTTGTTTCTCGCTTTAAAGTCTTGAAAGTCGCCACTTTTAAGCATCCACCAACATGTCAGCTTCTGTAGGAAGTTGTAGTTAGTGTGCGAGTTTTGAGCCTCACTGCCGAGGGGGTCGGGGGTTTGGCAGAGTTCTCCAGTTGACTAATTAACGTCTGAACAAGTGCATAAATAAATACAGATGGGTACTTTGGCTGTAATTGTAAGGCTGGACTTAGAGTCAAACCAGTTACACTTGTGCACTCACACTGGAAGCAGGAAGAAACTGAAGTAATGTGTGTCTGCCACTGTGAGCATTTCTGTGATTCTGAGATGAAGAAATAGACAAACAGGGAAGGGGAAAAACACGATAGGGCAAAAAAAAAAGACAGACACAGAGGGAGAAGATGAAAAACAAGCACCCAAAGACTCGTAGTGATGATTTGCACAGCCATATTTAGCCCAAGCTGGATGGCATTTCAAGTCTGAGGCGATAAAACATCTCCATGTTTCCAAAAGAGCTCCTGAACGTCTTGCACGCATATTGTAGCTCAGGAAATGTTATCCATTGTTCTTATTGGCTTCGATAAGGTCGTCCTCACTTTTAATCAAGAAACACATTGCATAACAAGTCATTTACGTAAGCATGAAAAAATAGCTTTCTTGTGAGGAATGATACGGTATAATGTCTAGAGTAATGGCAGCAGCAGAGATGAATGCTGCAAGTTAAAGAAAAAGTCAAAACCTTTGGAAATGATGTTTCAGGTTTTTTTTTACTTTGAGGAGATTGGAAGCGGGGGGGTCTCTTAATAGACGAAGCAAAATATACTATACTATGCTATATTGGGAATATTTATGTTTACATTAATGCTACATGGATTTAAACAGAAAGACAGCATCGACAAAAGAGGACGAGAGACTGGTGAACAGACAACATAATGCAGCCCGTTTCATTACGTCCACGGAGATCGTAGCGGTGGTGTGCAGACATGCTGTGCACCGTGCAGCAGGTACAGTATATAAACGTCACTGGCCCCTCCTGTTGGCTCGAGCTGAATTCTCCGGAGAACATCCTGCTGTGTTCTCACGTCAGCCCACTCGGACATGATGCGGAAACAAAATATTTAGGGTCTGACAGGAGAAACTCTGGGTGAAGTCTGTGTTTGCGTTCACACGTACAGCTTCTCCGAGTTGTGATGCAAGAGACTCACACAACTATGTTCTCATGAAACCACTATGAGCATCATCACAAGGACATCCTATTATTGTAACCTATTGCACAGATAGAAATGTGTTCTTCCATGACGAGGTCAGCTGCCATCTCTGAGCAAGTATGAACCGCAGGACTGTTCATTTCAGAGTGTATCATCTTCGTCTTGTCTCCGTGAGAGACGTGATATGACACCTGCTAATAACCGACGCCTGCGTCATAATGAGCTCGTTAAACTATACGGGGCCTTGTTTTCAACAAGAGCCACAAACCAACCTCGGCAACATGTACAAGTCCATAAACTTTTATAGGTTCCCACCCGTTGCACCCTCAGGCCATTAATTGTCAGGGTGGGCGGTGTGTTCCATCACTAAGTGCAATCTAACCCTGTTCAAAAGTAAATAGACCAAGAATGTAAAACATGCCTGATGACTCACAACACACGTTAAGTGAGAGCATCATTTAGAACAAAGGGATATTGCATCGCATAGATTTATTATCATGTTGCACACTCAAGCATGTGTGCACATTTTAAGATAATACATTACTTTATTGATCCCCAAGGGGAAATCCAGGCATTGCAGCAGCAATACATAAATCAAAAAGTCAAAACAGAACAAAATGGTAACATGAATGCAACTTTTGATATATACAGAAGAATATAAACAATGGGGTTAACTCAATCTGACTTTTGACTACTTTTAACGTTCTATAGTTGTCTGCTTTGGTTAGGTTGACTAGAAGTCTGAGTTGATAAATTAACACAATCGTTGAAGTTGTAATTGTTACCTAAACCAGAGCATGTTTCCGGCATGCTGCGGATGTTCTGTTATGTATGGATGGAATGAAGCGGCTGTGCTGAGTTGAAAGAAAAAAAAAAAAAAATCAATGCAATTCTTTAGGGTCCAGTGCACATATGTGTGAGTGATCTGAAATCAATGGCCATGAACACCTTTTACATGTTGCACAGTGTTTGATTATTATGGTCCTTGAAGACATAGGCACTCATTTACAGTATGCACACATACACGCCCAAGCCATCAATCACTACCGAGTAACTCCATAACTCAACTTATCTATTTGCTCATAACTCTTAAACCTTGAAATGTTGTTAGATCAGGTCTACAGCCACACAAAAATGAAAATAACGCTTCAGTTTAAATTGTGTTTCATCCATACCTTAAACTGTTAGCATAGTCTTACACAAAGCTGAGGTAATAACACTCCTTTCAGAATGATTGTCCAACACTGTGTGCATCTTGATAGAGATCCAGTTCGAGGTGAAGACTTAAATAGAACACTTTCTATAAACCAGCCAATAAAGACAAATCTATGGCCTTGATATGCACTCTGATTGCCTCCTAGTTAGTCCCTTGATTTATTTTAAGGTCGTTTTTGTTGGAGTTTCTGCCGCATTGAAATATTTATTGCAAGCGCCATATCTTTGTCCTTCTTTTGCAGCCTGTCATTTGCATGAAATGACTGGAATACAGAATCATACTTGTTTACATTTCAGCCCCGAAGCATGGGGAATGACTTGCGCATGTGGAGTGAATACATCATTCACTTCTGACTCCGATAGTGATTTATGGCCTCCAGCTTTTTTTTGTGGCTGACAAAAGACAGACAGCTCACTGGCCTTACTCCCATCATGCCCTCAGCTCATATTTCAAACACATTCTGTACCTCTGGAATTTAACTTCACAGCATGTCGCGGTCCGCCATACAACATGGATACATGGATACATGTTGTATGGCGCTCTATCAAGCGATGAACACAATTAGAGAAATAGTGTAAGTGATGGCAAACGGTCATAAACAGAAGTCAGACCCAGGGTTGTATATGCACTGATGTCAGCAGTCTGAGGAAATGAGGAAATGTCACATTTTAGTTGAATTTGTACAGAAATAGATTTCTGCATATGGATTTCGACTGTGCTCCTCTCACTGGTTTTGACGTGGATAGACATCTGCTGCAACAACAACAACAACAACAACAAAAAAACAGGATCTCATATGTTTTAGTGCACCAATAGAAGATGAAAAGAAAAAAGTGATGACAGTTATGTGGTTTTCATGTTGCCAGGTCACTCTCAGTCACATCTGATCATATTCATCATAGTCCTTCCATTTTAGCTTCTCACCAGGCTGGAAAGAGGTGTTTCACTGCCCCCTTTGGTGACAAGTGTGTGTCACCTCTGACCACAACCAGCATTACTGAGCCTGTGACATCACTGTTGGGTGTGGCTACAGAAAATGAAGAAAAACCAACTTGGACCAGGTCACAAAGAAGTGTCACTGGGTCTTTCATGCAAAAGGACATCGAGATGTCTTTTAATTAATCCAAATGAATACAGAGTGCAGCAATGTTAATTACTTGACCTTGATTATTCCTTGGTGTGAACCACTGCAAGCTTGATAAAACAATAAATAAGACTGGGATATAAATATATATATTTTTTTTTTCTTTAAGGGGGCTTTAAATCTTTTCTGGGCAAACACAAAATGGTGTTTTAAGTTTGCACTTTTCGTGTGAAACTATAAAAAACCTGAATTGGTATCTTTTCACAAACATGACAACAAACACTTTAAGTGTTCGAGGCTTGATGAAGCAGCTCTGTCCTTGAACTAATGGAAACAGCAAGCAGCAGTGTTTACCAGTATTTGTTACTTTTGTCACTAAAACCGACAAGTCAAAAAGCTGTTTTCGAAACATTTTCAGGTCAATATCTGTTTTACTTTAAAAAAAAAACAACAAAAAAAACAACATAATCCACTTTCATTGCAGCAGCATGAGTCTAATTTTAATGGTAATGATTGATTTATAAAACTGTCCGCAGTGACTTAGTTTCTTTCATCATGATTTTAAAGAAACCACAACCTTTTTCTGACATGAACCAAATGTTTTTAATGCCTAAATAGATCGCTAATCCAGAATGTGGACCAACACTTGGCACTCTATCTACAAATATTGGATTTCTTAAGCTTACCATCAAACCTCACCTCATGTTTTGCTTTATTCCCTTTAAATAAACATAAAGATGTCAATGCAAAACTCATGCATCTCACACACACACACACACACACACACACACACACCCCCACACACACACACACACACACACACACACACACACACACACACACACACACACACACACACACACACACACATACACACACACACACACACACACACACACACGCATTGTATTGACAGCATAAAGTAACTCTGAAAATAGTCTGGTGATATACAAACTTATTTTCTTGGAACATTGTCAGACAAGAGGACAGGAAAATAATACTATGATGGATATGTAAATATTGATGATACAAATCATGTCATAAATCCATGAATGTTAGATAGATTTCTGTCATTATAACAAAGAGAGCTTGGCGTGCTCACAGAGCTACACTCTTGCCTTCATACAAGCACTTACAAACACCAGTAACAAGCAAAAGCATCAAGGGTGTCTTTGTGAGCAATTATGGAATTTAACGGTCACATTGTCAGAATGATTTGGCCAAAGAGAGATGATTCAATTAATACAGATATGGGTCATTAGACATCTTCTCCTATGGCCAGAGGAAAAGGCAATCCTGTAGGCTCTGAATGACCAGCAAAGTGGAGTGTAATGCAATTTGATTTTAGAAGTTATTAAATAATGAGAGAGAGAGAGAGAGAGAGAGAGAGAGAGAGAGAGAGAGAGAGAGAGAAGGAGAGAGGGACAGATAGAAAGATACAACAGAAAGGAAGAAAATAGAGGAAGACAAATTGTTTCCCTAATTATTATTTTTTACCTTCCTTGTTCCCTCAATGCTCCGTTTGCGATTTCAATCTCTTAGAGTATCTGTCTGTGGAAGGGAGGGGCGCGACTGGAGGGATAAGTGTCTCATCATATCAACTGCTGTATGGCTTTGCACAAAGTCGCCATTGAATCACCAATAAATACTGCCAAAAGGATGATACAGTGGACTGTCAAGTCAGCTCAAGGAGTACTGACAGGAGCTAAAATACACCAAGTCCCTACCATAAATAAAACCAGAAGAAGAAATCCAGCACCTGCCTAAGCTTACTCAAATACACACACACATCTATGTGCACACACAAGCAAATATACTATCTCTCTAACTCTTTAGATATGCATCGAACACACCAGGAAATCCGATGCATGTCTTTCTGTCTTGTTTCTGCACAATAAATGACGTCATCTGTATTTTATATCCTCGAATGAGTGACTATGTATGCTGATGGCAGCCATGCCACAACCTAGTTCATTAAGCTCTGATTACCTTTGTCCCAACTGTTCCCCATGCCATCTATTCAAACAGAAAGAAAAAAAAAAAATCATCTTTGCTGAAGTGGAGCATTGGAACGGCACTCCCAAGTCCAGCGTAGCGTCAATAGATATGAAAGGCTTCATCTGTTTCCAGTTCTAAAAATGTTTTGATGATTTTTTTTTTTCCCTTCCTGAAAGCAATTCCAATAAACAGTCTTCAGAACTGAAAACCACAGAATATCACTCTGATACCAGCAGAGTAATAATTGACATTTTGTAAGCTTTGACTAACTCTTGACTAACTGCTTGCTACATAAGATGATAAACTACTTGAAACCTGTTGGTTTTTGATTGGGTTTATAAGTACTGGTGTTGGCTTTTGAATTGGCTGAAATTGTTGACCTATATCAAATGCCAGGAAAGTAATGTCACTGTCTGCTTACAAGCCACACATACTGTGTTCTATTAGTCCTCATATTAACGTTCATATGTACAGACCAGACCTGAAAACGTACTTCCACACTTCCAAGACTAGCCATGGACCACTGTAACCTTTAAAGCACTTTAAGAAAGCAGGTTTGCAGGTTGTATTAGAAGTCACATCCACTTGCCATTGTTGAGGCAATATGTGCAATTTGCATTTTCAGTAAGCCTGAGTTAGTTTGTGCATGGCAAATCTTTTAGGAATGGCAAATCTTTTAGGAATTGCAGGAGATTGTTGGCAAGCATTTTCAATACAAACAGTTTTATGATTGACAGGAAAAACTCTGCCAAGCTCAACTCCAAGTCCAACTCTATTGCTCTTACAGAAGGATATTTAACACTACTGATGGGCTCTTTAAACGTCTTTAAAAAGTACCTTTCAACAGCATTTTCAATTGATTGTTGGGCAGTGAACACGGAGAGAAAAACTGGCAAGCTTCAATGAAAATATTCCAATCTCTGTTTATTACACAGTTTTAAAGCAGCCAAATGAGATTCAAGATGGAAAAACACAAGCCTCTGAATATGTTTTTTTTTTTCCTCTTATAATCAATCACCAGTAAATCTGTAAATATGGAAACTTGGAGTTGAATTACAGTTTGAATTCACTTTGCGGATGAGACCAACCTTTTCCTCAATCCTCTTGGCTCAGGTGCGAGACGGATGAAAGATAATACACGCTTATTTTTGGCACTCAGGTTTCTATTGTGCCAGTGTGCAGTATGTGAGGGATAATTAAGGCCTAGTTTGGCTCAGGCCTCAACTCACATGGGACAGTTCAGCAAATGCTTGAATTTTCAGGCCCACTGAAACCTCTAATTTAGCTCCTCAGTCTAATGGCTCTCCACATCTCCATCTCCAGAACCCTCTGAGGAGTCCTGCTGGAGAAACCACGATTAAAAGAGAAGTCATCTTTCAACAGGGTACAGTGAAAAGAAACTATCACAACAGCTTACTCACTTTCAGAGGCACCGTGGCCACATGGACAATTTAAAGCCAAGAACTATCCTGTATTATGACTTTTGAAAACACAGCTTGAGAAGATGTGTAGAGGTCTGTGGTCAGAAAGGCCGCATGAGTGGTGATCACAACCCCCCTCCTATACACTACAAACACATATCTGTGCCTCTTGCCCCATGGGCACGCCAACCTGGCAGCTGGCAGGGAGCGGATGGATGGCAGACGACCAGCAGCTCAGGCAATTCTGCTCTTCTGCCTTCAATACCTGAAGTGTTGCTTGGTTATGTCCCCATTTCTACGATATCAGTGCTCAGTACTGAACATGAAACAGTTTAAAATGGGATGGACATAATCTCATTTTAACACTTGCCATAACACCTCCACACTGGCACATACCACCTGCCCGTCCATTCCCCAGTTAAACAATCTGCCCTCTTTTGCCTTCCCATTTGGCAAATATAACCCCGCATTCCTTCCTTCCTGTTTCTCCATGGGGCCTCCATTCCTGCTGATGTGTGTGGTTTTCGACCCACCGTGCAGCCCTCTCGCAGCGAGAAGCAGCTCCGCCATCGCACACATCAAATCAAAGCGAGGGGCAATCAATAGCTTGTGGTCTAATGTTTATCAAAGCAACACACATCCAATGGCGCTGGAGTTTCTGCACAACACTGCAGTGCTTAACAGAGGCTGCTCCTTTCGTCTGGTGGTGGGAACGAAGGGGGGGGGGGAATGCTTGAAATGCAGAGAGATGCTTATTTTTAATTATGCATTTAGTTGGAGAAGGGAATGCATAATGTGGGCTGAGTTGGTAGAGGGAAAGTATAATGACGAGTCAAAATGTATTTACTGCCCCCACACAGAGGAAGAGATTTGTACACAGGGGCTAATTCACATAAAGATTATGTCCCCCTCATTTCTTTTCAAACAGCTGTGCTTTGATCTCATGCAGGAGGGGGGACGAATGAAATTTACTCGAAGATTATATCCTCTCACATCTCTAAACAACAATGCTTTGATGTTGTGTCATTAAGAATCAGGGTATATGCTGGGCTTTTATCACTGCGACACTCATGCCGCCATTACACTACTATCGTATCACCATGTTATCAATAACAACATGAAAGACAAAGAGAGGGAGTGCTGCGTGGTACCGCACAGAACAAACCATCTCTACGCTACGCGTTGTCCTGTGAACTGTTAGGTTGATGACATCACAAAGTTCATGATGTCACACTTAATCCACACCAGTGCCCTTTGCCCTTTATTGTGTACGTGTGGGCGTTTGAATGGATGAGGATGTTACAGCTTGTTTTTGGCTCGTTTATTGTTGGTACCTGCATGTGATTCACCAACGTTAGCATGTTAGCCTAACAGCTATTAAACTCCTCAAACAGGACCATACCATCCAAAGAGAAACTTTCACAGCCGCTGGAAATCAAACTGAACACTGGAACCAGCAACCAGTTGGCTCTATATGTATATTATATCAAAAAGATTACAATCTCGACCTGATCTATTTGTGTTTTTTCTTTTGGACAGTTTCACGGGATAACTTCTGTTGTAATTTGGTGCTACGAAGAAATACTCAAAGATTTATTGATTGATTCAACATGGACGTGTCACTATATTCTACAAAGCCTTTAATGTCGAGAATTGATCAACTGAAGAACTCCTAATAACATAGAATCTTTTACATTTCATAGATCTCCATACATAGATTTTATACTGTTTTGTCATTTCATTGTGAGGTGCTTTGTTTTGAAAGGTGCTGCATGGATTCAGTTATTATTAAGAGCCACAGTGGCAAAAGGACATACAGTGGGTTTTTTTTAAGTGCTTCAAATAGAACTTAGTATTCTGCTGGCCTGCTTACTCATACAGTAGCCTCTAAACCAAGTCTTATCAAGCTGGAGAGGTTCTGGGGCTTTTTGAGACTGATTTTTGTTTTTTTTACATTTAAAGCTACAGACACATGGAGAGTCATCCCTCTCTCTCTCTCTCTCTCTCTCTCTCTCTCTCTACTGTCTCGATGTGAAGGAGAGCAACGGCGTGCAAACACAAATTTCCAGCAAATGAATGCTACTTTGAATTACCTCCCGTCACACATGAGCAATAGTGCAGCAGCGCTTCTTTGAGTAACACAATCAAGGCAACATAACAGAACAGCGGCCATGCTGGTGTTGGTAGTGTGTTGCAGCAGGGTACCAGCCCCTGGCTTCCTGTCAAGTATTATTACTAGCTGCAGTATGCTATCTACTGGCAGACGAGCAAATAAGCATATGAGAGCAGTTAAATCTGCTCTCCTGCATTCTCATGCTCGTTTCATGCTCCTGCCGATTTCTCTGTGAAAAGCAAACAACAAGTGTGTCATGGTCATAGGGGGTTCTGATGCATCTGTGAGAGCGCAGAGCACTCGTGTTTGTATGTGAACATGCAAACATCTGGCCATGGACACTGTCTGTTAATAGAAAATGCCCAGGGCTCACATAGAATAGACTTTAGAGAGAGAGAAAGGAGTGAGAGAGGGAGAGAGAGAGAGAGAGAGAGAGAGAGAGAGAGAGAGAGAGAGGTATACAAAAGAGGCTTGCAGATACGCATATTTTACGCAGCACATGACCCACATGGTGAGGACCACTTTCTCAACAACAGACAAAAAGCAATCATTATTTTAGCACTAGGGCGGATTAGCAGGGCTTACCAGGAAATTTATCACTCTTCCATAATGTGTGGCATGGTATTAGCATAATGCGAAAAATGATTAGACACCCTTTATCTCCGAATCACACAGAATAACTGTGGCAATTATTAATAGTAGCCGTCCCAAGCATGCCCTGCTACTGTATATGTGATTTGATAAACAAATACACATTTGTTTCAATTTAGGAGGAAGTCAGGTTGAAAAGGAGAGTTTTGGTAAAGGACATCCAGACACGCTCACTGAAGTCAGTTAAAAGTCAATTAAACATATCTAACTCAGAACCATGGTCTGTTTATGCTTACAAGGTGTGTTTTTTTAATTATTATTATTTGGCAGCATCCTAAAGTTACTGCAAACAAAACCTTCAAAAATTAAAATGTATTTAAAAATCAAGCATTATGATCAAAACAACAAGGTGAAAAGAATAAAAGGATTTAAATGTGAGTCACGTCCTCTGGTTAACCTCTGATACCTACAGAATCTGTCAATCTGGGCTCGTTCATTCAGGCCTAGACCGGATTGGGTGGGGTCTGATACATGCTGCCAAACAGACCAGTGAACACAACAGTCCATCCATTTAACGTCCATTGAAGTGTGATAAACTACCAATGAAATCTAAAAGTGATCACCTTCTTGTGCACAAACAAATGCAGTTTGATCTATTGTTTGCTTATTGGACAGATTCAGCTCAATGATTTTGTCTCTATGTGAAAAGGAGAATGTGAGGGGGCACAGTCAGTGTGTTGAAGGCAAAACTGAGAATCAAATGACATACGTTAAGGAACATTATTGTCGTGCCTCAAAATTAGATGTGCTTTTCTCATTCATTCCTCAGTGGTTTAGATGCTGTAGGTAATTAGTCATTGAACTAATGCAAGTGGTACACCTGTGCCAGTGACAGCCAACAGCAATATTAGATAAAGACTGAGGTTGAATGCAAGAATATGCAAGATAACAAGAGATTGGAAAATAATACACCCTTTAAAATTAATTTTATGCCTGTTTGTTTTTTGTTTTTTTTGGCACATTTCTGAATTACTTAAATTCCTCTTGTTTAGCGAAGCATTGTGTAGCGGGTGATAAGGGACTGTATCAGCGCCCCTGCTCTTCTAATTAGATAATTGCCACTGCTGTTATTTAAATGTGAGGTCTTAGTAATTGCGTCGCTTAGCTGGTGCCAGATGTGCTCCTCAAAATTTCGAGCACGGTAAATGTTTAGTGTGCTACTGCAGACGATATGCCCCAGAGAGGACGAATGGCCTAGACATGTGACTTATGATCAATGAGTCATACGAAATAAAGGGGATTCTGGTGTATTAAAGACTTGAGAATGGGATCGTAAGACGCTGACGTATAAGTTGATGGTAACTGTATGCATAGATTCTGTATAGGGTTGGACAACCTGATTAATGCGTGAGCCGCTGTGAGTCTGGGCGCAGCTGACTGGTTGTGGCAGGTGTGTCATTTTGCTCATTCAGGACGGCATGAGAGAAATATTGTATTTATGATGCCTTAAAAGATACAGAAAAGGAATCAACACAAGAATGATTTCTTTTTCTCTCAACTTCACAACTCTGTGACCGGCTGTCTAGCATCTTTTTAAAGCCGTGCTTTCACACCCTAACCTAACACCAGTTCACACTCATAACTCGTCTTGTCTTTGAATTCTGGCTGACAGTGCGCCTGTGCAGTTCTTGCTCTTCCCTGCCTTGTTGCTATTTCATGAGAAACATTTTGAAACAGTGAGGCTCAATGTGTCAAGCGAAGTGCCATGAAACACGCTGGTAGGGTGACACTGCCTAAAATCACTGTGGCAGCTTCAAACATGTGTTTGTAAGCGTGAAATGGAGCGTAGAAAAGAAATCAAAACACATGCTGGATGCTATTCTCAGCAAATAAACGTAACAAACACCATGAAAGGCACTTTGGTCTGACTGGGAAAATATCTGCTGACGGAACACAACTTCATTAGCATGTCTTGCTATGATAGCAAAATGACAGGTCACAAGAAATTGTTTTCCCTTTTTTCCTTTCCATCCTTCTTCTTCTTCTTCTTTTTCTTCTTCGTCTTCTTCTTCTTCCCTGTGCAGTGGATGCTGATCCTGCTGTCTTTCAGTGATTCCCTGAGCTTAGCTTTCATCAGCAGTAGGCCGTCTGTCTGACTGACCTGTTTGAGTAAAGGTGAGCAGCATCTCACAGGGCCCAAGGGGCACTTCACAAAAAAAAAAGAAAAAAAGGAATGATTAAAGACGAAGGGAGAGAGCGAGAGAAAGAAGTCTGCAACATCAGTCCTTATTCTCTCCACCTCTTGCTCACTCATTCACACCTTCCTCCTCATATTTCTCCCAGCATCCGTCTATCCACTAGAGCTACAGAATCCATTTCTTCCTCATTTCTCTACCTCCTCTGACTCAACCCTCCCATTCTCTGATTCTATTGTTTTGCTCCTTTGTTCAGACAGAAGCCAAGGCAGATTTCCTTACAGCTTATCAAGTTTATTTAAGTGTGAAATTCTTTTTCTTTTACGATTTTTTTTTTTTTTAAATGGAGAAAATGGGAATCTCTGAGGAACTACACTGTCGCTTACAGTATATCGTATTTTCGTTCTGCTACGTTTCCTTATAACATTCTGTTAGTCATCTCATCAATAAGGTAGTTATATCACTTACATGAATGGTTCAACAGACAAAACAAATCAGTCTAAAATAGTATATTTGCCCGCAGCAAGTGATATTCCTATGATCCATGGCATGACTAATATGGCTCTAACAATAACATCATTAACTCTGTTCAAAAGAAACAGCGCTGTTCGTACGTTGGGATTTGCATGGGTCAGCCGGAGCTACACGTTATTACAAACAAAGTCAGTGGTTTGCTATGTTGTATGGAGACACATCACCCCTGTCCAGATATTGATCTCCAATATTTTCAACACTCCTTCCGGTTGCAGTGCACATATGTACATGTAAAGTATGCTAAGACATTGAACCAAGGAGTAATCAGGAGAAATCCTGCCTGCATATTATCCCATATGCTCTTTTGTAAAGCGTCTTGAGATGACAGTTGTTATGGATTGGCGCTGTACAAAAAAATGATGGATTGATTTTTTTTTTAATTACATGTAAAGGATACAACAAAAACAAACCCTTACTTGTGTGAATAAAAAAAGCATTTGACATCTGCTGACTGCCATCCAACATGACAATCCTGACACAGTGTGATACTGGATGATAGGATGTGTTATAACCAATGCAGATGCTTTTATCAGAGAAAACATGCCTTTCATCTTCGCAAAAAGAATGATTTCCTTTAATTAGCAGAATCTGCTGCCAATGTGTGTAAAAATGTTTTACTGAATAGGTTTGAATTCAATGCTGCCAAGTTAGTCACTGAACTTAGGGCCATCTGTGCTCCTGAAATCTGAATACATGAAAGCCTTTTAGCTGGACAAGATGAACAAAAAGGGGTAAAGAAGCCTCAAATATTGAGATGAAACAGGGCGTTGGTGTCCGATGTGGATGTTGCAATAAGGTGAAATAACATCAAAATGTCAAACGAGATCAGTGATCTGGGCTCAGACTGAAATCTGACAGTGGATTCTGTGTGAAGGTGCTTTCTAAATGTAGTATGGTCCCTTGTGATTTAGTGTGCACATCGCATTTGAAAAGTGGTTCTCATTTTATGGCAATTATGGTTTGAGTGATGCATGATCAAATAATACATTTACCTCCAGACAGAGCATCGAACAGTTACACATTTTGGTGCATTTCTTGGAGTCGTCATAAGGAATGTGAAACTATCTTTGTTTCCTGTTTCCTTGTGAAATAATAAGCCAGGGGGAAGGAGACAGTGACAGAAATCTAATTACATCCAATAGAATTTACTTATCAACTCAAAGCGGTGACAGAAACACAAAAACTGCCAAGAGTGGTGACTGGAGAAAAAAGCCTAGGATTGCAAAATCTAAATCAAATCAAAGAGATCCATAGTCAATGTGTCTGTGGACAGGGTAGATGGTAAACCTTATTATTTCAAAACAACAATTCATATCGGCACAAGTTTATACATATGGTGAGACAAGTCCCCTGGTGGCTCCTATAATTGCTGCTGCAAGTGAAGATGAAAGGCAGCGTGGGGGGGGGGGGGGGGGGGGGGGGGGGGGGGGGGGAACCCTCCATGACAATAGTGCAAGTTAGCAATTCAGGATTCAGAGGAAAAGAACAAACATTCACATCAAAAGATGAAAACAAAAAGGCAAAAAAACTGTTTTCGGGAATAGTCCCGGATGGATCATGTACTGCGTGGCATCCCAGAAACAGAAATAACAGGCATAAAGCCTAAACAGAGGTCCCAGCATAAACATCGATGATTAACAGCAGATGAGAGGAAAGACAAAAGATGTGCAGAGGAAAGAGCTGAATAGAGAAAGAAAGAGGGAAGGAGAGATTCCAGACAGATACAGAGAGGAGACAGAGATGAATGAGGCCGAGCTATACAGAGCATGGTTGGGTATGGATCAGCTGATTGATTAATGTCACTTTTGGGATATCAGAATATGGATGAGCGCTGGCTCTGAGGCCATTTGGTAGTCAAATCTAATGCGATTACCATGACACACCAATATATTACTGCAATTAAAGCAGAAGTATTGGTATAGTCAGGAAAAAGGACAAGTCAATTTCAATCAAGATGGGAGTCTCAACTACGCGGGGCTGTCTAGCATGTGTAACTTTGACAAATTGTGTGACACTTTTCACAGACACAAGCGTAAGGATGTGAAAGCACTTCTTTTGAAGATTGTTAATGACCACTGACGTTTCATATAGTCAGACTATTTTCTATAGGTGTCACTGTCAAAGCTGGTCATTCTTTAAGCATTAAGGAAGATGGTGTGAGGGTTGAAAATACAAAGCCGCTGAATCGAGTGTGTACATAAATGTGGGCTCAATGAACTCTTGCCATGCAGGAGATGAAACTGACCTAAGATGAGTGCTGTGGAGATAAACAACAGCAGTGAGCTTAGTCAGCACTTGGACAATTTTTGTTCAAACGTCATCCACACTAAGGTGGAAGGAAAAAACACCAGAGAAAAATTGCCCTCTACACAATCAGTGGAGTAAAGTAGAGGTTGTACAGAACAGCTTATAGATACGGCCCTAGCAGCCACATGGTTGATGGCATGCTGACATGTTTCTTCGTGCGTACATGTGTGCTTCTGAAAGAGAAACAGATGTTTGTATTCATCAAACATAAATGGTGAAGTTGATTGAGAAGAATTATTTGACATGTTTTCGAAATATGTGACAGTTATTGCTTTTAAAAGACTGGTTAAACAGTGAACATATGCCAATTAAATCTATTTATAAGTATACACAGTGTGTGTACAGTACATATGGATAATACACATGTACTGCATTATGTACTGCATCTAAGTGGCTGTGACAATAACACAACATTTATCAAGAGACAATAAATGTTTTTTTTTTAATTTGCAAAATTTACTAAAAGTTATCAAACTACCATTGTAGTGATTTCAAAATAAGTTATGGAGGCTGATATAGACTGGCACAGTAATGAGTCCTAAAACCAGGAAGTGAGTGATCATTTTAGCGCCATAGGTTCCTAACTCTAAAAGTCAATAGGGATTTTGAATGAGTTTGTGGTTAGACACCTGAAATAAGGTTTGTGGTTAACACAAGCTTAAGAGATGTTGACGTTTTCTTAGACGAGAAACTACGTTAGCTAAGCCCCCCACTTGTGAATTTTAAAGTTTAAAACAGCGGTTGCAAATGAGACTACATTGATTGTCGGATAAATTTAACGTCATCACGCTGGGAACTCTCCACTAATCCTCCTTACAGCCTCTAGTCATGTTTTTCAATGCTCTTCCAAATATTCGGGTAATAAACAACTTATCAAGCTACGGCTTCGCTAGCTTATCAAGACCGCTAAATAGATTGATATAGCGTAACGTTTGTGACGTCAAAATAAAGTGACTGCGGAGTAGTTTGCTTGTAGCATCACATTAGCTTTTTACTTCTCTCAGCTGCATTAACGCTTCAAACGTCATAAAAGTGGTGTTCATCTGTAAAGGTTATCCTGCTGAACAAAACAACTACGCTTCAAAAACGTGTTTGCCACGGAGCTTATTTTCTGCAATGATCCAAAATCAAAAATCCCATAGACAAATTCTTGTTCCAACCCATGGCTAATCTACTTCCTGGTTTGCCTACAAAATATGAAATCACTTTTCCAGTCTATTGGTCAAACAACAATTTGCGGGAAATACTAATGAATTCAGATAAGAGCTAAGGTTGTATAAGGAGAGCATTTTCATGACATTCATTCCATTTTTGTGTCTACAGGCTTTCTAATTTGTTTTGAAGAAATTCAGCCAAGGTCTTTGTTGATGTCTGACTAAGATCTCCTTTATCCATTCTAGAAAGCATTGCTGTACCTTTTATTGCACTAATTTCCATTTCTTTAATGAAGCGCTCCATCTTATCTGTTCATGCATGCTCTCCTCATCAAGTGTCACTCCCTCATAACATGAACTTAGCTATTGGCTGTGCTCTTGCAAACACTCATCAAACTAATCCTTCTTGGAACAGGGCATTTGCTGCTTTGGGCAGATTAGTAGAAATTGTGAGACTGTTGATAAAAGAAAAAGCTAAATGCCCTGGTAGGGGTACCGTCTATTCTCTGTTCTGTTTTTGATGGGGAAAATGTACCTCTGGCTTATGTCATCAGAGAGCAGTGTCAGCTTTATTTACAATTTACAGAAGAATGACACCTCATTATTTTACATGTCATGTCATGAAATAGTTATGAGAATGTTATAGCAATCTTCTGCTATCCTCCATAAATATCGGTATCACCTGTTTTATGAGTCTCCAAAAGCAACTAATGTGAAAAAGAGCTATGTGCAATCTGACAGCATATGCCAACATGAATAATATGAAATGTTTATGTATCAATCATCCATGACATACTGCTGTACTAGATGTTATTATGGAAGAGCCCAGTTGAGAAATAACAATAATGAGTCTAACTGCATCTTAAAGAATGTTGCATGAAAACCATCCAGCTACTGTATAGGCATAATGCTACCAGGCCTGTTGAAACACCTTAATTGGGCTACATGAGTGAGTGATCTTCATGAGTTGGTTGTCAACAAGGGAGAATAGTTAAATCTAGTAGGTTCACCAAACAGTTCATCATATCCAGACTTGCACTGTGCAATTATTAAAAAAATACATTAAAAACTCTCAATAGACCCTCGGTTTTTTTGTATTTCTCTAAATTGACAACAATGTTGGAAAGCACTTAGGCTGAAGGTGCAACATTTTGCGCGGTCTACAATGAAAGTAACACGCGGGTCCTGCTGACCGTCATGTTGTCTCAGCCGTATCTACACCGTGTTCACATGGACAGGACAGTCGGCTCATCTCCCGACATAGAAAAGCTGTTTAAATGCGGGACAAGAGAAAAGAAGAGGAAGAAACTGCACAGCTGATTTGAATGCCATGTAAGCATTTTAGATCATAGTCATTTTCTGTAAATGTACATGCCAAAGGTAATGCTCTTTTGCTCAAAGCATTACCTTTAGCATGCTAACACAACAAAACAGCTCAAGTTGTTTTGATTTTAAGCTCAAGTGTAACATCTACTTGATCAAAAAGTCGCACAGTAAGCCTTTAATGACTCAGTTAATATTGGGAGCTGCCTTACTATTTGTTGAGACAATGCAATTGGCCTGACAATAAAAAGGGTATAATCCCTTACCAATATAAAAGCTACCTTAAAACTATCATCAGACTACATACAGTATACATTTGGTACATCATTTAGGTTGCTGGCCTTGAGTACTCTTGTTCAAACAGTGAATGGGATTTTGGGATGAGTTGGTTGGGATTTAATTAAAACATGAGGAATGTTGAATGGTTGGGGGATTCCAAATGAAAAAGATGCCCAATAAAGGGTATTGATGCAAATTTTCCAGCCCTTGAAATTAGAGTTCCAGTATTTGAAACAGGATTATTCATCAACAGCCTTCTACCTCGGTACTTGCTACTGTTTGTTGTTTTTCTTTTCCTTTTCCTTGTAACTGGCTCAGGTATTTCTTTCAGGACTGTAAGAGTGCTATCAAAAAGTAGAAGTAAGGTAATTGGGTTTCCCGGTGGGTATTGGAATGGAGCCATCTTCGCTGAGGAATCAGTTTTCCAGATTTCAGATTTTCTGTTTTTGCACCAGTTTATATGGAGAGCCTCAGAGAAGCCCACAATTTCCATGACCTTGCCCCAAGCTTCAAAGAAAGATTGGTGCTAGTGTATTTAACATGTTTTTATTTCTAAATCCTCTTTCTTTAGGATGTTGCAGATCAGATATAGTATTTGTCCAACATGACAACTTCACTGTTACCTCGGTCGTTTAAATAAAAGTGAAAATCTTATTGTCCCTTTTAATTTGTGTGGATTGGTAGATATCCAATGCAATTCAGTAAGTAACAGAAAGTGTTTTCTTTTCCTAACAAATAAAGATCAAATGTAATGATTTGGAATTTCTGGTTACATGGTGAATAAATAACTTTCTGCTTTCTTCATGGAACAATAAAAAAAACAAAAAAAAAACATTCTCACTCAAATGGATGGAACATTTTTGTCCCAATGTTATTATTTATCGATTTAGAGTGAAAAACAGGGAGAAAGGGTGTGTGTGCGTCCAAATGCTGTGTCTAATCCCATACTGTTGCTTGCCCCAGTGGCCTCTCTTCTCTTCCAAGCCTAAATGGAACAGGTAGGAAGCCGGAGCCTCTCGAGGCTGGCCTCACACCTCACCGGTGCCCACGCTTAAATTGGCTTCTTCTCCTGCTGTTCCACACCAGTAATTACCCTCCCCAGCCTCTGGCAGGAACAGGAGAAATGAATGTAGACAAATAAACAAATAGACAGAATGCCTGAGAGACAGAGCCACACTATTTTGCAGCCACTTGTTCAACCTGAGTACAGATGTATGAAAATTGGTCGGGATGTGGGGGGTATCACAACTGCATGCACATGGGGGTTCCATCGTTGGGGTTTTTACAAAACATTGTGACACAACCTAGAATAATGGTTTGACTTACGACACTGTCCAAATGCCCCACAGTTCAATGATTAGCCCCCCTTCAAAATCAGTGTTGCTATTTTAAACCTGTCAGCCTTTTAGAAAAAAAATACCAAAAAAATTCATATAGGTTTTTTAATATATTTGATGATGGTAAAACAAAAACAAAAAAGTTTTATATGCAAAGTATAGGCAGGGCTTTAAATGTCAACTTGTTGTGGATGCAGGTGCAAATGCTTTGCACATGCACACTTTAATCCTGCATTATAAAAAGTAGAAAACCAAATGACACTGATGATCTCCAAGGACCAGTTGTCACCTTGAAAGAACGACTATCAGATTTTTATATTCAAGTCGACAATCGACTGGTTGGTGAGTCAGTCTTCTTATTTTTAGTATAAGGCCTGAGTGTGTTTGAATGGATATTTCCTGAAGGCAAGACAGGAACATAGATGGTCACTATAATAAAGGACTACTGGTAACAGTTTTTACGAGTCATCACTAATGAGAATTGACTGGAAATCCATGTTTTGACTTGTTTGTTTTTAAGTGACATACAACAGTACTGTAAGGGTTCTACCTTAGTCGGTTCATTCTAGGAGCATTTCCTCTTTCTGAAAGAAGAAACACTACACCAGTTTTAATGTGGCTTAGATAATGTAAGCCCAATACTTACCCTGTTGCTGGCCTCACTGTATGTTACTACTGCAGTTAGATACCTGTGATTGATTCACCAAAACATTACTATGGAATTCCACACTGTCTTTGCTGCTCTTGTCTTGTCCAAAGGAAAACAAGTAAAAGCAATCATCTTGTTTTTTTTTTTTGTAAGCTGTTGTTTTAGGAAATGAGCATAAAAGCTCTATTTCTTCACAGCTGTCGAGAGAGCAGTAATCGCGATACCTGCTGTGCCCCATGTCAGAACAACAGAAGTCTGACTTGCATGATGACTCATATGTGTCCTTGTGCTTTGGGCTGTCAGCACTCTCCTCTGTCTCACAGGCTATCCATTTTTCTTCCCTCAGAGTGCGCCATTACCTGAGACAGGCCTTGTTTAAAACGCTTTGCCTGCGCTGGTGACACCCTGTCAAAGGCTCTGAGATTACCTTTGTCACCTGCCCCTCTGTGGCAGACCCGATGGCATGCATGACAAAGTTAAGAAAGAAAAAGGTAACAAAGAGGGGAAAGTGTGAGAGAAGACTGATAGCTTTTACCAAGTCATAACACTAAGGGAAGAAGTACTGCATTCAAACATTCAAGATCTGTAGAACTTTTTTTGTTGAGGATGATTCAGCAGATCAGCTGGCGTTCATGGAGGATCAGAGAAACATGGTCAAATGGGGTTTCAAATACAGCATACAAATAAAGTCAGCCTTCAGGGGTATGTTTTAAAGTTTTTCATCCCAATGGAATCTAGCGTTGTCTGAATGCTGTGTCACAAATTCAGATGTGTCTCTACAGGGGAATGAAAGACCTCTTATTATTATATTAATCCCGTAGTCATAAACACAGTGGAAGATGATGGCAATTACTGATATTCAAAAACCACTCATGTACACAAAGTATAACTAGGCCCACGGTACCCCAAGACATGTAAACAAACAGCACAGCTGGATGTAAATCATTTCAGCTCTCTCATCTTCAGACTTTAGTTTAGATGTCTCGCCTGAAACAATAACAACAAGCCAAATGATCAGGTTTTAATCTGCCTCGTGTCCTGATGTCAGCAGATAATGATAGTCATATTCATGGTAGTGTTATGCAGACAGAAAAAAAAAAAAAAGATTGCACCCCAGCCTCAAGCCAATGATTCAGGGAGTTTGAGAAAGCTTGAAAGGGAGGATCTGGCAGTGTTGTGAGGGATGGTGGGATGGGAGGGGGTTGCTATGCCAATATGAACCACCCCAGCTCTACAATCTGCCCATCCAGATTGCACTTTGGACACACTTGCCTCACAATCAGAAAATAATATGGATTCTGAAATACTGTGTTCTGCTTATTCTGAGATGATACACCTTTTTTTTTTTTTTCGTTAGAAAAGTTGAAATATAAATCAGTTGAAGTCTGATGGAATATATAGGCATCTCCGATCCTGAAACACAGAAGTGATCATTAGACCAAAAGGCTAAAGAATAAAATAGGTTGCATAAGACATGTAAAAAACCTGATCAGCTCTAGGCTCATTCTGACGTATGCTAACAAGAAATGTTAATATCACAGAGTGAATCAGGTACATTGTGTAGATGTGATTTTAATGTCAGCAGACTACAATAGATTCTGAGAAGCTAAGACCATATGAAGTGTCTCTCGGAAGCAAAATGTATAGACTCAGCTGGCAGAGTAATGAGAGATTGTCCTAAATAGATGCTTGACATATAAAGAGTTACGGTGACATTATTCTCCATGCCATGTATGGGGTACCTAAAGTGGGGAGGAAGTTATGACATGTCTTGTGTACTGTTTTTAACGGCTGCACTAAGAATATTAAATTTGCCTGTTCTTCAGCTTGCACCAAGTCTCAGTGTTTTCAGTCAGGCCCTCGACTGGGTTATGCCATACTTTATCATCCAGTCTCTTTTATAGATTTAACATTAGGGACAATTAGATTACTCAACAGTTTTGTTCTTATGTTAAGGAGAATGATTTTGTTTCCACACTATGAATATTCATTGTAACTAGAAATTGCATAGTTATGAAAATAAAATAAAAAAAAAACAGAATAGTTTACCAACCATAACAATGTGTTGCTTTTAATCAACAACATATGATAAAAAGTAGATGAGCTGCTTCCTGATGTCACAGTCCTGGGCTTTGTACACTTATGTATATAAACTAATGCCATTAGCACATAAATGTAATTTGCAGTAGAAAGGGTTGCAGTTAACATTATAAGACATACATTAGGGTGGATTTAATCATGTATGAGAGCCACATACATGTTTCTGTTCTACAAGTTACTGTAATTCAAACTTCATTTATAAAAATGTTGTTGTTTTTTCTACAACAACTTTGCAGTCGACGTCATGCTGGAACAGAGATCAGTATTCGACAAGAGGGCCTAAAGCTATTTGAACCATAGGGGACCTGAACAAATTAACAACATGTCTGCTGTTAAATACCTCTTTCTGTGCTGATGCCAGAAACATCTTTCATGGCTCGTTAGCAAAGGGCCGGTGTATATTTTTAGCTCTAAATTTTTCATTACCCGATCACTTCGGGCTTTGTAAGAATGGGACGGATTCAGAGTCAAGCTATTCGATACTTTCCCCGCATTTCCTCTCAAAACAGGGCTTCCACCAGCATCAAGAAGAGTGCTGACCACCCCTGCACATCAATCCCCCAGCCTCCCAACTAACAATATGAGCAAAGCGTTGATGTGTTTAACCACCACAGTGTTTTATCGATTGGTTTGACTTCCTTAATAAGCCTGGACACATCAGGTTTTACACTGCTGAATAGCTAAATAATGAGGAAGTGGCCAAACTACAAAAATAACCCAACTATGAGCTAATGATCATATGTTCTCCTCAAACCTCCCCTTTCATCAAGTCCTGTTAGAAATCTACAGGAAAAAATGTTTAAATGGTGAACAGATGAAACAATGTGTACCATCTAAAGCCTATATTCATAGCAATGAATCACAGCAGAGCACATTTGAGTCGAAACACATATTTCCCAAGGCAATATGTCTTACTTCTTCAACAGCAACTGACAGCTGCCTCCTTTTTGAAATGAGCCCCTTCATTTCAATAAGTATGGCCCTTAGCTGTATTTTCATGTGTTGTTTTATAGTTTGTGGATTGCTTTTTAACTATCGTACTGTTCATTTTCTTCTGGACAGCATGAAGTGGAGGGATAATTTGTCAAAGACATATTTGCCCCGACACCTCCTGCAATACAAAATGTCACACAGCTTGTGGCCTGATTCCATTTAAATGTAGAAAACACCTCAAGGAGATGTGTCGCGTTACACATGCAGTTATTATCACAGACTTTATCCGGCATGGACATTACGGATATACCTGACAAATAAGATGCATTGTTGAAATCTTCTAGCACACGTGCTAGTTCTCAACAACTGTCCACAGGAGGTTTATGCAATGAAAACATTTAAGATGGGATGAAAAGCAAGAAATCAGAGCGAGATAATGAAAAGAGACTTAAACAAAGAGCCAAGGAAACAGGATCAGACAATAAACCAGTCAGGAGCTATTTGTTTGAGCACAGTTGATTTGATTTTAGCCTTTGTTTAAGACCTCTGTTAAAAGCATTATTGTTGCACTCTTGTTTTTATTTCAGTGGGCAGTGAGTTCCAAAGCTGTGCCCCGTTTGCAAAGAAAGCTCACTGGCCAAACGATGAGAGCTCTAACGCCTTTTTGGCAAATTTAGAGAACAGTGGTGACATGTGATTATTTACAAACTTAAGATGACTAAAATGCAGAGAATCACTTGTTTTTCCTGTTTAAATATATCATTCTGATATATTGTTGAACTGGGTTAATACTATTTATGCACATGATTCGGCTAGAGCTTTAGCCTCAAATATTTTTCACAAAACAACATGAGCAACCGCAACCTGTTAATAAAGAGCAACAGTCATTTTAGTAAACCAGTGTATTTTCTTCATCATTTGACTCATTGTAGTACATTGCCTTTTGTTCTACTTAATAAGGGAGAGCGAGAATCGGTGGGCGTGTATGTGTTTGCATGCATTAGTCTGATCCCAACTGGTAATTAGCTGTCTCGCTAACATGTGGTGGGCATGACATGAAAAACAACAAGCCTTCTCCTCCAGATGGAAGATAACACACTGGGAACAGTGACTCAATATGCACAAAGGTTGTTGCTTTAAAGACCGACAACTCATCAAGATGAATGATGTGGCTGGATGTGTGCAGCATAAATAAAGGCACTTCAAAGTGCAGGCAGACCCAGGGTCATTTCTGTGACTGACTGGTTAAAAAGTAACAGAATGAACAGACACGTATCTCATTTTCTAACAAGATTACAGTCGCTGGCCTGCTTCAAGCCTTCCCTGAAAGAAGACAAAATATTATGTGTGCATATCATCTTTGGGGGTGGGCGCTTATAAGCTTCTGCTTTGGCCCACTCCTTTTGAGCAGAATTACAACTGCTCAAATAAACAAACAAACAAAAAAAAAACCTTGACCAGAACTTTGTTGCTTATCCTCAATGTGAGTTTACTCCGTCTCATACTGGAATTAGCTTGCAGCACCTTTTAGCAAATTACTAACTTGAATTTGGAGCCTCATGAGGAACACAAAATCCAAACTTGAAATAGTCACAGTCATACTTCTTCTTTTTCTGCTAAATCTAGCATTTGTCCCCTCTCTCCCTGTTGTTATTCAACTTTGACCCATTTTTGACCCACACGTTGCAGACGTTAGCTAACCAGATGTTTACTCTTGCAAACAACTGGAGTTACTTCATAATTCTACTCTCGTCTGTTGAGACCCATGAGGTTTCATTGCATGTCAGCAGCAAGCTTCCTAGCTTCAGTAACAATAGCTAGGTTTGCAAATGAAAAGTAAAATTGTGCTTGAGTGTAGCACATCAATCAATACTTTTCAGTTACTTTAAACATCCAGTGTTGGCACTGTACAGCAGAACCAAATGTAATCTAGCTGACTTTGGAGTGCACAGCCATATTTTGTTTGAATTTCTCTGCAGTGCTTGCAGTGGATGAATGAAAACATCCTTCAAATTCCATTACTCAAGGACTTGCGGGCTTACAGTAATGGATCACTTTAGGATAAAAGGAAAGAACAAAAAGAACAATAAGCAAAGAACAAAAAGGCAAAAGGAGCGCATGGAACACAGGGGCTTGAACTCCCCTTGATGTGATTTATGATTTAGAAAGAACCCTATATAAAAGGAAAGCAAACAAAGAAAAGGAAAGAGGCAACACCTTTATGGTAAAAAGCCCCTGTCAGTTCAACTGAGACTAAAACATGTGATCTCGTAGCCGGCTCTCACCTCAGCTACTTGTCATTTTGTGAACAATCTCAGGGAGCATTTGGCGGCAAGTCTGTTGCCTGGGTTACAGTCTGCTGCAGAAGTTCAGGCCCATCAGGCTCATTAGTGATGCCAAGGTTGTCCACAGGTTGGCCAGAAGCTTTATGAGTATCCTCTCCCCTCAGGGAGGGCCAGAAGGCACATTGGAGTGGATCCAGGGTCAGACCAAAAAACCTCTCCTCACCCCTGAACAAGACGGTGCTCTTCTCCTCTTTAGCCAGCCATCATACACCAGCCAGAAGCCTCCTTTAAAACCCTGTCCTCCTCTGACCTTCTGCACTTCGAGGAGGTGAGTCATTGAGATGCCTTTTTTACTTTCTCATTTAATTCATCTTGTCCTGTATGGAATCACTTTTGTCTCTAAACACCTTCCCTGCTAATCACTCACATAATAAAGCACTCCACTTACAAAGCCACTTGGGTGTGTGTGTGTGTGTGTGTGTGTGTGTGTGTGTGGGGGGGGGGGGGGGGGGGGGGGGGGTGTTGGACATCTCCACAGAGTGTTACCCTGTAAAGAGAAAAACAGCCACATTCATTTAGAGAGAGGGCCTAAATGAGTTAAGTCACCTCCTCTCCTCCCACCCCCTATTTGCAGCTCAAGAGCACATTCTCCCAACCCTGCTCATCCACTCCTACTCACGGCTTCACCCACTCTTATTTTGGCACTAAATGATTGTGCTTGAATCGCCAAGATGTATTGCTGATGGTGGGAGGGCAGACCATTTAGGAGGTCTATCATGTATTTCAGCTGCCAGAAAAAAAATGGATTGGTGAACTAGGTGTATTATTTTCAGGGAGACGGAGGAGGTTTGGATTTTTTCAAGGTAGCGTTTCATCATAACTTTATACTATGTCGTTAAATGGTCGAATGAGACTATTGCTTTGCAGATGAATATACACATATCATTGAGGTAATGGGCGAACACAATACAAGTGACAGGACTGACACAATCTTTCACTTTCCTAATAGTGTGATAAAAACCTAATGCTGACTGGGACAAGGAAGCCTTTAACCTAAATCACAGGCTTCTTTTTGATCACTGTCCTGTAAATATATGGTCTTTCATAGCAGACAAATATGCAGAATGCACTTATCACCAGGGGTGTGTCCAGACTTTTTCAATCAGGTGACCAAACTGGGCCACTGTCACAAGGGATATGGCCTATTAAAACTTACTTTGGCTAGGATGCAGTTATAACTCTTTTTATATCATATATCATGCAAGAGGTTTGCAACATGTAAGTCCTCTATGTTCAAACTATTTGGTTTAAATTAAGTCCTGTCTATGCCTAGAGGGTTGACTTATTATAGGTCAGGATTATGAGGTGGTAACTGGGGTGTCCCATTAGCTTTAGCCCCTGCCTAGCACCAATCTATGGTGTGATTTTTTTTTTCTTTTTTCTACTGTATGAAGTAAAATGTGTATATTTTTAGACTTGGCCTTAAACCTAAACTATTTAAGGTTAGTGTCTGTGTCAGCGGACTCCAAGACTTGTCCAGAACTGTGTGCACAATTGCACACACCCCCCCCCCCCCCCCCCCCCCATCTCTACTCTCATTGCAGCAAAGAGGCAGACAAGGTCCTCCATCACCCTGACTTAGGTAGGACGGCTGGATCTATGGGCTGTAACAGGGTTGGTGGGGGGGATGTAGTTGAGAGCCTGGCCAGACACATCTCCCTTTAGATCAATCACATTTCCCCTTTATGTCCTTGAACCTCCCTCTCCTTCTGTTGCTTTCTTTCTGTGCTGTCCTATTTAAAGAGAAGGGATATGTGATGGGAAACTTTAACAGTATAAGAAAGCACCTGGAAGAGTCTTAGCATTGGCTGCCTTAAAGTGCTTATTTTTTGTCAGTATTTGCAAGGGATGGGCAAGTGACCAAGTACTTTTCTTATTTCTTTGTTTATCAATCGTTAACTGTGTTTTTCTGCATATTGTAAAGTCCTGATTAAACGTCACCAACACTGGCTTGTGTTTCCACCTCAAAAAGCTCAGTTGCTGCATTTTACCTGACGTGACATGGTTGTTAAATGGCAGTTTTGACAAGATAGGTTTGTTTGTGTTTCTGCTGTGCGCATACATGTGCATGAAAGCTAGCAAGTCTGCTGTCTAGGATTGCATCAGCAGCTTTGAGTGATCATTGTTGTGTCGACACACTCCACTCTGGCACTGCCACTCCAAAGCCAAGAAGCCATAAAGCACGGCTGTCTGCCTCAAAGCACCCATCTATCCACAGGCACTCGACACTACCTGAACCCTCTGATCTCTCACAGAGACCCAGTGTGTGAGTGGCAGGGCTTACAATGCCAATGATGGTGTGGAAGCACTGGCACATAATACAGCACACACAAACATATTCTGTCATTTTGAATGTCTTGGTATATTCACATGGAAGGCGTGATGTAGAGTGCATGTTTCTGGGTAATAGGAGGATTAATGAAGGTTCACTGTACTTTATGTCACTAAAAAATGACACTTCAATGCTCCTGTTATGGTAACTAACGTTTGAGAAGCACTTTCTGCAGGAGTACTTTAGTCCTACACTATATAACACTAAACAACGGCTTAGTGGGAAAAAAAAGAAATGAATTCTAGCCTTTGGAGACTATTGTAAGTACGTTACAGTTGTATCACCTTGTGTCTGCACTGGCACTCTACATAGCAAACAAAAACGTGTCTGCATAATCTATCCAAGGGAGGTACTGAAATACACCCCGCATCTATATAATGTCACAACATTTTACGGTCTGCAATATTAGTCCATTGAAGTCCATTTGGCGCTCCGTGGAGGAAATGTCCGTCTGCTAAGCTTCACTTTAGAAAGTCCAGAACTCTTAAAGCCATATGCACAGGATTGCTGACTTATCACTGATCTTTTTAAGACATTAATTTAAGCTGCAAATAAGTTAAAAAAAAAAGGCTCCAATATTATACTCCAAACATGTCAAAGACAGAATGACAACCAAACTGAAACATGGTCTCATTGTAAGTATGTTTCAGGTCTGGATCTCTAGAGTGCTATTGATTTTCAGCCTCAAGTTGCTCTGTATTGCCTCAATAAATACAGTGTTTACGGTTAAGAGAGGGTAATTGCATCAATTTATATCAACCTCGTATGATTGCATCAACAATCAGATTGACAGATATGGAACGATAGGGTGATGGATGGATTTGTAAAATAGTGACTTACCTATAGAGGGAAACGTGAAGGTAGTCAAGATGCAAGGCGAGACATGTCGAGAGAGAGAGAGAAGGAGGAGTGAAGATGACTTCAAAATTGCACTTTAAATTCTATTATCTCTGGTAACAGACTACTTGATTGACTCAGTTATACTGTTGCAACCTCTTTGCTTCTGTATCACTCAAGAAAGCCTAAAATGGGACTGGGAGCAAATGTCAGAACCATTAAGACAGTTTATATTTGGTGCATCATCAACATCAGGCAACAGAATATCATGGACAATTTTAAATTCAGACATTTCAGTAAGAATGACGTAAATGTGAGCATGACGTGTATGCTCAAGGACTATGTTTATCTCTTGCTTGCTTGAGTAAAATTCTTGAGTCCCATTGATTGAGCATAGTAATCCAGGTCAGAGCTTTGAACTGGTATCCACAGAAGCTACCCAAGCATCAAGCCGGCCAGGTTGAAATTGATCCAAGCGGTCCCCTGAATCAAATAATGTCCAAATCCTCTGTGCCATGCAGCATTCTGATACAATATTCTGTTTGACCCCAGTGTGAAACAGGCAGTGAGGGAAAGACAGAAAGTAACAAAGAAAGAAAAGAAAAGACTAAAGTTTTTGACAGGTTGCCTTAGAAACGGGAAACTGAACATTTCCAGTGCAAAGCAAATTTTGAGGAGAAATTAGAAGTGGCTACATCTGTCAACTTAATTATGCATTCCTGTCATACCTAAAGAAAAAAAAAATAAATAAATCAGGGTTTGTGCTACAAAAAGAGAATAACAGATTCAGTTTGAGAAGTCAATGTGTTTTATAGTAGACTCTGACCAAAAAGTGACAGAAGCAATGGTGAAGTAAGAAATAACAAACGTTCTTGGGGGCAGGTTGGCTGGAAGACAGACGGCTTGCTTCAATCTTCCAATATGCTGCTGCTAAACACAAGCGACTGTTCAGCAAATCAGCACTGTGTGGAAGCATGAGCAAATCTGACAGAATATGCTGAATCAATCACTGTTGCTTATGCTAAGGTTCGGCTGATTTGGAAAACATCCCCGTGATTGAGCCAAAAGAAGAACTTTTCAGTTCAGATATTTTGAAACATTGCATTTCTTTTTGTTTTCAAAAGATAAATTGCTGAAAGGCATTTTAATGAAAATATGAAGGCTCAAACGGTAGAAAAACATCAGGAATTCAGTTGCAAACTATTGAACTATTTCTTATTTAGGCAACTGTTATTTTTGACTAAAAAACCCTGGAACGGCACAATACAAAGGAACAATTAAAGCTTCAGAAGGAAACCTGCATTTCACTTTCACAGTGGACAGAGCATTGTCATTCGCAATGTGCCAAAAATAAATTCAAAGAAAAGCGAGTCATATGAAGTCATATACCTACCCTTCAGCCATGGTTTTAGGCATCAACAAAAAAATACAGAAATACCAAATCCAATCTCGACCTGTTTCGTTTTGGTCTTATGGTAGCATCAGTTTGAACATCAGTCTGTTTCATAATGACCATCAAACATTTCTCACAGGAGCTTTAAGTGGGTTTTGATTCTCATTGGGGTTCAAAGTATTTGCAACCCTTTTATAGTGTAGAGCAACCCGCTTTAATGTTGCAAAGTATCTCCTCATCCAGTGAGGCTTTTAAAAAAATCAGGTGTGACAGCTATTTCTGTCTTAAGGGACCTTGGGGACCTTTACTTAGTGAGCTTACAGAAGTTTATCTCTCTTTTTTTTCAATTGTAATCCCAGTTAGAATTACACTTTTAAATGAAACCTTGCCCCAAACCGTGAATGACAAAACCTTAAGGGTAAGTGTTTACTTTCTCCCTCAGTAAATTTAAGTCCCCCATGATTGACCATTACAGGCTATGTTCAAACACAGAATGACAGACCATTAGCTGGACAGATTACTTATATTACAACCTCATTTGAAGCAAACGCAGAAGACCAGTTACTGCAACAACTTTATACAATGGCATCATAAGTCATAAGCCTGGCATTTTCTGAATACATTAAGAAAATCCTTGAAATCATGAGTCTGCTTCAGTGATTAGAAGAAGACAGTTGGTTTATGTAAATGGCATTTTATTTAATGGCGTCTGAATGCTCTGTGTATTCTGTGATTGCAGAATTTTTCAAAAGACTAAAATTCTAGTCTCCAGAATAATGTGGGCTCTAGAGACGCGGGCTATCAATTATTTTCCAGTCATTTTTCGAGCGTGGTGTTTGTGTTCTCATCTAGAGAATGATGCCAGAGATGACACATCTTTAATGAGAGCACCACTGTGCTTGGTGTGGGGGAGCAAACTGGCAGACTTCTCCTGGGGCCTCAGCTTTCCTTTTCTAAGCTGCAACCTTGCTTTTAAGTGGAAAGTTTTGATTCAAACTGCTTTCTTTAAAGTTTGTGCTAAGTACTCAGCAGGGTCTAATAGCCTTCACCTGCTCTGTGATCATCATCTATGTGGTTTTACTGTTAGGCTGTGAAGGTGTTTTTTCAGTGGGACTGTAAATCAATCAAAGGTCACTATAAAAAAAGACTGAAAAAAGGACAAAATATGAACTGGGCAAGGGTCAACTCTGACATTTATACGGTATAGGCAGTTTTTCCCCAACCCCGTATTTCATTTTGTTTTCTATATCGTGCCGGAGCAACTCAAGGACACCTTTCCTATAGAACATGTTTGTACCATCCTTATATCAAACAAACTAAAAAGCCTTATGTTGTTGTTGTTTTTTATTTATTTATTTTTATTATAATCATTATTATTATTATCATTACTTACACAACGTCATGTAATTTCTGTATGTAATTCATGTAACCCCACCAGCGGACGGAGAGAGCGTGTGGCGCAAAAAATGCGTTGCATCAACAGCCGGAAAAACAGACAAGACGCACAGCACACTTTGTGGATAATTGTCATAAAAAAGAAATGTTCCGATATTTAGTTCAACATACAGTTCAAATAATTGTTCATGTGTTATCATGAGTCGTGTCATTAAAAGAAACGCTTGCTCCCTCACTCTGCCCAGCCAGCAGCAAGGACAGAGGATCGCCATGGCTTGGTTTGTCAACAGAGCCAACAACTACATAATGACAGAGAACTGTGCTTGCATGGCTGCGTATGTAGTGACCTTACATACCTGACTGTTTTGATTTATTTGTTTTTACTAAATGTAATCAAAAAGCAAAAGAAAAATCAGTATTAGACTAAATGGTTATGTTTGCGATGTTATAACAGGTTTGTTTGTTGTTGACGGAAAGTGGCGGCTTCTGTAGAATCTCAGTTTCAAGACATTACTGTTAGCACTCCTTCTATTCTCTCATCCAACAGCACACAGAGATGACATTTTAAGACTTCTTTGTTGCCTACTACACTGTGGTGGTGATTAGGGTTTCCTTCTAGTTCAGCTGCATTTTGTGACATCATTGTAATGTAGGCCCTATAAGAGTCTAAAAGACCTGCACAATATCCGGAGTCATTACCCTCAATTACCTCCATCTGAATGGTTTAAAAATACAGTCAGTGTACAGTAATGTCATAATCAATCTCTGCAGGGACTTTCATTCTGTCCAAGTTGAAGGTCACATCTAACAAAGCAATATTCACCATGGCGACGACAGAGTAATCCCATCAGCCTGTCTTATTGTGTTTATCTGCAGGGTTTAGAGCTCGGGAACACTCCGCAGTGATTGCTGTCCATCAGCAAATCCAGGTGTCAGAGCAGGTATTACAATAGCCTTCATGCTCGAATATTACAGAAATGTTAATAACACACGCCTTGTTTGTTGTGCTTCAAAGCTATTGGTGCTTCTCTCTATCTATCAAAAAAAAAAAAAAAAAAAAAGTTGAATTTCCCTCGGGATCAATAAAGTATCTATCTATCTATCTATCTATCTATCTATCTATCTATCTATCTATCTATCTATCTATCTATCTATCTCTTTTTTTTCATTATCGACAAATACTTGTGTGTATGTTTTCCCCCAGCAGCAAAGATACCTCACAGATGACTGTTTGCTCTGTGTAATAAAAACAGCCTGTGCATGTGATTACTTTTTTTTTGTTTTTTGGCCATCTTTGTTTCTATTTTGGAGGGCCGGGAGTGCATTCAGCAACTCCCTCATGGTAATAAAGTCAAAACATAATCTTGTGACATAAAAGAGACACGTAGTGCATGTGAGGAAATGTTGATGACATCAATTATTCTTTTACTCTGACTCTCCTAGGCATTTATATTTTACAGCAGGCAAATGACGAAGCACTACTTAAAACGAAACCTTTCTTTGGAAAATGTCATCTAAATATTCAAAGACCATGGAAGTAGGAATTCTTGTAGTTCTTTGCATGTCTTGCCCTTATTTATTCAAATCTAAATGAGGTTTCCAACTTTGCAAATTAAACAGCAGTATTTAATAAACAAACTCATCAGCATGCACCTAAAGTGTGTATATGTACCATCCTATTTATTAAATATTTAGTCCTCTCATCTATACGCCACAGTGCCCTCGTCTTAATTGCAATGAACGCAAGCGTGAAGTCACGGAGAGGAAAAAGGAACGAGCGTGACTGTTGTTTTGATTCACAGAAAATAAACATGTAGAATGATCTTTCTGAAATGTGTCATAAAGACTGAATTAAAGCTACATTAGCACATAGCTGTCTGTTTTTGACAAGTAGCGTTGCGCAAAACAGCCACAGCTTAAACAAAAAAAAAAAAAAAAACATGATGCAGGAAACAAACACAATGCAAAACAAAAGGGGACATGTTCCATATTATGACAGTTTGATTAATTATTGATCATGTGAAAAAAACAGGGCATAAAAAGATCTGAACTATAAATAACACTGGTTAAGAATTGACCTCAGGGCGAAGAAAAAGGCATGGACTGCTTCCAAGAGTGACTTCTAGAAATAGTGTGAAAGTGAGGTGTTGATGAAGTGATATTTCCAAGGCAACAAGTGCTACTTCCAATGAACCATCAGGTTTTATGTGTCAGATTTGTACTTGTTAAAAGCTTTGATTTTTTTTTATATACAGTATGATGCACTCCTACATGTAGCTGGGATTTTAAATATATTAGTATTTTGGCTAGTTAGAAAAAAGTCTGCTGAATAAAACTGAACATTTAGAAAACGAGTTGAAATACATTAAGTCTAGTTAAAAAGTCAAACCGCATGTTGCAACGAGACCTATCTTCTGTTGGAGCCCCTGATGAAATGAATTACAATCTTGAATTGTCCTTGACACTCCAGCACAGGCATCAAACTAAATGAGATATCATTTCAGCCCTAAACACTGTAAATATCTTTTATTCTAAGGTTGACTTATCGCACTGAGCTGCAGCTGGGCAAAGTATGCATTTTTGTTTATAGTCTGAAAGAATTGGCTTCATGATTTATGTTCTCTTGAATAATAAGTAAACAATGTATCTACATACTAAGTGAGTCTCCACCTCATGTGGACTCTTTACATGTTTCCTGTCTGTTCTGTCAGACATTGAACTGAAGCACCTGCTGATCTGTAGTGTGAACATGAGTAGATTTGTTTTGCTTTGTTACCTGACACTCTTTAACCACTTTCTGAGTGTTCTCACATCCATTAAGTGTTGTTAAGTTGAACATGGGGGGGGGGACTTAAAAGCAGCTCTCCATTTAAAAGAAAGCCGATAAATAAAAACGTCTCCATCACAGAGAAATTTGAAGTCAGGAGAGAAAACCTATTCATCTTGGCTTTCACTGATGAATCCTCGGATTTGTGGCAGCAACAGGCATAACCATTATTCTTTCTTCATTCTCCAGTTAACATGATGAATTACTGAGCCAAGGGCCAGTAACTGAGTCCTGTGTGTTTCATTTAAAATGAAACATGGACTTTTACTTTGTCTGCGAAATTGCAGCAGAAATGGAACTTCTGGGATCAAAGAGTTGTTGAATCGCTGTTGTTAAAGAGATTACACACGATCAGTGTGAACAATGTGTAACAAATCACCAAGTGTCTTTTTTTATGAATATGCACCGAATTCATTAGCTCCAATTTAATGTTTTAATTTCCTGTTCTCTGCTTTGCATGTCTTCCCTTGTGTTCATCACCTTTTCCTTCTTTGTGTTTTGAATGTTGTCAAAATTGAGGTACTGTTAATGTGCCTGAAGGCTGTTTTCTGAAAAACTCCTACAGATCCTGTGATAACACTGTTGTGATTAGCCACTAATGATCTGGAATTTTACTCCTATGTCAGTTTGTTGAACCCAGACTCCCACAGATGTTCTTCCATTAGCTGTATTACAAATCAAGAACCTCTGCAGTAAAGCAGTTTCCCAATGACAGGGCATTAGGCCTACGTGTTATTAGAAAAATATGTAAAGTGTGATAACATTTTTCAATATTACGATCTCTTAAAAAAAAATAATAATGAAAATCTCATAAGCTATTTCAATTGTCTCTCTACTGATCTTCATGCATAAAACACAACATTTGTTTACAACATGTCTCTCGTTAATCCATATTATGTCCAAAAAGCTTTTTTTCCCCCCACCACTTCATTGGCAGCAGTTTATATAAGAGCAGCTGATAGTTAGCTTGAGCTTCATCTGAAAGCATCAGACTGCTGTGAAAGCATGGTCATATTACCAAAGCCTCCCTCCAATATGTAAATGCCCACATGCTGAATGAAAAAGCACTGATTGCTTATATAAAGTAATCATCCACGTAACAGTGTAGACTTCAGTGATGCTTTTATGTCAAATGGTCAGATTGTGATAAGGATGAAATTACTTTTAATTTAGCAGCCCTACAGCGCATGTTGACATTCAATATACTGAAAACATCAAACGTGTTCCGACTGTCTTTTATTATTTGATGTTTTTTATAATAAAATGAGATTGTTTTATTTGTAGTAAGTACCATTATTGAGAAGTGGTGATAGCTACAATCGATATGTATTATAACAAACAACCTGAAGTGAATTCAATCACTTTGAGGGTATCTCATCTGATTGCAAGCTCCTATCATACAGAATGTCCGAAATATACTGGAGAACTGGTGCAATGACTTATGGAGGCGGTGGCCTGAAGTGTGACGTGTGCACTTTAATCTATCTCTTTATAAAACAAGATATAGGCAACATTAGCTGATTTTTTTCATTGACAAACAAAGAAGATGTTTGTTTAAAGTCGCAATTTAAAATAATTAAAGCACTTAAACGCAAAACCCTGCACAGTCTAACTTTGGTCCTGACACATCGCCAGTTGGTTCACTGCAAGTATCACACAGAGTGTACTATTTACAGTATGTGCCCCTGTCCTATGAAACTGATGTGAAATGTTTTGTAATTTACAATCATAAGTAAAAACACTTAAAGGACTTGTGCTTTACAGGGAAAATAGCCAATCACAATTTCTGATTATTTTGGGTGGTACCTGGGTGGCTTAACAGATTTTTTTAGAGGGGGCCATGCCACCCCTGGCCCCCCCTCTGGACACACCCACTGCTCTGAAATAAGAGGCATTGAATTGTTGACCAAACATAAAGACGGCTCTGGATCCTGTATTGACTGGACGACATGACTGTTTTTGAGTGTGAAGACAAAATAGTGCCTTTCATCACTGAGGAGCTTAAGGGACTTGAAATACTGACAAGAAAAACAAAAATGAAAAGAACAGCTTGACATCAAAAACAGAGAAATTACTAAGGTAAGATGCTTAGAGTTCAGTAACAGATACTTTTAAAAGAATGAATTGTTATTAACTTAGCAGGAGACTTGTTTGAGAAATATATATTTTTAGGGTACTTTTGAAGTCAATTCTTTCTTTACGACTCAAATAAAAAAAATATACACCCCCCGTCTGGATTGTAACAAAAAGAATAAAACAAACAAAAGCTGCCTGCTGCATGTCATTATGTAAACCATTACGTGCAAATGCTATCTGTAAACTACTATCATCACAAAACAAACATTATGCATCAAACTTTTTGTAAAGACTTATGAAAGTGTTGAGCAGGCAAATAATTAGTGTTTTTTTTTTTTTTTTTTTTTTTTTTTTTAACAAAAGTCTACTATAATGCAGTGTAAAGTTAAACGATGCAGGAACTTGATATGACAACGTCAACAATGGTACACCTATTTCACTTCCTGCTGATAAAGCATCATAATCACATTTAAAAATGTTAATCAGTAAACTGTATTGGACTGTGAAGGCTTGATACATATCAGTGAGACAACTGTTGCTCAATATAACAATTGTTTCAAAAGACTAAGTATACATGGGCTCTTAGCAGAAGAGCTGGATGAATGAGGGCAATTGAACTTCTGCGCCTTACTGTATGTAGCTCAAAGAAAAAACTAATCATTACCACTAGACACACAGCATCAAAGGCATGACTCCTCGACATAGTGTCAGTACGAGGTACATGTTAAGTGTGCACATCACTGGAGTAAGTAGGAATAAATGAGTAAATGAAAAAAAAAAAATCCTAATTCTAAAAAATGAATAATAAAGCCAGGGGCAGGTAATCTTAATAACTGCATATACCAACCAAAGACAGTATTTAGTGAAAGAAGATTTAAAAAAAAAAAAAGAGTTCAGAGGTCTGTCAGCTTTGTCAAGTGCTGCAATGCCAACTGACTGTATTCATTATAAGCAAAATATAACCCCTTTTTTTCCCATCCTTAAGAAACTTTGATCCATCAGTGTGCACAACTTGAATCCTGCAAATCAATGTGCAGTAGCCAGTACTCTCTGCTTTTCACAGTTGTGTGCTGGGTTGGTGGCATCAAGGTCTGGAGGTCAGCAGTCTCAACAATCCATTACGTAAGGCCAGCTAGTCAAGGTCAGCTTGTATGTGGACCGTGTTTCAAAGCCATCTTTAAAAAAAAACCCTTCCTCTAAAAAGAGTTGTGGGGGTGTCTTTTTTTGATTCAATAATGAAGAGAGGCCCCAAAGTCAACTTGGAAACCACAAATTCATTGAAATCGTTCTCTCTCTTGACTGGCGACTTATCTTCTCATCACACAAAATGGTAGCTACTGTATACTGTGGTTAGTTAGATATATATAATAAATGCTAGCTTCAAGTCTGAATAAAGTTTGCGTTGTGTTGAATGTGCCAAAAATATGCCCTATAATGATGTGCCTTTCTGGACTGTCAAACTGCTCACTGTACACCTGACAATGGAGGGTTTATCTGGCAGCTCTGTAGAACATGTCAGAGGTCCACAACTTTAGAACTGACTTATTTCCTCTCAGTCTGCCCTAGAATGGTTTTTTTTTGGCATCAGTATCATTCAAGACAGCTCTTGTAGTAAGCATCAATCAATGGGGTGTTATCCGGAAGAAGACCAGTGTATAATCAAGCCCTCCAATCGACCCTAACCTCTCCAAAAAACCTGAACCCCACAGTGATGAAAAACGTTCTCACTTTCTAAACTTTTCAATCATCTTTACAGTAACTTTTACTGTTCCCATAATATAAAGCACGTTTAAATACCATTTTCTGAATTTGTTTTACACTGACTTTAAATCATAAATAAACAGGGCAAAGAGTAAGTTAATGCTAATTATTAAATGGGTGAAATTGTTGGCTTAAGTTTGGGTTAAACAAGAAAATAGTTATATTGATACATGACTTATTAACTAAAGTTATGGCTCAACAGGGGATAACAGTTGGCTATGTTCAATGAATTATGGTCCAAATAATCTACTTAAGGTATAATAAGGGTAGTTACATCTGTAATGGATGAAAGGCTTAATTAATTAGTCATTAATATGATAATAAGGTGGCATCGTTAGCTATAATGAATAGGTAAATATAAAATGAATTTGCTACTATTATCAAAATGCTCACCTAACTAAGGGGAAACAAGGCCTGAATCTCCAACAACCTCAAAGACAATATAAAACAGAATTTAAAAGCTTTTTCAGAGATTTTCAGTAATTCCAGCTGATTTTTTTGATTTTTTGAACAAATGTCAGGAAAAGTAGGTGAACATGAAGTGATCCCCACAAAGGTACAAGCAATTACCTAAAGAGGATTACATGAGTGAAATGTCCTGAACAGTCAGGTAGATGAGAGGTTTATTTGTTAGCTTAAAATCTATCCTCGCCGTCACAGGTCCCTCAAGCAGTCATGAATTTGGAGTCTTAACCAAACGACTAGTTTTTTCTGAGAACACAATCTACTCTTTTTTAGTTTTACCCAAGATGTCGTGTACATATTTTAATTGGAGATCACTTCCAGAGGAAATCTTTGACTGCAGAAAAAAATGCTCCCCTGAAAGCCTTGTAAATAAATGAAGCCAAGCTCTCTAATTAAACAAGAAGTTGCTCTCATGCAATAAGCATGATGCCCTTCTTTAGCCAAGAGCCTTTTAGGGGAAAAGTATGCCTTGAAGTTAAAAGTCTTTTATGAAAATGTGTTTTGAAAACTGTGAAAACACAGACATGTAATAATAAATGCCCTCTTAAAGTGCAACAAAAAGTCAGCTTCACCCTCGGGTCGTTTGCAAAGCACTTGCCTTTTAAGTTCGAGTTTAATTATAGAATGTGCAAAAAGATGGCAAGAATCAGAATAAACTCGGATTCGTATTGAGGGACGGGCCCCAGAATGAATCACATTTTCTTAACTCAGACAAACAACCTACACTTTGACCACTGCATTACAGTCAATTTAAAACTTCCATGTGTGTATGCTGTAAAGCCCAACTGGCATTCAGAATGTTCTCTAACTCTTCTCATGAGTCACTTCGATAAAAGACACAAAACACTCGACTGTGTCCTATTTTGAAGAATAAGGATGAGAACAGAAAAATAGGCGTGAATATTGAACCCATTTATATAAAAATTACAACTGATCTTATTACAACATATTTGTTAGGTGATGATTACTTGGGCACTGGTTACAATGTTCTTTTTTGATGTTTTGTATCATAATAGGACAAAGAAGGAACATACATGTGATATTTCCCATGCTATTGTTACACATTTTATCACAGTAAGGTTTCTAACACATCTTACAAAAACAAGGTCACACCAAATCTGACGAGTTCATCTACTGCATATTATATTAGCTTTCTGCCAGTTTGAGAAAAGCAACATTATTATAAAAGGTACAAAAGTTATTTGGTGCATATAAAGACTACAGATACATCGATCAAATTTTGCTTTCTACAAACCCTCCAGTTATGAGAAAAGTCTATTCTGTCCATCTTTTGCCTGCTCCACTTTTCATAAAATGTGTGCTCATGCTAATGATATTAGCATGATAATGCTAATATTCTTTGTCCTCAATACAGATAGGTGATGGCAGTGACTGCAGACAGCAAGACAGACAGCGAACAGATAAAGTAGAACAATCAGATTCTGAAGAAGGAGAGATGATTTGTCCTTTGTGTATCGGACAAAACACAGTGTTCTGTAAAGCATAAATAGTGTTTGGTCCACTGCACTGTATGAAACTCTGAAAGGCTCATAATAGAAATTTATGTTGTTCATCTTTTTTTATGTTATTGTACCTATTACAGACATCTGATAGAGGACAAATCTTTGGCCACCTTAGAGCTATTAGAAAAGGGTTGCGGTGTGAAGACAGTGTTTCCATTTTATTTTTTTGTTTCATTGCTTTGCTTTTGTGCTGACTCTGAATGTGCCAAATTTACAGTGGTGATTTAAAGAGAGGATTTTTTGTTTATATTTTATTTTATTTATTTTATTTTATTTATTTGTTTTTGGGGGGGTGTAGGCTGTGAAATATTGTGTAGACTGTTATCATGACTCATGCTGACATGGTCACAGAGCGGTGCAATATTTGCACCATTTGGTTGTCAATGCTTGGCTCGTCAAAACCTCGCTCAGCATTAATCAATTCATTCATTTATTCCTTCACTTGTTTGCTCCAATAATAACCCTTCAGTCTCTTAATTTGTTTTGATATCTTTTGTGAATGCAGAGCCAACATTTGCATAAGCCACACATTCTGGGTTACATAAAATCTATTGAAGTTACAAGGACTGCATTGAATAAGCCAGCATTTTGCATAATAAACCAGTTCAGTCTGAAATGAACGGACTTTGACTGAATGGCCAGTCTGATCAGTTAGACCATAAGACACCAAGGGGGCTCCATTCAGTTTCACTAATCCATTATAAATGCAAATCGAATGAACAACACAAAGAGCAGGGTTTAATCTGTTTTTATAATGCTGAAGTTCATCAGGAGAGTGACTGGCTGTCACTGGAGTGGAAACAGGCCAGAATTATTAAAAACATTTGGACGACAAAAAGGTGATTTAATTTGTGCTGGACTCAAAGCAATGAGTACCTTTGAATTTGTCTGCATAATGTTTATTAATGTGTTTATTCCACGGCTTGAACACAATGTCAGTCACTCTGGTTATATCAAATCAAAGAAGAACAGACAGGCAGCACCCACTGAAGGCGCAATGTCTCCTCTATAGCACAGACTAGTGGAGGGGAGGTGTTACTTATATCACCACAGTTAATTGAACATACTTTAGATTCAAAAGCACAACCTTAAAATCAGGCAAAACAGTCTATTTTGTGACAACAAAGAAAAAAGGGGAAAGCAAAAGCTAGCAAAGTAACACAAATACCGTATTGGATAAACGGGATATTGTTTTTGTTTTTTTTTACCCAAATGTATGCAAGTCCTTGCAATATTAAATTCATGTCACCCCAAACATTCAGTCACAGTTTTGTATGATTGAATGATTTTTTGTCCTCCTTAAATGGCGCAGTGTTCCAGCACACTTTTCCACAGAGTGATGCTGAATCAGGCATTCTGCCAGCGTTAGCACTGAACCACATGGCTGACTCTCATCTAATGGAAGCATCCCTTTCAAAACAAACTCAATATACACCAAGCCTCGGGGACCTCCCTTATACAAAAAAGAAATAGTTGCCTGAAATCTACAGGGATACTGTTCAAAGCTCCCTTCGATTGAATCTATAGTCTGATAGGTACTGGCAGATACATTTCTTTACTTTAGGAATGGCCCCAGTGTGGGAGATTGATATCCACTGAATATAACAGAAGCTTTTCACAAATCCCTATTAGGATTGTGATGGAGTGTCTAAACAATAAGTAACCAAATGGGAATCATGTCAATTTCACAAGTTGGATTCACCAACTCACGGCATTGACTCTGAAATGATGTTTCAAGACTAGAACATATTATGTAGTGATTGAATGAGAATGGCAATAGTAAATGACTCGAGCAGGCTCTGAAGTGTTTGTGTGCCCATAATATTCAAGAGAAATGGAATTCAACTATAGTAAATGATCTTGAACCAAATTCAACTTCCTTATAATGACCAGATAAATTAGTCAAAAAATAACTTAAAACTACTCGCTCTCATGGGAAACAGAGTAAATAAAACGTGCAGGTGTTTATCTGCTAACAGCTTTTATACACACAAAGAAACAGGGGTATTACTATTGTACACAAAAAAAAACAGGACTAGAAAAGTACCCTGTAAGGTACAGAAATGGTCCTTAAAGGGATAACATGGAAATATGTTTAGTTTTAACAGTACAAAGAAGTTGCTAAAAGCAAAGGGTAGGCAATTGTACTTTTAACAAGTTTCAGAGACAAAGTTTTACAGCAAATCAGTAATCACAGTAAACTCTGGCCTTTTTCTAACTGTGTAAAAATAAACGTTTTCAGAAAAGGACTTGAGTAGGCATAAATAAAACATTTGTTTTTGACCAAAAGATTAGATTCAATGAAGGTGTCCATTCAACATTTTTGTGAAATTTTCCAGAAAATAGCAGAGCAGTTACTCCATCTTTTAATGGCTGTTTACATGTCAGCCAAATTCAAATTAGCCTCAATAATGTATAACACTATTAGGGTTCCAGAAATAGAACTCTAGGGGCACCGGATAGCCTGATGGTTATGCTGCACACTCCCCATGCATAGACTTCCGTCCTCCAGCCAGCGGCCGGGGTTCAACTCCAATCCAAGGCACTTTGCTGCATGTCATTACTCTCCCATTCCTTCTTCTGAAGATTACTAGTGCACACATTTTATCTCGTATTTTACAACCGCTTTCATTTAAAACATGCATAACTATAACCCCCAAACCCTGCACTACCAAGAAGCAGCAACCACTCAAAACTGCAGTGATATAAAAACTCTGCTTTTAAGCCCTGCAGCTATGGAACAGTAACCTGCATGTACACATTTCCAGACTGCAGCATTTCTCATTCCCAAACACAACTTTGTTATATCTTCATTTCTTACATCAATAATCCTCGGATGAGACTGACAGAGGAAGACGTGGAGTATTTTAAGTAACACCTTATAATAACTGCACACTCTTAAGCAATAGTTAAGCATTAGTAATCTAGCGTGCAGTAATTATAAAATGCTTCTTCGTCTTCTTCACCGCCTCAGCACTGGCTGTCTTTGTAAAAAGAACCTAAAATATTAGTCAGATGTCTATATCAAGAACCAACTGGTTTTGGATTGTTGAAATACACTTCTTTATGTACATAGCCTCTGTTTCAACCAAGAAATGAATAATTGACATTATATCAGCCACAGTGACACATCAAAGAGGACCTGAAAACATGCTCTACCCACGCCAGTGAATTATTCCTACCATACAGTTGTGGGTTTGTTCTTGTCGTAGAAAATCATCATGAACTACTAATGTGCCTGAGTTAGAACTGGCAGCTGCACCCAAGGACCATGGATGACACTGAGTCTCTATATGGACAAACGTGTGCTTCTCATACAGCAAAGCATTGATCAGAAAGCCTGACTGCTGCACCTCTCATTGATGCAGCCGTCCTTTGTTCTTTGCAATCTACCGGTAATATGCTATTAAAACCCAGGGAATAAATCTGATTTAATTTCCATAAATAAACCCCACCAACCTTGGTCCTCACTTCAACTTGAAATTCTCTGCATAAGTACGAAGTGGACTTGAGCGTGAACTGTGTAGCGCTTTTTTACACACACTAATGGCAGAAGTTGCGATGTAGTGAAACCTGCCTAAAGTGTCTTGCCCAAAGAAACATCGGAAATGTTGCTGCAGGAGCTGGGGATCGAACCCTTCCAGTTGAGAGACGACCGACTCTACCACCTGAACCACAGCCGCCCCACTTGTAACTCAATGAGAAAATGTTCCTAGTAAATAAACGCTTGTGGGGAAAAAAAAAAAAAAAAAAAAAAGATAAACAAGCTGCAGAGGCCATTTGATACTTGAGGGCTGCTGTCAAAAGCATAATGCTGGCTGTGAAATAAATACAAGGTTCATCTTTACAATCTGAAGTTGAATGGTCAGTTTTGTGTTGTACATGAGGACACACATATATACAGCTGCTATACAGAATGTTAGGATAATTAAGACTGAACCAGACCAGATTTGGCTGTTACATAATGATAAATATGATGTGTTAACAATGTGGTCGAATAAACATAAAGCAATGCCCCCCCCCCCCCCCCCCATTATTGTGATGTGCATGCTGAAATGTGTAGGTTGAATGCAGAGTGCTACTGAGACTAAAGAAACTGAATGATATTTGAATGGAATAAATGTGAACCTCTTTGAAAGAGGACAAAGAGGGTTTGTCTTTGCCAGTGGCTGTGTTTGCTCTGATTCAGTTTCAGAAAGTTCTGGCATCTTTAAAATCCAACAGCATTTAGTTTAGAGCACTTTAGCATGGTTTAAGACCGTTCCTCAAGTAAGTGCTATTTTATCCTTTCAGACTGCAAAACCAAGAAGACGGTAACTGTGTGTGGGGTGTTTTGTCTTTAAAGTTTAAACAAGTTTTCATGTCTGTTCACAGCTTAAGGTGAAGGACTCTTAGGATTAGGGAGGAGTGCTTTATGTAGTTTGGAAGTATGTCAAGTGAAGGAGAAAATGGCTGCAAGTATCAGTGGCTGGTAAAATGTTTTTCCTCATTCTGAAAGGCACTTGACTAAGTGAAGTGCACCGCATTGTTATGAGAGCCATGTTGAGATTGTTCACAGTTAAGTGACGCTTCAAGCTATTATTGTTTCATACATGTTCAATATGCTGACTGAATGTCATTAAGGACTCCTCGATGAAGTCAGCACGGAGTGGGATACATGTAATTGTCAAAAATGTTTAATATTGTATTTCTACTGAGCATCAGTCTGAGAAGATTGGGTATGTTTTTCTGTTTATTTTGTCATGTTGTATTTTGTGTGCAACTAAATAAAGAATATTGGAAGAACCCCCTTTGCACCTCTAAGGACTTGAAAATAATGATGAGCTCATCTGTGCCCTCAAGCTCTATATTAAAAAAAAAAAAAAAAAGATTCAACACTAAAGGATGTACCTTTTTTTTTTTTTAATGTAGAGGTTACAGCATTTCTCGATTCTCTCTGAATAGTTCTTCAAAAAAAACCCTCTCAAACTTCTGGAGGCATATTCTAACATATTCCCTCCGACTTCATTCGACTGCATTTGGGTCATATTGCTTGTGGTTCCCATGTGTAGAAATGTGATGTGATTACAGCATCTTTCAAATGATAGTGAAGTCTGAAGTTTTTGAAGAAAAGGAAACAATCCCAGCGGAAAATGATCCTGTGTATGAGTTGTTTCTAGCCTTGTGGAATCAACATCTCTGAGAGCAGAATTAGATGGAAGAAGCTGGGTAATCGGCTCCGCAGACACTTTTTGTGTAATGGTGTGGAGTGTGTGGTCGTAAAAAAAACCCAACAAAAAAACAACAAAAACCTCAGAGAGCGAATGTCGACAAAAGATACTTACCACAGACTGGCGGTGTTTTTTGTGCATCTTTACACTGAAGCGTGACACAATGTCAGTTCGCTAAATATTTAATACATCTATGAATAAATGATCAATTTGCACGCTGCCTTTACAGACAGGGAGACGGATGAATGCACACACAAACACTGAGATACTGAAAAAGACACTTACCTGTTACAGGGAGAATACGGAGGTCAGGTCAAACAGCACATGTAAAAAAGGAAAAAAAAAAAAAAAAAAGGAAACATAATGAGCTGTTCTGCAAGCTATATCAATGTTCGCAGCACTGTCAGTCACCCCGAACTCAAATAACTCCTGATTTCCACAAATGCCATGCGTGCTGCATGTCGAATGGCGAGCACCCGACCCCACTGCCTACCTCAGGAAGGTGAACGCAGGCGTGGGCAGCTGTTGAAGTTGGATTACCGAGAAACAAAACCAAACTACATGTTACTTTGTCCTTCTGTGGCCTTTGGTGCAAAACTGTAGGGGCCATTTCGAAATTTCAATTATGGTCCTGAGTCATATGGAACATCCTCCACATAATTTCGGATTTTGTGGAGTATAGGCCTTTATAAAAAACGTGTTTCCTAATTTACAGCCCTTTCACCACTCGCCTTATTTGCTGTATAGCTCCACTATGTTACTCTTTTTCTGGTTAAACACAAAAAAAGAATGATGCAACATGTGCAGTCTTTTTAAGTTGAAAGCCTGACATGACCTCGGGTGACAGCACAGGATGTTCTTAGTGGCTTGTGAAGTATGACTCGCTGTTTATTGACCACAAATGAGAATACATTTACAGGTATGAGCTTTTCTATGTGAACAGACAACATCTACCCACAGCATTCCTGTTGACGTCAGTCTCAGATTTTGCTCCGTATTTAATTTGTCCTTGAGAGAGTTAAGAGAGAATGAGAGGGCGACGATGAAATGCACATGAAAAAAAGGAGACAGAACAGCATCCATAAAACGCCGCAGAGTTATTGTTCAGCAGTGTCTCTGCCTCTTAAGCTTCAGTTTGACGATGAGTGAATAATCCCCTGCATCATTGTTCATGCTTTCCAATGACAGGTACTCACATCTGTATTCACAATTAGCACAAGGGACTCAGATTCCCCTCCATGTTGTACAACATTGATGGGTATTACTGGGAGGATGTAGAAAACTCTCTGTTCAATGACATACCGCAGAAAGGTTCCTGTTTGCATCAACCCGACAGTTCTCATTGCAATGCAATCCAAACTGTAATGTTAAGAGAAATTGTCCGGTTCTTATGATCTCTGGGGTGAACTTTTACAATCAAGAGAACATTTTTAGAGAAAAAACAGACATTTTCAGGATGTGTAACCTCTGATTGTAGACAAGAGATAGGTGACTTAAGAGTACAACCCGACTAGATATTGCCCCGTGGAATATTTGCCAGCCTCTTATAGAGCAATTTATGAAACATGATGACGACATGACCCCATTTATTTAATGAAATGGACATGTTTAATTAATCACACAATGCATTCTTTTATTATTTAATCCATTGATACTCCTCAGTGGCTAAGTGGAGAACCTTTTTTTCTCAGCAGGGTTTTGATAAAGAAATAAGCCATGATTATTCAAGGAGACATTGACTACCTCTCTTAATGATAATATCACCATTTTGTTCTCTTTTTAGAAGCAATGACCTGACCTGGATTATTAAGAAAATCAGCGTAATCAAAGATAACAAATGACACAGAAAATAGTGCCCCGTGGATAATGACAAAAAAATGCAAGAAAGAAACTTAATCGTGTTCAGGCCTGGACGACAGACATTACTCATTACTCCCATTATTGATGAATCAGCCAATTATTTTCTTAGTTCGTGAATACTTTAGTTCTATCTATAAAGTCTCAGGATATATCCGCAAATGCCAGACAGCGTTTTCTAAGGCCCAAGGTTTGTCCTTTATTTATCCTTTGAAACCCAAAGACGTTCAGTTTACTCACGTACGTTTCAGATGAATGGCTCAAACAGGCAAGATTTATGTAATTACGAAGTAGCTGATGCTGTTGCTTGAGAAAAAAAAATGGGCATAAACAATGTACCTGAACCATTTAATCCTGATAGATTCACACTATCCACTAACACACTGTACATGAAGAACCTAATTAGGGCCACATACTATACACAAATCTGAAGAAAGAGACCTGAATGATACCAACATGTCATTGAGTAAACATTTGTGTTCCACTCAGTCCTCTCATCCTTACTGTATAATACACCTGAAGACCATTTTTGAGTTCGCCCTGTTATCATTAACTATAATTCATTTGTTCAAAGGGGATTATGATTACACATTCATTATTATTTGCATTGTTATAATTTTGAAATGTTTGCATACATGTTCCTACTCAATAAAGAAAAATTATAAACTGCAGTGGGAAGACATAGTAAATGTATTCACTAAATGACTGCTTAAAGCTCCCCCTGTGGACAAAGCAGTACATACGATATATATTTTCTAAGCTTATTCTGTACATGCATTAGACGTGTTATTGCATGTAAATTCTTACCTGTCTTTATTTGAATAGCCTTCTGTGTCACTTATGGGGAATCTTTGCCTTGGTAAATTGTAAAGAAGCTGTTTGAGGAGTGTGCTGACACCTACCCTGCGGCAGTGTTAAAAAGCATTAAACATTACCATATATAAATAAGCATTCTTCTCACTGTTGGTCTGGTTTTCTTTGTAGACCATAAAGAGGCATCTGTATTCATTTTCAGCCTATTTTATCAGCAATTCAAAGCTCCTCAGAGGAGCTTTAAAAGTTGGTGAGCTCATTAGCTTTGCTCGTTCAATGGCAATTGTGGACTGTTAATCAAATATTAAAGGAGATTCCCCAAAACTACAGAGACCCTGAGCAGACAGAGCACAAACTGCCTGATTCCATTAAAGGTGGAGATTGTTACCTTAGAACAGTGGGAATCAGTGTTTTCACAGCATTTCTAAAGTATTAAGCAGCCCATGCATCAATTAACATAATAATTTGGAGAGACTTGAGACAATGTTTAAAAGCTAAGCAGCCATTTTGGCCGGGCCTGTGCAGCTCCAAATGAGGTTGGATCATTTGTAACGGAGCCAGATCATCTGGTTATGATCCAGTTATCTCTGTGCTGCTTCACTGAGCACAATTGAGATGGCTGTGTTTATCAGTTATATAGCTCCTGCATCACATTTGCACCGCACGGTCACGGTACAGCCCTTCCTCCTCTCTCTTCTTTTCTCACTCTCTGCTGTTTGTGTTCCATTCAGTGGACAGCTAAGTACAATGAAGGCAAATAAAAAACAGCTCTGTCTCTGGATGGGATGGGATGAACTCAGCAAATCTTATGTTAGAGATCTTAATAATACCCTTCCTCTGCTACGCCTTTTTTTTTTTTTCCATTTACATTTACCTGTCAAACAGCCACTACTTTGAGGTCGGCTTTGAGGTCAGTATGATGAATCGATAAATATTAGGATGCTTTGCTCTAGCTTGCTTTAAATCATTTTGTTTGAAGGTGTTTATCCCTGACTTTTTTTTTGTTTTTACCACTAACTAAAAATGTGCACGCTCTCATATTTTGTTTTGCTTAATTTGACACATTTATTATAGTGATTATCACATCATCTCTGGTGTTGCAAATGTATTAAAAACTAGACTTATCATTTGCAATATTTGAGAAAAAAAAAGGCTTTGAACACTGTCTTTAATTACAACATTTCCATCCTTAATTCATCTCACGTTATAAGATTCTTCTTTCGAGAATCAAAACATCCATTATTTATGCCTTCTTCAGAGTCATTGTTCGATTTACTATATGGTGGAGGCCTGAGACCCCAGACCCCATCACAAAAACAAACACATACACAAAGACGCATTGAACATATTCTGAATTAGGCGTGACTTAAAAGAAAATGAGAATAAAGGTTTCTACCAAAAGCCAAAGAGGAGTTAAAGCTCCTCTGACAGTTCTGAAGAAAGCAGAGAACATGACAGCCAGGACAAAGACTCTATGAAGGCTATGCTAATGTCATTTGTACTCAATCCCACTGCTGCTCTGGATGTAAAAGCCTTCGGCTCACATGTCACTCAACATCCTGCACAATTTAAAAAGTATAGAAGCAAAGTAATACAGCATCTAAAGAAAAAAAACGGCAATATATAATAACGCAACCAAATAAACTTGAATTATGCTAAAAATGTCTTCCAAAAAACGAACTGGAAAAAAATTATAAAATAAAATACAAACTGAAGCTCCAATAAGAGATGAATATTCTGTTAAAATAACTTGGCACATCACATTGGCAATAATTAGCAAACTTTCTCCTGAATATGTTTGGCCACATAAGCTCATGATTAGGCAGAAAGGTTACTAGGAAAACAATGAATACAAAGATTCTTAATATTCAGAATTCATAACAAAGTGCTAGAAGCTAGATAAAAAAATTTCCATCTTGCTAATGAAGGAGATGCAAATGTCGTACAGCCGGCCTGACATTAAAACATTAGCTGACCATTTGGGCTTTTACACTTGCAGAAAACTCCTGAATAATTCCTGATATTTGCCAGAGGAGTTTTGAATATGTGAACACAAACAGCTGAAATTTTCACTCTGACTTCACCTCGACTTAGTCCTTAGTAATTTTCTCCGAAGCAACTGCACATTGCACAGAGTGAAGTCACATGACCGCTACGATCTCCGCGCACGTAATTTAACATCAGCATTCCATTTTCTGTTCGCCAGTATGTTGTTCTTTGTCCTTTTGTTGCTACATGTGGCATTCATATGAATATATATATTATAGCATTGGATAGCGGACTGTTGTTTCGCCCACTTATGTCACATCTTACCTTAAGAGCGCCCCCACCTATATCCCGTCTGACAGGGATAGTCTCCCGCTGTGAGGAGCAGTCAGGAGTGCATACATGAACATGGCATATGACGGGTGAAGTCAAGGTATTTTTTTTTTTTTTAGATCTAACTAAACCAGCTACTTTTTTTTACAGTGCGACTGAATATTTCCACATGTATTACATGATGAACAGTTCAGTTGGTCTAAGTGGAAGCATGACATCAGGCTTCCCTCTCATTCAAGATCTATTAAACAACAGACATCATAACTTTGATTTAGAGTTAGAGCTGTGTCCATATTTCATTATGAATCACCTCCTGAAGGTGTCTCTGGAGAACACTCGGTGAGGATGTCAGATGATGTGTGGACAGGTGCTGTAATAGAAAGGATGCAATTTATGGACTCCACACAGTTAGCAAACAGCCAACTGGACCCGCACAGTGCGACCTCATGCCTACGTATTATTTTAAGAGAATACCTTTGTGTGATGTTAAGGGGAAAAAAAGAAGAAGCGGCGCGAAGTTTGTCCAAGCAGATGCCAATTGGTCAGAGGTGAGACGGGGTCAAGCAGAGTGCGATTATTTACTCCTGGCTGTTTACCCGTGACAGAGTGATTCAAGCGGAGGGGTTAATAACTCGCCGTGACCTCAGATCAACACTGACAGACCACTCTCAGTCCCTTTTACTTTGCCGATCTCCTCTTAACTGCTCCCTCAGAAAGATCAAATCTGGGATCAGATCAGGAGCGCAAAAATTCTATGCTTTTCTCATAAACATTTGGCCCTCCAAAAAAAGAGCTTATTTTCTCACATAAAGTCTTTGTTAACTTATTACATGGTGGCTAATTATTACATGATGGCCAATTATGATCTGAAAGTTGTCATTTATTCAATAAATTTTGAATTTATTTGTTTTTTACGAGTCGTTTTTTATCCCTCAAGATGGAAACAGATGGATAATTGGAGGCATGATAGACATCAAGCGATACTAAATTGGAATGCAAAAGCACAGTGTTGGCTTTCACGCTACAAATCGTTTTTTTGTTTTTTTTCTAGATTGGATGATAAATATAATACTGGACCGAGAGTTTTTTGTTGCTGTTAGGGAAAGTACATTTGGTAATTTCAGGGCTGAGAAGCAGACGTCGTGTTTCATAGTGAGCCTGTCAACTAAACAGGGAATTTTATGGGGGTTTTTTTGGGGGGGGGGGTTTTGGGGGGGGTTGCTCAATCTTTCATGCTAAACACTCTACCTTATTGTCAAAAGAACACTTTTGAGGCCGGCCTAGTTTAAGAAACAGTGATCGTTATTTGCGGACTCGTGTCAGTGTAAAGCTACCAAGTAGAAAAAAGAAGAACACCATATTCCAATGATGAAATGAGGTTTGTTGTACGTTTTCAGACAAATGGGACTCTTCTCCATGGTGACCAACATCACAGATTCATGCTTAAATCAATGGTTTAAATTGCCCAAAAAAAAACCTGACGTAGTAACACTTTTTCCTCTACTAACTAATGTTCATAGATAGTGATCTCCAAAAGTCTCTGAAAGCTTTCTGTGGTGTGAAATTGTGAGGCTTCCCACATCTTGACAGGAAAGTCTGACTATGTGACTGACACTCCGAATGAGAGATAGTCTATTACCTGAGCTGTCATTCACTGGGCAGCTTTGGGAATCATTGGAGTATGTGAATGGACTGGTTAATGCAGGAGGTCAATGCGTGGATAAATAATCTCATTATTGTTTTGGGGAATCATCTATCTACTGACTTTATTTGAAGAAACTCAGTGAATCTTTAAATACTGGTGAGGATAACAAAACAAACAATTCCTTTTTCCCGTGTCAGCGCTCCATTAAAGCACTAATCCCTTAAATTATTATTCTGCCTCATGTTTTATACACACAGGATGCAATCACACACACACACACACACACACACACACACACACAGACAAGTGTTTACCAATGCCTTACTTGCTATGGAGGGGATTAAGTCTGACCCGTAGACCGGTACATATCCAGCTGTTTCTGTTTTTCTGTTTATAACCGTAAAAGGACCAAACTCCCCCTCTCCCTTACACTTTTAAACAGCACTAATCTCCACTGTCAGTTTTTTAATATACTCCAGTGAATGAGTTTCAAATTGAGTTTCGTCCATGTCTAAAGTTACATTCACACACGTTAATCAACCAATACACTGTTTAATTGAATTGAAAATTGACTTCATGTTTGTACAAGTATGTTGTCGCTTCTGTAAAATCTAGAATATAAGTACTCGTATATAAAATCATAGTGTTTTTTGGGGGGGTCTGGTCTCCATTGTTATGTATTAAGTGGCCGCTTGAAATTCACAATAAGTGTCAAGTCACGTACAGCGCTTGATGGTTGGCAGCTGCACTTGTGGTCAGCATTGTCTTGCATGTATATGAGTCACACTGGAATAAAGGACGCAGACAACTTTTTCAATGAAAAATTGGCATTTAAACTGAGTCCTATATGTTGCATTATCTGATGGCACAGTGGCAGTTTTCGAGTTGTGCTCTATGATATGATGGTGGTGTCGAAAAAAGAAGCCAATGAGGAAGTGCAACGACAATAAAAAAAACTTCCTTGAGTGTTAAATTGAGGCTGCAGACGCAAAGGAATCCCCATTAAGTCCCATTATCAAATATATATGTTTACAAATTTTATGTTGGTCATACTGAATGGGAGGAGAATTGCTTTATAGCTCGTCCCATTTCCTTTTATTAGCCTAAAAGTTGTGAATTAATTCTCTAATTATGGCGCCTCAGCTTCACCTTGCTGCCTGTTTCTGGACTGAGGTGCAAGTAACATTTCCAAAATGGCCACCGCCTTGGCTTGACTATGTCTATATTTTATACAGCCTATGATGCCTTCAGTGTAATTTCATGCAAATATCTCTGTGTGTTCCTTGTGTTTGCAAAGCACTGGATCATGCATGGTTCCTCAGTACATCACATCAACGTCTGTAACCACTCAGGTAAGTGACGGACAACTGGCAGGTAAAACTCAAGCAACAATTCGACATGATACCTTCCTATATAGGTTCAAGGTTCAAGGTTCAAGGTTGTTTATTGTCAAATATGCTCCATGTTAAACATACAGCACAGATGAAATTGTAATCCCCCCAACCCCCGTGCAAACCTGCAGTGCATAAAAAAGCACTAAAAAACTAGCAATAAAACAATACCATAAACAAATAACTTAACTAAAGACATTTGGACAACAAATAACGAACGACAGACAATCGACAGACAAGGGCACTTGTGAGAATTTCACCATGAGGTAGTATGTGGATAAATTAAAGTATTTACAATATAAACAGATTGCAGATTAAGTTACAAAGTTAAAAAGTGAGGTAGTGCGTTGAAAGGTGCAAATAGCATAACAGTAAACGGCTGTGCAGAGTTTTTAGGGTGCGTGAATTAGTGGAGCACGCGGGGGGTGGAGGTGGAGGGGGGTGATGAGGGGGGTGATGACTGATGCTGCAGGGGCGGACTGTGGCAGGGTGCAGGGGGGGGGAGGCAGAGGGTGGGAGGAGGGCTGAGGGGACGAATGGGGGGGAGAGCAGGGAGGGAGTTGAGTCTCCTGACAGCCTGGTGGAAAAGACTGTTCTTGAGCCTGCTGGTTCGAGCACGGAGACTCTGCAGTCTCCTCCCAGATGGCAGCAGGCTGAGGAGGCTGTGAGACGGGTGGGTGGGGTCACCTGCAATCCTGGTGGCTTTGCGGGTGAGACGTGTGTTGTAAATGTCCAGAAGGGGGGGAAGAGAGACACCAATGATCTTCTCAGCTACTCTCACGATGCGCTGCAGAGACTTACGGCAGGCCACGGTGCAGGCGCCGTACCACACGGTGATGCAGCTGGACAGGATGCTCTCAATGGTGCCTCTGTAGAATGTGTGCATGATGGAGGATGGGGCTCTTGCTCTCCTCAGTTTGCGGAGGAAGTAAAGGCGCTGGTGAGCTTTTTTGGCCAGTGATGCAGAGTTGAGGCTCCAGGACAGGTCTTCAGAGATGTGCACACCCAGGAACTTGGTGCTGCTCACCCTCTCCACTGCAGCACCGTCGATGGTCAGCGGAGCATGCTGGGTGTGCGTTCTCCTGAAGTCCACAACAATCTCCTTCGTCTTCTCCACGTTCAGATGGAGATTATTGTCCTTGCACCACGAGGCCAGCCTGCCTACCTCACTCCTGTAGATTGACTCATCGTTGTTGTTGATGAGACCCACCACAGTCGTGTCGTCCGCAAACTTAACGAAGAGGTTGGAGCTGGAAGATGGGGTGCAGTCATGGGTCAGCCGAGTGAAGAGGAGGGGGCTCAGCACACATCCTTGGGGGGCCCCCGTGTTCATCATGATGGTGCTGGAGGTGTTTCTGCCGACCCGAACTGCCTGTGGTCTCCCTGTCAGGACGTCCAGCAGCCAGTTGCACAGGGAGGTGCTTAGGCCCAGGTTGTCCAGTTTGTGGATGAGCTGCTGCGGGATGATGGTGTTGAATGCTGAGCTGAAGTCGATGAACAGCATTCTGACGTGGGCGTCCTTGGTCTCCAGGTGGGTGAAGGCTGAGTGGAGGGCAGTGGAGATGGCGTCGTCGGTCGATCGGTTAGGCCGATATGCAAACTGGTAGGGGTCCAGGGTGGAGGGGAGGGCAGACTTGATGAGCTGCATGACTAGCCACTCGAAGCACTTCATGAGGATGGGGGTCAGTGCGACCGGGCGGTAGTCATTGTAGCAGGATGGAGACGGCTTCTTGGGGACTGGGATGATGGTGGTGGCTTTGAAGCATGTGGGGACAACTAGATACTGTATTTCTACTGTTTAATATCTCCAAGTTGTTTTTCTGCAAACTTCTCTGCACGAAAGTCAGCGACTCTCCCAGAAAAGCCTGTCTGGTGTCTGTGCAGCTTTTTGTGAGCCAGTTTTGTCAGGCACCACTGTGACCGGCACAGCTGTTAAAAGGTCTGAAATGAGCTATGCAACTGAGAGGGTAATGATACATAACCAAAGCCTCTGATTTATATGTCACATCTCGCAACGACTGCACATAGCATATTTCACATATTATGAAAATGAGAGAAACAACAAAGATCTTCGACACAAGGTTACTGTCCCTACACACAGGGCATTGGACTTAAAGGGATGCTGACAGTCAAATACGGACAGGTGGAATATGCACCTTGCAATACTTCCTTTTCATCGGTATTTAAAGGTGTTACATTCCCGGCGGACCTAAATATTTTCTATATCGTCATGCCTATTTGCCACCATCACCTATTGTCGCGAATTTGCATCAAACCACTTCCGCTCCAAATGCAGCCAAATAGCATCCGTATTCCTCCACTGCCGGTTGATGAACTTTAAATACAAACCTAGGAACCTTTTGCGAGCATTCGTTTATCATAGGACCAGTCAGAGACGGAACAACAGCCGTTTGATGTGCTATCTATGTGCTATTTTATGTAATCTCTATTTTCTTTTTTAAACTTTCTCAACTTAATTTAGCATCCACTTGAAAGCAGAAACACAAGTGAAAAAAAATGTGTTTGTGATTTGTGAAACAAATTCAGGCGTCAAGGGGTTAAAGAAGAGGCCCAAGTGCTTTGACCTTGACTATGTTTATAGTATAAGTAGGTAAGAGTAAGTTTTGAGTCCAGAAATGCCGCATAAAAAAACAAAACTGAGTCATCCGTGATACGAAGCATCATCTAAAAATGTCCTTTTTATGTAAGTGAAGCCAAAAGATACTCAGTCGTGTTTGTGCTTAATAATCTGAGAAGCTCCCCATAAGCAGCTGGTGGGCAAAAATTCAAGAGTGCTAAAAATATCTAACTCCCCCCATTGTTAAGATTTGTTTATTTTTAAGCTGAGCATCACTAATGTACTTTAATAGATAAAAAAAAAAAGAAATGCTTTTTTTTTTTCCGTCTGAATGCCCAGGGGAAGCCTCTGCATGCTGCTTTAACTAGTGTCGCATTTATTGATAGAATAATGCTTAACCGTGCATGCTTTCCACAATTAAGAGGGTGAGACTTATTCATTCCACCCCAGAGCGAATAAGCACATTTTTAATTCAAGAAATAACAAAAAAAAATGCTTCACTTCACAATTGCATGCATTTGATGCCTCATATTGCTAATGAAGCTAGCAGTGTAATTAATGAGATAAGCAGAAGAGACTTTTGATGAGGCTTGCATGTGTGACTGTGTCTGAGGGCCACGTGTGGACCCAGGCTATCTCGGAGACGGCTACAGCTCGGAGGTGAGTAATCACCCACAGGGAGTTTCTATGAGATCGGCCCTCTTAAAGCCATTAATTAGATCTCTTCTTTCTCTGCAATAACCTGAAGGTAGGTCACAAGAAATGCAGCTTCTCCCTAACCCTCTGTCTCTTCATCTCCCTTTGCCCCTTCTTTAACCCCCCCCCCCCTTCATTCCATCCTACTTTTTCTACTGCTCTGCTGGCCTCTCTTATCTCTCCAACTCTTTCACTCCCTGCTAACTTTGCCTGTTTACCCGTGGCCCTTGTTTTGCTTCAGGCTCTCTGGGTTGCCCAAGTCTCTGGTCTATTCTCAGTGACAACCCTAGTGGCTGTTACAGCCAAACAGAGCAGCGAGCTGCAGGCTAACAGGGTTACGCATGAGACAAAGAAATGTTGTCAGAGATATAAATATCACACTCACATGTAATGATAGAACTATTCTATATTCATGTTAATCATATTATATAAACTAGCGAATATGGAGATTAAATATGTCAAAATGGATACAAAGAAAAAAACACTATCTGAAGCTGGTATCATTACTAAAAAGCTTTTTGTGCTATTAAGGCAATAAAGTAACATGAAGCTCCTTTAAATGGTAAATGACTTCATATAAAGTGTACAATTCCTGTTTGTATGTGAAGCCAGCACAATGCAAGGCCGGGTTTACTACAGCTTGGTGTAGCCTCACGCATAATATCAACAGCAACAATGACAATGAAAAGAAATGAAAAAGATCAGAAAAATCAGAGTCAGTACGTTTGTATCAGAATCGGAACTGAAAAAAAGTGGATCGGTGCATCTCTACTTTCCTCCATAATTTTCCTTCCTAAGTGTCCTCTCTGAAAGTATTAAACAGAAAATCAAGGGCAGCCATAAAATCAGTTTGGGTGATGTGGTCTGGGACACCTTGACCTTCAGCTTCCTCCCTCTTCACTGTGCTATTATAAGTCACTTCCTGGATGATAAAAAAAAAACGTTTAAGCAACATTGAGCCTTTATACCTCAGACATAATATGTCTATTTCAAATACCATCTGCTCTTCCTCTTTGACAGTAAAGTATGACTATCTTTAGGTAATTCTCTGTGAAACTGCAATAGAGCAACAAAGCACTTCACAAACAAGAACCATCTTTTGTGAGCTTTCTGTTGCGTTTCTCTAATCGCTTTTTTAAGCCAAAAGGTTCACATGTTAAATATGTTAAATAGAGTAATCATATGTACATACCCACGCAAAGCAAACTTGTCCGCTTAAAAGGCTCCTTTAATGCCCCCCCACCCCCCCTCCATATGTGCTGTAATTGTGGAGCTGACTGCCTACAGGGCAGAATAATTTATTTCTCACTGTATCTGCCTGAGTGGTGGCATGTTCGTCTCACTGTCACAGCTTGTTGCATGGCACATGGAGAGGGGAGGGGAACACGGCATGATAACAGCATTAAGGAAATTGGATTTACATGCAGGAGAGCTCTTTTGGGGGATTTTTGTAATTGCAATGTAAGTGTGACTTGTCTGTAGGTGTGTTTTGAATAAAATGCATAGGTAATTTAGCCTCCATTTAAAAAGCATTAAACTGTTAACCAAGGCTTGGAAAACAGACCTATGAGGGAGGCATTTAATCTACTGTCTCAAATGTTATTAAAAGATAAGCAACGTGTGCTAGCAGAAACACTGTGTTCCCATAGATTCTAAGAAATTTTAGTTTTTAAGATAATTTTGAGCCAACCCATGCATACATGGGTGTCAGTGGGAGTTGAAAACTTTGTCCAGAGTACACGCCGCCCAACTCAGGGTTTCCTGAGGCTTGATATATATATATATATATATATATATATATATATATATATATAAATGTAGCGGACAAAGGAGTAAAGTCCACTATATGCAATGCAATAATTTGCCTTTATATCTACGTATGATGCGTGAGGTTCAGCAGAATCACTTTATCACAAAAAGAGCAGAGAACAACATATTGACAAAAAGAAAATATAATGCTGCCCTTTAATTACATGCACACAGATCGTAGCGATCGCGTGCATACACTCTACGTGCAGCAGTCACAGTATATAAAGGCAGAAAATGTGGCTGTTTGCATGCACATACACAGCTCCTCAGTTTTCTGCAAGTGTGAAAGCATTATAATCCAGCTAAATATATATATATATACACACACACACACACATATGTATATCATAGAGAGGTTGTGAACTTTTGCATGTGTCTGCTTAACCAGAATGAATGCCAGTGCAGTTGAACGTGATGCACAAAAGAGACACATTACTCTGTAGAAGAAGATTTAGTTTCTCACATTTCTGTTTTCATTTTCTCTGTAAATAAAGATTTCATGTTTGTGAGGTAGCTTGCACTGCCTCAGGTGAAATCCTTAAACATTCCTCGGTACTTGACCGGTTTCTTAAGCACAAGATATCAAGATGTGGCTAAGTCAAAGTGAATGAGAGCACAAGGCAGCATTATTGTAATGGATACATTTCAATACTACAATTATGAAAAAGTCAGGGCTGAGAGGGTGGAGTAAAAAGGCATAAAAATGCTAATCCGAAATACAGGTCCCCCACTTACCCCCACTCACACACACAGACCCATACATACACACTCACTCACACACACACACACACATACATACACACTCACTCACACACACACACACCTCGCTCTACCTGCTGCTCAAATGTAGAAGCCCGAGACCACACTTGTCAGGACTTTTCAGTCACGCCTTGTGGGGTAAATAATCTTCTGGTGCTCCAACATGCCCGTTTGGATTACATATTCCTTTTGACTCGTGGCACATCAAACACCTGGTTTGTATTTTTGTCATGCAGAAATAATCCTTCTTGTACTCTGTGTGTATCATGCTGTCTCTACGGTGAATAGACCACAAAGGTTTGGGAAAGCACTGAATGGCTTGCTAATGCTGATTACCTAATGTCTGACAACAGTTGCATCATGTGATTAAGCCTTTATAATGTCATTAATTGGGTATTATAGCTGCATGCTATGTATTAACACACACATTCACATATAAGGTGTTCTGTCAAGATGACATTTATGGATGCATTATTTTTAAGTCAATTCAAATACTCAGTCACCACAACCCAGTGCACATGGACAACACATACACTGTAAGCTATGTATCTGTAGCCTTTACTGGAGTCATGTTGAAAAGCAGTGGATACCTTATGGGGGAAAAAAACACTTATGCTTATGCTGTGTTAAAAAAAGAGCCACTAGCACTCTCCTGGGGGAAATAATGCCTCCACTACAGCACTACAGTCAGCATTGATCTACAGTAGCTGCACTAACATGAGGGAAAAATATCATTGTGGAGAAACAACTGACTCTTAATTTAGTTTAATAATACGACTTCCTTCTTTACAATTGTTCTTCTTTTCTGGTCACTCGTTATGCAGTGATATTAGACGTGTCACCGCTGAAGAAATGTCTGGTACATTCTGTTCAGTTCATTATCAAATGCATTAAAACTCACAGCGCAGCCGAAGTGACACTCTCAGAGTCTCTTTACATAATGATAGAGTAACGTGGAGCAGATCAACCAGATGCTCTGCTACGAGTGATTACGTGAAGAGAAGAGAGAGTTACTATCTATGCATTGACATAAACAGGTACTTAACTGGGAGGTCCAAGACAGGACAGACATCAGCACTGGGATGGAGATTAACTGTTTCTTAAACCTTTATGGAAATACAGCTTTTCAATCTAACTTAATAGAGTTCCAGGTTGAGGCTGTGCACACGCTGGGAATTGTTTTGAAGTATATTTAAAGGCAGGGTAGGTCATTTCCACCAGATACACTTTTTTTTAAGGTTTTGGTTGAAGTCGTCTTTAGGTCCTGACAGTAATTAATAACTCATGCGCTCTGAAAAACCAACGAAAAAAAAACTCTGTCATCCATAGCTGCTGTAAACACGTTAAAACTTCGACCAATGTCGGCACTCGACCACGTTTTACAAAATAACTCAAAGCATGAGCTGAAATCTGCATCTGGACCAATTGGCGCAAGTGCATGTAAGTGAGGGGCGTGGCTTTAGAGGGAGCACAGAGGGGAGGAGGAGGGTGAATACGGAGAACGGAGAGGATGCTACCTTCAAATCATGCTAGTTTTCAAAAATTACCGACCCTGCTTTTAAGAAAGGATATTACAAACATGTATTCATTGTGTGTACATTGTACCAATTCATTTTTTTTGTTTTTTTCTTCCAGATCAAATATGTATTTGTGTGGTTGCCAATTTTAACCACTGATGACATAAAATGGAAAAAATAAATTCAGATTTTTCGGTCGTTCCAATTGTGCACTTGATCTGTATACATTTCCCTACAATATCTGCACAATAAGATAATTCTCTTGAGGAGGGGGTTAACTCAATACATCATGAAATACTGAATTTCATTGCTTATGTAATGATGAATCCCTGAATCATTCTTGGATTTGTTAAAAATGCAGTGGTTGGGAAAAACTAAAGTTTGCCACATAGTGCAACAGACCTGAGCAGAAAACAGTGTTAATTTAGAAAAACTGCAAAGCCCTGCAATATTTGTGATGAAGAGTGGATTGGAAAAAAAAAATGTTATGGCTGCAATTTTGAAAATTCCTGGAGGGATTGTTTCAATTTCCACAGCAGCCTGAAGAGTTCTCTTGTCCTACTTAAGGCCAAGCGTTGTGCCTGAGACTGATTCTTGAGTTCCACTGTGCTGCGAGCCAAAGCTCTTGTAAGGTTAAACTATCTGACAGCCCCAGTTTCACTGCTAACAACACATGTCCTCGAGCTGATTTCCACATACTTAGTGGTGTGAATTTTCACATGCTCCATTTACATTGATCACACATGATTACACTTTGTTATGCGCTCTCTCCACGGTCGAGCTGAGGAGCGTCGAGAAGTCGTTCAGGAAAGTGAGAGAGAGAGGAAAAGAAGGATGTAGGTGTGCAGACTGAATATCTTAATTTATGCATCTATAAGGTCTCTGCGTGTGCTTTACCAGTGCACATTTGCATGAGTTTACAAGACCTTAAGGGTAAGAGCTTGAATGGCATCCAACAATTCCCACATTTATCCACGTGTAAGCAAATGTTCCACGTGGGAAGTCCTGTTTTGGAGGATGTTGGCGCCCCCTGTAGACCAAGTGGAACCTCTCATCTACTGATACCTCTCCTCTTTGATACATTAAATGGTAAATGTCCCCCCCCCCCAATTTATGTTGTAAAGATGTATTTGTATTGCAGAGATAGGACAGTGGATAGAGTCAGAAATCAGAAGAGGGTGGGTAATGATGTGCGGGAAAGGAGCCACAGGTCAGATTGAAACATGGGCCTCCTGCTGAAAGGACTGAAGCCTCCATCCATGGGGCGCGCTCACTGAACACTGTGCCACCAGTAGTGTTTTTATTTTTATTCAACAAAATATCATTCTGCTCTCTTTAAACAGCCATAGAGACATGTTGCAATAGAAAATATAGAATACGGTTGTTCCTGAAGTGTTGCAATTATTCCATTTGTCTGACACCCCCCCCCCCCCTTTCATGAGTATTCTTTTTTAACATTGAAAGAAAGTTTATAGAATTCTTCGGTCTGATGGTCTAGTTTGCTTTTGTGGGTCATAAAAAGACATCATTATTCATTTCAGTAAACTCATCCCAGGAGCTGTAATGTTGTAGCTGTACAGAAGGGTCAAACACTGACAAATAGTAATTTAAATTGTATTTATTTTATTTTCCTGTTGCTGTGGTTACACTCTGTTGAACATGCAACTCACACATAGGCTGAAATATGCACATGTATGCACAATCAGGATCCTATGGAGAGATGTCAGAGTGACGGAGCTGGTGGGGGGGGGGGGATTATGTGCCTTGCTGAAGGACACCCTGGCAGTGCTCAGGAAGTGGTCTGGCACCTCTCCAGCTACCGGACAAATTTAAAGAGTTGATCCGCATTGGGACTTGAACCGACAACCCTCCAGTTCCCAACCCAAGCCCCTACAGACTGAGCTACTGCGGCCCTGTTCATAATCATAAAAGTAAGACTTAAGACGTATATTTGGATGGTGAATCTTGTCAAAGCAATACAGTCAAACATAGTTGAGGTTCATGAATGAGCTGCAATTAAAAATCCATCCATGTTGAGTTGTTTCTGTTTGTCTTTTCATCCTTCTCCAAAAGTTTACAGGTTCTATAAAAAAAAAATGACATCCCCTCCAAATGCTTATGCTTGCTTGAATAACTGCAAACAATCTCATAAATGTTGAGTAGAGGAAGCATAATAAAAACGTTTGACTCTTTTTCCCCCCTTATTCTCTCAGCTGTTTCATTCCAAGCTGGAGCTGCAGCTGTGGTTCAGCTAGAAATGACATTATCTGTGTTTTCCTCCTGTTATATGTTTTGTACAGGGTCAAAAACGTAGCTTAAAAATGTCATCATGGGGCTCTTTATTGTGCTTTTGAGTTGTGCTTTGGCATGTTGTACGTCTTAGTTTGAACACTCAGAGAAGAGTACAAATAATAAAGTACAGGCACAGGTCATAAACGAAGGGCAGCTTAACCACACACTAAAAGATTAACACACGAAGAAGACTCCAGTTCTGGCCCCATTTTACAAAATCCTCTCATGCAAATTAGGTCATCACCATTTCAGTGTTCTCGGGAGAGAGGAACGCACTTGAAAAACAGCATCAGGTGGAGAGGAGAGCGAGAAAAAAAAAAAAGACTTGTTCCTTTGCTTAACATTAGATAAGGAAAAACAGCGTTGGAGAGGGGAAAAAAAATTAAAAGCTACTTTGGATCTCACATCGTTTAAAAAAAAAAAGAATAACACACATCCCCTGCGATTTACACACAGACATTAAATTTAATTAAAACTAGACCCAAGGTGAAGCAGTTATGGCTCGACACAGTGTGCCTATCAGATCCAATCAGACCAATAAGCGCAGTTTTTTTAAATGCCAGGACACAGAGCCAAATTGTATCCCTGCTGTCGGGCAAAGGGCCTGTTACTTGGTTCGGCCACGTGCCAGCCCAGTTCACTTGGAGGCCAATAAAGTTTCTTACATGCAGCGGAGGCACATGGCTGTGTTTGAATAGTTTCTTTACTAGACTGGTGTAAATGTTTAGACAGTGTTTTGTTTTTTTGGTTTTTTTAATTGGAGATTTTAAAGGAATCAATACAAATGTTACCTTGACTTTTGATTTCTTGCCATTGAAGCTTGGGTCCAAGTCCTGGCCTGTGTAATTATCCAGAAAGGACTTAGTCACTGCAGTTTTGCTACACTTAAAAGCTATGACAGATGGAGAGAGATGGAACATTATCTCTTTGAACAATTTATTAGGCCTCCCATTAAGCTCGCCTACAGTCAAAGCCAAAGCCTTGTGATAAAATACACCATGGATCTCTGAAAACTGCTAATGAAAAATGTATAATGAAACTTTCATTCCAGCGCTATATACCAGCCGAGTTTTGAAGCGGCTTTTGGAAAGTTAAAAGGTTGAACTTGCTTTGGAATCATTACAGCTGATCGTGTGCACAGTTCCATTCATACAAGGTATTAATGTGACAGAGATTTCTTTTGTCATGTTAGTCTAAATGTGTTCCCAGTGTTTTTCTTTTTTGTGTTTTTTTTTGTGTGTCTCTGGTTTTCATAGTATAAATATCCCTGACTGAACCAGATTCGGGAGAAACCAAACCTTGTTATTTTTTAAGACTGTCTTCCTTTTTCTCTCTCAGCACTTTTTTTTTTTTCAGAAGCTGTCCTACATTCAGGCTACTACTTTAAAAAGATGTCTTGTTGTCGACGTGTAGGGGCGTAGTCTGTTTTTGCAAGCAGATGGTTGTAGACAAGGATCATTGGTCATCGAATACAGGTGTGTGCATGTGCTCTATATGTTTAAATAATACAGAATATCTTATTCAGACATGCTGATCTTACAGATTTAGAACCTGTATACCTTTTAAAAAAACAAAAATCAGGTCCTCTTTTATGTTGTCTCAGCACACAGTTTTTTTTTTACCAAAATACCAACCCCATATCAGGAGCCTGGCTCTCATGCAGGCAACTCCCAAAAAACAGACATATAGTAAGTCAGATCAGAAATATACCAGCCCATTACAGTGAAGCTCGCGCTTTTCTTCAAGTTGCCATGCCTTGTTTGCATCTAAATGTGAGACCTTGTGTGCATTAAGAAAAAAACAATTGAAGGCTTAAAGAAGGCCTCATGGTCTGCCAAAATCAAAACATCTCAAATGTAGGGCAGCTGAGAGGTGGATATCTGTTCTTCTAAAGAAAGTCCAAATAAAGGCAGAACATCAAAGTCTAAAGTTTTAATACCCATTCAGTTCAGTGTGGGTTGAAGCTGGCTTGTTGTGTTCATTGCAGAACTCCAGTGATAAATTGGAACATTAAGGGAGCAGCTCTGAAGTGAGATCCACTCTGTCTGCCATGCTGCGGCTTGAAAGTTTTCTCTTTTTTGGAGGGGTACAAATTAGGCCAATTTCTTACCCACAGGGGAGACGAGGATAGGTGCTGATTAGTGTTCGCTTCAATGCAAGTCCATCAAAACATGAGACAAGTTGCGCAGCTCTCCTCCAGTGCATTTTACAAATCAGTGATAACAAGCCAAGATCAAATTCAGCATCTCAAAATTCAATTTTATCATTTTTTTTTCTATCTTTTATTTAGTTAATGATGAACGCCTCATTGACCCAAAGATTCAAACATTAGCCCTCATCTCTTTCGTTTTTCTGTTGGGTAAAAAACATATAAGACACATTTCCTTGTTGTCTACAACTAAAAACAAAAAAACAGGTCTCTTTTGAAATAAATATGATGGGTGGCATAGCTTTAGATAAATGAGCGGGCATCAGTTCTGTAGAGAAGCATCATTTTAATTTCGAAGTAAATCCTTAAAGCATCATTAAAGACAAGAATCCACTTTTTTTTTCATGCAAGTAGATGAGACTGAGTGTGCGTGCAGTTGTGTGACTGCATGTGTGTGATTGAGTGTGCGTGGGAGGGCTCTCTGGAGAATTCATTTGCAACAACAATCACTCAAGGGGAGAACAGAATAGCTGGTTAAACCGTGCATAGAGATGGCTGCTTTGCTGGGATCCATTTGAAACAAGGGTGTTTGTGTATTTTAATATGACAGGAGATGAATGGTGAAATGTTTAACATGTTAATAAAAGTCGACAAAAAAAAAAAGACCAATGAGAATTCAAGTCCGTTAGCAATGAGGTAAACAAAGTCGTTCAGAACCTCTGAAATGCTCATTTGAGAGAAACCTGACAACAATAAGAAGAAAAGACAGTAATGAGCTGATGTGCAGTAAATCAGGAAGGCTATATGTCTAAAATAAAAAATAAAAAATACGTCCATTTTTTTTTTTTACTTTAGACAAAAATCCATGTGTATTTTTTGGCCTTTAAATAGAGTAATAAAGCTAACAAAGATCAATAATGCATTATAACAGAACAGGCAGGAACGAGCTGTCTGTAGAGTATATGATTTAACTGAACAACAATCCATTTCTTTAAAAGGTCATTGAGCCATAAAGCCTGCTCAAACAGCACGGCCCACTCCCATTCTCCCCTGACACTATAGTCACTCATTTTTCTCCAATACGTTGGGGAATTATCACCCAGAAGCCATGAAGAAAGCATTTCAGACCATTCCTCCATCTAAGTAATCACTTTATTAGAGACACCAAGATGAGTTTGTGCTGTAATATGGATCCAAGGGGTGTAATGAAATTTGACTCTGCTGCAGAGTAACAATATAACAATAAAAATGAGAAGGAGAGAACATAATCAATATGAAACATGCTCCGTCTGTTTGTCTGTTTTTGATGGAGGTAATGGAGTTACAGGGAGGAGTTATGGAGGTATATGAGATCACTTTAAATTGTTTAGTACTTACTAAAAGACAAACAAACAAAAAAAATAACAATTTGAGTTTTGTAACAAAATAAACATTCACGTTGGAGAAAAAATATAAAAAACTTTCCATATGATTTCCAACTCAGGCATAAACTGGATATTCAGTGCTTTGGATGAGACTGGAAGAGAGGTTTAAAGCTCCTGTTAGGAGTTTTTGACTCGTCATGAAACATGACTACTGAAGCATCCATGTGTCCTGTACGACAGAGGGGGCGACCATTAACGACAAGATCGATGAATTCTATATCGTTATCGTTAAGCTTGTAACCACTGCTGCCAGGTTGGTGACATTGAGTGATGCTTTTCACTGTTACAAGAATGCAGGATGAGATATTTCATCAGAACAAAACACTTAGAAAGCTGCCTCTTTGCGGACATTGTACAGGAAAAGATCAGAAAATAAGTGAGATGTACTGTCAAACTTTGTCCACAGAGGGCGCCAAAATGAACTCAAATCTAAAGTGACTCACAGGAGCTTTAAGAAGATGATGAGCGCTTTTAATAAAAACAGTAGTCAGGGAGCGCCGGTGGCACTGCGTACGTCCCCATGTACTGAGGCACAGTCCTCGCGTCCGGCCTGTGGCGTCTTTCCCGCGTGTCTCTCCCCACCCTATCCACTGTCCTCCCTATACAATAAAGGCTTTAAAATGCCCAAAATAAATCTTAAAAAAAAACACATTATTTCCTCCACCGGATGCTTACATTTCAATCATCACTCTCCATTCAAAAACAAAGTCTCAATAATCTTCCCACAGTCATATCCAAGCTGATGTTGAACACTCCCATGCTTATAATCTCTTCTAAGAATGCTTTTTGTCTTGTCTTGCCCTGCTTCACACACCTCTGCCCTTCCCTCAGTGGGTTACACAGAACCAGACCGGAGCAATTGATCAGTGCTGTTGTGGTCCAGACAGTAATGATTGGATGCCTAAATCTAACACCACTTGCTCACACTGATCCATGTAAAAGCGTTTATGATGAGTGAAGAGCGAGAGAGGGGAAAAGAAAAGAGAGCGAACAATGCCGATTGTTGCAATGATCACATTCCAATATCGTCAAAAGCTCCTTTCAGGCGGCTGTGTTTGCAAACCTGCCGTAACTGAGCTCAGCCATCGTCGTGTCTTTGTACATTTGTACATATTCTCCATTGACGAAATATATTAGGAGAATGGTGTTTTTTGCGTTGCTGAAGCAAATCACAGCAGGAGATCCACATACACACAATGAGACACACACACACACACACACACACACACACACACACACACACACAGCGTTGGGCTCCCTCCACGGGCACAACCAGAAATCTTAAGGAGATAGTTGTGAGGTAGAAATGGCATTTCGGGACTTTTAAAGACGTGTACGCATCATCAAAAGGTGACAGCAGCTACGAATAAAAGTGTCACAGTAGGGCCACGGAGGGCAGCTGGATGTTTTGCACAAAAAAGGGCAAAACTGTGTGTTGTGACATGAGTGCATTTCACACGGCTGCAGAGAGAAGAGTTGAGAGAGAGGATGGAGGGACTTAAATCAACACAGAACTGAGAGATAAGTCCTAAAGGTGACAGAGAAGAGAGAAAGATACAAACAAGAAATGACAGCTATCTGAAAAAAAAGAAAAGATTCCTCATTATGTGCTCGTCCACATGGTGATGTGTGTGATTTCCTGAGAATGAGCTTTTCAGGACTCAGGGTGAGAAATTCTGACAGTAAAGTCCATGATGTTCAGGAAGTTGAATCAATTTCATCGTGCTTTAATCTTCTGTAAAATGTAGCTTATTATGGTTTTACATGCTGAGATGAGGGGTGAGGAAAAGGAAACAAAACAACGGTAACAGAATGTCTCAGTCTTTCACGGTACGTTGTGATTGGACATCCAAAAATGTTTCTTTTGAAAATTGCTGCAAATCAACATGGGCACATAACGTGTTCTCATTTATACAATTTAGCTTTGTCAGACAACTTAGCGTGACAGAGAGTAAAAAAGAAAAATGTGTCTCCTGGCTGATATTTTCAAATTTGGTTTTATCAACAAGGCCAGCGTTTGCGAGAGAATATTGGTGTGCAAAATGTGGTGTCATAAGAGGTCGGCTGCGACGGAGTGGAGAATACAATTTTTGAATACTTGTTAGATCAAAATAACACATTAAGGTATGCGAACAGTAGAAAACATTTAGCATATTTACATGCATATTTTGTAACTTCTAAGAAAGTTCAAAAGTGTACCGGATGACTCAAAGTGCAGTCAAGGTTGCCTGAGGTATTAATCCTTGTTGTTTACAATGATGGTTATTCACAAATCAGATCCTGTCACTGCGTGACGAGCATACTCTGTACTCATCCCGTTTCCTCAGAAACACCTCTCGACAGATGGATCAACATGTGCACGTCTCAGCTTATGTACGCAAAGGGGGAAAAGTCTGTTCTGCAACAGGACAATAATGCCCGATTTATGTAAAAGCCAATGAAACTTCTAACAGGATTCGTTCTCCATGTACCCACATTTATACACATGTACGTATTTGCACATAAAAACAACACACATCCAAAGGCACACAGGTCACATACACGGGGGAACTCCGTCTGCAAATTGTGGCTTGCATGCTTGATTTCCCACTGCCTTTAGCCCCCTGCAGCCATAACCTTAACATATGTAGCGGCTAATACACTTAAGGCCCAGGTCTTTGCTTCCATGTCTGCTCACTTAATGACATTAGGGTTGATTCTATAGTTTGATCCAGCTATCAATGTCAATCAAGTTAGCGCTCCTCAAAGCAGCAAGCCCTTGAGGGGGATTGGCATCAGCGGGAGGAGGGAAGACGCGAAGACAGGCTGGCAACTTTCTAATGCAATAGAGCTGCCAGATCTGAGAGCTTTTTATTACATTAATATGTTCCTGGATAATTCTATCTCATCTCCTAATATTACTTAGCCTGAAAACCCAATTAAAGTCTCATTTATCCGATCACCTCAATCGGAGATGGTGACATAAGGGCGATCAGACATTCATGCGATGGCTGCTCGCTAACGCCTACAGAGGATTGTGTTTCTTCTGCAGCCACAGAGGGGAAGCATGATTGGAGTGGAGAGTGTGGCAGGCAGGCTTCTTCTCACTGATGTCAAAGCTATCGCTTTCACGATTGGTTAGCAAACAGACAAAACGAAAGCTGGATCTGTGGGGCTTGTCGTTATCAGAGTCACAAAAGAGGTGTCAACGTAATCTTGTATTCAACTGCAGGGGATGTAAAGCGATGTAACACAGTGTAAGAGTCCAAACAATTACTGATGGAAGCTAGACAATATCAGACTTCATAATTAAGTGCAGATGACCTCAAGGCCAATGAGCTTTTTTCTTGCCAGTCTTGATTATCGTTGTTTTGGGATTTCTTCTTGGCAAGATTTTGAGAAATCTGGCAAAAGTCATGCCATGTTCAATTGCTCTGACTCTTGAGGGCACAAAGATATCCATTACAGATGGTAAGGGAGTTGAAGTGTAGATAATCTATCAAAAAATAACCTCATGTATTTTTGTACTTCCCACAAAAGGGAAGGGGGGGCAGACTGTGCCACCCATTTTTGATTGCATAACATTACGCTATTTTCTTAAAATCATATTTTTGTGCCCAAAAAAAAAGCACTTCATTCTTCTAATTTTGATCATTCAAATCACAAACAGATAATTAAGCTTGGTGTTTCTCCTTTAAAACAAACATTAAGTGCAGCTCAAGTATCCCATTTTCCAGTCCAAATGGCCAGAGATCAATACTGCTCGGCCTGAAGGCTCACCAAGGGACCAACCCTTCCTCTTCACTCAGGCAAAGGGTCTCCTTGCTTCAAAAACGGTCGACCCAAGGGCCATACTGTTACGACAAACAACTTTCAATAGCTTGTCAAGTTGGCCAAGTGGTTTTGATGTGACTCTTTGTTTAAGCCCATAGGTGTCAATGACATAAGAACCACTGAATTCTTCACTGAAAACTCTAAGACTCATCTCTGGTAACATCAATTAGATTACGATTTAGAGGAAAAGTTAACTCAGACTATTCTTAAATGTAAGCATACTAAATAGTTTAATTTTAAACATAGCTCATAATACATTAGATGCATACTACTGTTTTTGCCTCTTTAAGGCAGGGCAGCACTGCGAATGTGGCATCGCTTTATGAATAACACTTCAAGTCATACATGACCAAGACTGTCAACTCTACCTTTAATTTACATTCCTTCCCTCTGAAAATCGGTACAGACTTCTCATGTGCTAGAGGGGTCAGTTTAGTGAAAGGAAAACTGGACTTAAATAAATAACACCATCTAAAGCCACAGGAAATCCAGTCTGTGGTATATAGAGTATCAATCCATGTTTAATTTCCCCTGAGTCCTGCATGTGGTATTATTCCATATTGTATTGGATGTCCTTCTTCTATATGATCATTTGCTGTAAAAAAAGAAAAGAAAGAAAAACAAGTTGTGTGAAAGTGACCGTTATCTTTGCTTTTCTGTGTGACCCCAGACCACGAAGCTTCGTGGTCGGTCCACCTTGCAATAACTACTTAGGAAAACACTTATCTCCACCAACAATCGGCAACTGTATTCGCAGTGCTATCGATCAGAGCTGTAATTACGTCTGCTGCTGTTAAGATGGCGCTCATGAAATGTGATCAGTTTTTGTGATTGCTTGACCTTAAAAGCCTTCCATTGGTCATCTGCGGGAAGGCTTTAATTGTGGAGCTATTAAAAAGGGAGCAGAGCCTAATCACAGTTTGGTCACTGTGTTAACACTGTGTTTCTTTTTTTCTTTTGATTCATCAGGAAAAAAACAAGAAATTCAGCCACAGTGGCATAGCAAGATGGAGCGCTCCATGGGTATAACATGCTGCGCTCATGTTTTGCTCATAATTCATCCATTAAGCTCATATCCTGATGAAAATACGACATATGAGGGGAATACGCAATGCAGATAAATCAGCTTCATTGGCTTCGATGTCAGGTCTGTGCCAGGGAATGACTAAATGATTAAGAGCAAAGGCACTTTAACGAGGTTAATTCAAAGAGAGGAAAAAGCATAAAAAGCAAAAGTGCCATTCTTTCTTTGGCGCGTAAAGCCATTTGAAGTCACGCCCAAATGTTAAATAGGGGAAATGATACTATATAGTGGACTCAAAGTACCATACATAATGTGTGCAACTGCTGGCAACTTACCTTGAAATGTAAATGCAAAGAAAAAGATTAATGTCCAGAAAGTGTTGTTCCTTTCATTTTTCTAGAAAGCAATAAAGATATAAAAGTGGAAAAAACATCATATTTCTTTCGGTTGTATTTTGTACCCTTGTGTCACTGAAGACCATTATTTTCAGAGGGGTCTTTAAAAGTCAAGCCATCAGACCGAAGCTGAATCCCTGTTAGAAGGAGGCAGTGAATGAAGGACTTCACTCTCACTGCTTACTTTAGTTTAAACCATAATATTAGCCTAAAAAAATAACACAGTGAACAACAATAGTTTTGTGCAGAGAGTAAGGCAATAATATGCCTTACACAGGGGACAGTGTGCTTACGCTTTATTCCTAATTTGTTTATCACTCCATAGCATTTGGAAAATTCTATATATATTTTTTCAATAGTAAAATTCAATCAAAAACAAAAATCTTTAGAGACTTTAGGAAGTATGAGACTAACTTTTTAACTTAATGCAAGCTTATTCAAAAGGCCAGCACCGTCTCTGAAGCTCTGCTACACGGGGACATGTGGGATCTTATGGAGTGGGAGGTTTGCAAGATCAATGCATGGCCAAAAAAACAGCAGGAACTGCAAAGCACTACTGAGTCAGCATCTTAAAAACCCTTAAGAGACACATGCTGAACTTCCATGAAATGTTTATGCCTCGTGTAAATAGCTTTGAATTGTCTTGTTGTGTCTAGACAAACCAACTCTCTTTGGCTTGCTTTGCCAGCAAATACATTTTTTTTTTTTTTCCAAGAGTTGAATTAATAATCCTAAATCATCAGACAAAAACATTAAAAAATAGGAAAAACCTAGACATAAAAACTAAAAATATGATTGTATGACAGCAATGTGGATAGAATATCATTGAATTATTAAACTCAGTGAACTGGAATTAAACTTGATTTGACTTTGTACAGGATTTTACAGAGGCTGCTCATGGCCTGGGCCCAATTATTTGTCTTTGGTAGATAAAATGCATTGCAATTTCACAAAAAAGACAGTCAATAGTTGTCAACGGTGACGCTTTATCTTTAACTGTTCTGTTGAAACGGTGTCAGAGAGGGGTTGATTCACCAGAGTGGAAAGTGTGAGTTGATGGTTTAGTATTCGTCATGATTTTTGGATGATGGAAAAGGCACGGACAAGAAACAGCAATTCCACATACACGCGGATGTCCATGTACATGACGAGACGTGCGCAGCAAACAAACAGAATGAGGGGAAAAAGTAGATATTTCCGAAACCTCGCGGGTTGTTTGGTGAGTGTTTCACAGCAGGGAGTCTCTTTGAGCTTTGGTCCATCCACACAGGTGGCCTTGCAGTCTCGGTAGAGAACATTCAATGTGGGTCAGTTCCTTCAGCTGTCTCCCAATTGCTCCCAGACTGCAGTGATGGGAATAAAGGAGTGCTCTGATTCTCCAGAGGGTCTGAAATAGACTTACAGTTTTTACCTGGGCCTTCTGGTCAATCCCCCTCCGGGGCCTACGTCTTTGAGCCAGCCTTCAACGGCTGAGAAAGCTAAGTGAGTGTGGTGTGTTGGTGCACAGTGGATTGCAGCTTGTCGTGTGGCGCATTAGGTGTTGACAGATGGGAGGGAGGGCATGGGACGCTGCGGGGAACCAATGATTTATTGCTGGACCGGGGACATTTAACAGGGTGTAAGTACTGAGTCTGGAGGAACCGGGATGTAAGGACAATAGAGAGGAAAAAAGTATAAAAGGAAAAAAAAAAAAAAAAGGTACTGTAATACCTATAACGAAAGAGGAGGTACTTCAAATGTATAGCACTTATCATTAAAGGAAGACTTTGATTATCTCAACTAAAACAGGTTCCAAATCACTATCATGTGGCACAATCCGCAAGGTTGCATGTGCTTTGTTTAGAATAATATAGAAGACTCCAGAGTGTACGGCCAAGGATTTCAAATGAAGGAGAACATACAAATTACTGATGGGAATTTCACTCAATGATATTTGCATTTAAACAGCACTCCTCCAGCCAACATGCTCCTTGAAAAAAGAAAGAAGAGAAATAGTGGGAGAAAGAGTGAGAGAGAGAGAGAGAGAGAGAGAGAGAGAGAGAGAGAGAGAGAGAGAGAGAGAGAGAGAGAGAGAGAGAGAGAGAGGAGAGGGAGAGAGGGAGTAATAAGATGGAAAGAGAAAAGAGAAGAAAAAGAAAAGACAAGTGAAGTGGGAGGTAGACACACAGGGCACTAAAGTAGATGCCACACACAAATAATGCCATGCAAACATTAGAGCTCTGTGTGGCCCTGATTGCACACAAATCTATTGGTTTACTGTGTGCTGTTTATAGCCGTAAAGCTGCTGTGCAATTTGTACAAATAAACTTTTTAAATAAAATGTGATAATTGAGCTCAAACTCAAGCTGTCAGAGATACCTATTACTTCACATGTGCACTTTAAATACGTGTGACCGATTGAGGTGTCAGGAGCCGAGTGGTTTGTGCATGAGCTCCATGTACAGATGATACCGACCAAGCAGGCTTTCTGAGTTCGAATCCCATTCATTATTTTTGTTGCATGCTTGCAAATGGACAGACCTTTGGGATGCAATGTAGTGTTCCTTTTGTTTTGTTTTTTTTTCAGGGCCAGCAAGGGTCCTATCAGAGAAATGGGCTACATAGTCTAGATTTAAGACACTATGAAAAAAATGGGGCAGAAGGTCCATTTAATGAGCCAGCCAAGGTTGGCTAAGGGAGAGGGGAAAAAAAACAAAAAAAACAAACAGATGGAACGCTGGCCCAGTTCCCTGCAGTGTTCACTCTGAGGCTGTTGACATGTAGTATGTTGATACTATTGCTAAATCGGCCGTTCTTTTTTCTACCATATATGTGTGAATGTGTGAATGATGCTAGTAGTCTTAGCCTCATGCTACTGCAACGCACTTATTGTTACCCCAGGCGACGTATTTATACTTTATTCTTTGATTGACAAAATGTTGCTGTACTTGACAAAGACACAAGATGCAACCCGCAAACTGCGACCCAGTACCGTGTCTTTGTTGACAGTCCCTATCAGTGCCATCATTTTTGATGCCCCCACACATACCCAATTAGACTCAGAAAGGCCTGTCTTGGTGAGTCCTGTCTCCTTGCATCTGTTACAGCGGTGCCCTTCAGCCAGCTTAGGTTGATAGACAGTAGAGCACATCAGAAGAGCAAGGGGATGGTGGGAGTATTGATCAGGTCTGTTTTGTTCAGCTTCATTCTTCAGACTAAGACTGCAGTGATGCGACGGACACGTTGCGGAAAACACAAAAATGATACTCAAAACAGAAGCAGGCGTGTCGTGTGTTATTTTTGGAGGTGTCTTGGCAGAGACAGGTTTTGTTCTACACACATTCTTGCGAGAAGGTCTATAGACAATAAGGAGAGACAGTGTGGGCTTCTGCAGGCTCTGTGTGGCTTATGTTGCCAGACTGATGTGTTTTATATTCCACAAGAGGGTCTCAGATACGTAGGAAGAGGAGCGTCAGATTGCTACTAGGCCACAGAGTGCTCATACAACATGGGTTTATTCCAACTTGAAGCAAAACTTTGTGAACCACAGGAGATAGGTTTTTATGTTGAGAGTAAAAAAAACCCAATGCTTTATTGCCATTTTTAAAAAAAATCAATCTCTTGCCTCTGCAGTAGCTTTTTGTTTAGGCTTCTTTTTTTTTATATTTCTCCCATGTTCCATTCACTGAGAGTGAGTTAGACAAACGCACATATAAAGGCATTTGTTGGCTGAGTGAGCTGTTGTCTTTTGGCATCGATCTTCCTCCTGTTTTGAATCAAGATGCCAATTAAAATGTGCAAAAAACGGAGTAAAACTACAGACGGTAGCCATGGAATCCTCGTTTCGCAATGAGCGTGCCTATTGCAATGAAGGGGGGGAGATTGTTTTGTAAAGTCGAGAAAAGATAAATAAATAAGTGGGTGTCCCCAGTGGTCTCGTATTTTACTTTTGGAGAGGGGCTCTCACTGCTCGCAGACCATCCAAACAGCACTTCTTTTTAAGTTTATAATGGGCCTTTAGCCCAGGGACTCACTATTGATCACTGCCCACACCTTCCCTTCCCTGCACCTGTCAATGCGCATTGTTCAGCAGCTTTGTCTGCCTTCACTTTGGCACACGTTTATTTTTTTTGTCCCAACACTCTCATTTCTACTTTTGCCTTAAAAGTAGAAATGGGTTTACTCTTATTCATTAGTATTGTTTATGTCTTGCCTTTCAAAAATAAAATGTGCAGATATGATGACAAATCGGACAGTGTGTGATCAGTCACTCAAATTGTTGATTGAGGGTTCTACATGGCCACTCCCAGAGGAGCTGTGCAGGCAGAAAGGTCATCAGTCTCCCCTCTAATGATCATCCTACCTCACAAGCCCTGTTTAGTTTTATGTGCCACATCCAGCAAACACAGAGATTAGTGCGCTTGCTATCACACTCCCTAAATCCTGCTGTCTGATGCTCGCAGTCCTGTCCAGTTGACCCCCTCTCACCTGCCGTGGGATTCTGGCTATGGCTATATTCTGCCCAGACTCCCTTGACCCAAGCTGGTAATGCATTACTCTCCGGATCAATTGATAGATTGGCCCTGTCGGAGCTGCCGTAACTAAATCAGCTGCTCCTGATGATTCAGCACCAGCCAGGGAGCCAGGCCTGCTGTCACCAATCACAGATCACCAGCGTCTCAGACAGGTATGGACATTCTCCTGTCACTTGAACCTAATTTATTGCCAGCTACCACATTGATTAACCTTGTGCTGTGGTTCAGGCTTCCTATAAAAAATGTGTGTGTTTAAAGAGGGAGGGTGGAGTGTGTGTATGTGACTAAATGAAGGGGGAGGAGGAAACATAAAGGCGAGCGGATGTTTACATTTGTTGACTAACTTTGAACAATAGGAGTTACTGTACAATCAGGAACGACTTTGTCAGAGTGGCGGCTGAAAACCTTTTGTCTCTGGATGGATCAGTCACGACCAATATTTCAAACTTGTGCATTTAACTTTTTGATTTTTTTTTTTTTCTTTTACTGAGGGTCGTGGTCTTAAACTACATACAATGTTTTTGAAACTGTTTTTTTTTATTATTTATTTATTTTTATGCTGCACGAAGGTAATGAGATGACTCACACATCCCACTGTGCCTGATCCCTTCAGTTTGCCATTTGAATCTGTCTTTCATGTTTTCTAGGAATGCAGTAAACATTTAGAGAAGCCAAATCACAGCAAAGGTCAAAGTGGTGCATAAAGGAACATGATTTACATTTGACCACAAGTCACTTCCGGAACTTTAGATTTGTGTTTCCCTCGTGGAAAAGCAAAGTGAAGCAATGCAATGACAGAAAGTAAACTTATCGAACACTGCAGTCCTTGGAGTAAATCTTAAGTAAAGTCACTCAAAGCAGCTTTTGAAGTTTGTCAAATATTTGCTCTTCTTTTATTCAGCACTGTTGCCTTTACTTTGGACAGAGCAGCGCCACATACATTTGTGTAACCAATCTTCATGATGAGTCATTAAAAACACACTTTGTAAACAGACTGGGCAAGAGTATCCTTCTCATTGTGTCTTGCTTGTTGATTTGGCGTCATGGCGTATGCTGAGCTGAGGGGTGGAAGCATTTTGTTCTTTATGTGTCTCTGTGATTTACTCTCCGTTCTCTGCGTGGACAGCCAGGGGCTGTCAGCAATCTCCCAGCTGTAGCCTCTAAAACACAACTCATGGGCCTAATGAACCAAGGCGCGATTACTTTAGCAAAGAGCTGCCATGCCTTAAGAGGGGGAAAGGGCATAAAGAGTGTTCCTAAAGAATGCACCTGATGCTATTTTCTCCCCGAGAAAAGTTAAAAGAAGATCTCTGTGGATTTCATGACATGTTCTGACAAAGTGATGGCTAAACCGTTTTCTGAATGAAACAGCCAGAATGGAATTTTACAGCATTGGGCTGCAGCAGCCTCTTCCTGCTACATTCAACGTCTGCACAGATGTGAAAGTCTGATCCCAACCATCCTAAAAAACAAATATGTCTCCTACTTTGTGGCCTGTTCGGCATCTAATTATGAATAAAAGGTAAAATCCAAATATTTTGGATCATTATTCAAAAGTGGCACGAATTCAACGACACGATTTCATGGAGAAGAATATATTGTAGCACCTGTATTGTAGCCTGTTGGTTAAGTTGCGCGCCCCACGTATGCCGGCTAATTTCCATCACAGTTCATCATTCTGATCATGAGAATAACTGCAAAACCTTGTGTCTGACTGCTGTGTGTAACGCAGCAGTAAAGTAATAGAAACGCGCTCTTAGCACAGCTTTCGTTTACGGGTAACAACATGCACGCAGAACGCTCCTCTTCGCTCTCTCGCTGTTTATCGGCTATTAAAAACTAAAGAGGATCTCCAATCTAAAACGTGCCCTTATCTAACAGCCCTCCCATTGTTTCCCATCTCCTTTGGTGAGCACCGACGCCACAACAAGTACACATTATGAAGTTGATGATTATAGAGTATTGCAGAGGGCTCGTTGCCAGCAGGAGGAATGATACTATGGAGATCAATAGACAGAGGGCTTGCCAACTGCTCGATGACCACAGAATGACACTTAATACATTCAGGATTGACCCTAAGCGCAGTGTCAGCAGGTCGCACGCACAAAGCCCAGTGGATTATTATAAAGAGACATTTTGGTCAATGAACGGATGTAAAATTACAGGTTAAATATCGAAGCTTATCAAAGGTTGTTTCTAATAGTATTTCCCCATCCTACCTCCCCCCAAAAAAAGCCTCTCAGGGAGCTGCTGCTTTGTCACTCGTAAAAACTAAAGAGGACTAAAAGTAGTCCTGCTTTCAAGGAGAAATACAAGCCCTCGAAAGACACTTGGCTTCCCTCCTTGAGACAGTGGCAGTTAAGATGATGGACTCAAACTTGACTTTTCTTTTAATCCTCCGCATATAATCGTACACAAAGTTATTCTATCAACCTGAAAATACGACTAGAAAACATATGTAATGTATGTTCATCCCTTAACCAACATACAGTGCGGTTTTATTTTTCTTCTTCCACAGACGACTACCACCTCTAAGTTACAACATCCAACGTACTGTCCATCTGAGGCCCCGGTTTGAACACATGGGTAGAATACATGGGTCATATTCAACACAGCGATAACTCAGCGAGAGCAGAGGGGGGTTATCTGAGAGCTCAGACTCTGGCCCACTGTGGAAGTTATAGGCTCTGCCTTCTTAGTGATGTATGGCTCTGTTTAAGGCACCTGAGAGGCTGCCATGTTGATCGTATCTCACTGGTAACTTTACAAAACCCATTACAGGTAAAACGGAGCACGAGGGGAAATAAGATGTCAAAGTTTAGATAACGTCCAGACTTAAAAAATATGTGTTTATATAATTACAATCATTTTAGGTGTTCGTGTTGTTTTGTAACCACGACAACTGGATTTTGTCGAACGACATTATAGAGCGAGAAAGCTTTCGAAGCCCCCTCTTATACACAATGACGACGATGTTATCATCTTGAGTGCAAAGTACTTCAGTAAAGATAATAGAGGACGGTCTCACTTCTTTCTGTCTTCGCATATGAAAGAACAATGGAAAGGGTTTTTTTTTTTTTTTGGTCTCATCATGCATGTCATTTACTCAGAAGTTCCTGTAGCTGCCTCACATGTATGGCTACAGGACAACTTTATAAGATTGTACAGGGTTATTTAAATAAGATTTGTCTTAATTCACTGATCACATCTTTATTGTCTGGGTACAAAGTTTAGAAGCACTTAGACTGTCTGTGTCCATGTAAAACTGCTGAATAGTGTGCATGTACAGTATGTTAGCCAGTCCCATTATTGAAGGATTCGGTCTGATCAGGACAGGTTAAAATGCAAGGTAAGATCAGGTTTGTTTGTTTGTTTTTTCATCTTGGGGTTAAAACAGTGCACGTCTTTGTGGACTAAAGGAGGAACACTTAAAACACACGTCGTGACAAGATGATATAAGCAGGCCAGATACTTGAAGATTTGACATTGAATGTTTCCAAATATTCAATGACATAATCACACAGTCAAGTACAAAGACCTGAGTTGTGTGTGTACGTTCAATGACGGCCAGTCCGAGAGCATCAAGGCTTTTTCTTTTCTTTTCTTTTTTCACTCATTCAGACACAGCTCACACAACTCACAGTGCATTGTGCACAGAAGGGTCTGTGCCAAGAGAATATAAATTGGATGCATGTGATGATTAATCATTGTCTCGGCCAGTCTCATAACCTTTAAACAGCTGTGCCAATCACAGTCAAACGTATGATCAAAATGGCTCTCAGAATGAAGAGGAAAGAGTCCAGACGGGTCTCCTCCGCACAGAAAAAAGGCTTGAGTGCTTTTTTATTCTGCGCCGCAAACCACTTTCTTTTTTTTTTAACCAATTTTGTTGGTAGCATTTCTTTTGTTCGCCTCAATTTGTTGTTGTCAGTCAATAAGCGACAATCATTTAGTCCCAAAAAAAACAAGATTGATCTCAACCTATCTTAAAGCTGATTTCAAACTGCTGCAGTGTGTTTGCAGTTCCCATTAAGAAAAAGTCCCAAACCCCCAACCAGACAAGCAAATAATATTGGTGGAATTATGCTGAGATGAACCGACAAGTATGCATCCATCTATGGTTCGGGGTCACAGGGAGCTGAAGCCGCGCCCAGCTGTGATTGGGTGAGAGTCGGGGCACATCCTGGAGTGTGTTAGTCAATCACAGGGCTGACATAATAGAGATAACAACCATCCACACTCACATCAGTGTTTCCCCTACCATTAAATAAATATGCATAGTTGCATTTAGAAGGTAAGTATAAATCACAAGAGAAAAACTCACATTGTTCATGTACTCGCTCAACAAGTCTTGAAGGGCCTGTCGAACTGCGTTGCACTCAGCCACGATGCGTTCACGGCGGTCGTCGCGTGTGCACGAGGAGTCGGCCATCAGTGCAGCTCCGCTGATGATGCTCTCCAAGCGTTCCTCCAGAGAGGGACGGAAACGAGCCTCACTGAATGTTAGCGGGTCCAGGATGATCTTGTTCTGGAGGGCAAACAAAGAAAATAAGGAAGGTCAGGAGATAAACACAAAAGCGTCTGGGCTGAAGCACGACCTAATGAGGTCCACAGTCCGTGTCCTGGAATAAACTGCATTCCAAATATAAAGGAAATGTTAGTCTTAGAGAAGGACCATGATCTCATGGGTTGGTTATTTCAAGAAAAAAAGGGATCTTTGGTTTATGTATTTACACGTGTGATGTGGTCTGGTTTGTGGTTAATGAGAGTCTCCCGTGTGAGCAAACAAAGTACAAGGATGTACCACATATACGAGCGAAGCAGTGGTTGGCCGTCAGGAACAGCAAGGCCTTCTCTACTGCTCCAAACACTGTCAGTTTCTCTTAGTATCATAGCCTCTCTCGCCCTCAGTTGCACTGCTTCCAGTGCAGCTCCTTTTAATCAAAGTTTTTTAATCCGGTCAGATTTTTTTACCACTGCGTTGTCTCCAGGTCAGAAAGTCTGCCCTGAGGCCTTCTGAAGAGCATCCCTCTGCAGTACAGCTTCCTGGGGACAATATTGTTGATCGTTTTATTCTTTGACCAATCACGCGACATCCTATCTTAAGAGCAGAACAGTGAAATATGAATGAACTCATCTCGTTATGTTCTGAAAATGTGTTCAGGGACGAGCATGACTTTGAAATGAAACGTAAAAAAAATACACGTATGGATAAATATAACCCTGGGATTGTGTTTGTTTTGTCTTTGATTAGAAATGTTCACTTGCATCTGTAGAAGGTATAAGAATAAAAACAAACTATTTCAAATATATATAACTATTTAAAATATTTCACAGGTACATACAAGTTCGAAAATGAGTAGCATTCGTTTCAGGAGCATAAACACATCTCTGTCTGTTTTCAGAAGTTGGCAACAACAATTTTGACTAAAGTTTGTTTACAGTCGGTTGGATGTATTGAAGTGCAAAACAAACATCTACCATGAAGTCAGGTAACACCAGGAGTGCATTGAGAAGGTGAAACACGGGGTCGCTCGAATTGAAGAGAATAAACTCAAAGTGATGTTCTACCTAAAAAGACTCTCGGCATTAAACACCCTCTCCCTGTGCGTTTGGAAGATGCGGCGCCGTCTGAGCTAACAACCAGAGGAGAGAGAGGGGAAAAAAAGGCTGGCCATAATGTTTGGTACAGCTCTTCTAGTTCTGGTAATTCATGTCTCTCTCTTTATCTCGGACGGCTTAAGTACAGTGTGAACCCACAGGGATGTGCCCCCCCCCTCCCCTCCACTGTATAACGTTGGTTCATCTTGTGTTCTTTGTTAGTGGCACAAAATGCGTTCGTAGAATGCATGTTTCTTTTTATACTCCAAAACAGCACGAGGTTGTTATCTCTGCACTTCCAGCTTTAATGGTAAAAGCAGCCGGCGTCATTCAGTGCGTTCTGCAAGAAGGCAGCAGCTCTGATGTGAAGCCCTGATTTGTGTAAAAAAAAGAGTGAAAAACTCAGGTAAATATCTAAGAGCAACACTCAAGAGGCACAAGACATGAGAGTTAGTGAAAGGTGAATAAGGTAGATGTGTCCACACATGAATGACACAGACATGAGAGAATATGTTGATTGACCAAAGCTCCTCATGCCTTTGTTTGAACTATTTTCATACAGCTGCTTTGCTCCAGATGCTTTTTCCTAACCTTTCGTTTAGGACCCCCCCCCCCCCCCCGAGTGAGATTGGACTATCTAATAAAACACTTCACAGCGTGGGTAGCATTTTAAAGGATTATTTTACAAACTGCTGATGGATATGGTCGATACAGTGGAAATGCACACACAAAAAAAGCTGTGGAAGGAGCTGCTGTGAGAGGAGGAGTGCAAGCGTGCGTCTGCAGCGTCATGTAATGACGTTTAATATCAAATCAAGGCCGACAGTATTCCGCCATATAAGTAATCCACCATTTAAAGACTGACATGCTCTCTGTCTCGCTCCTTAACATAGTTTAGTTGATTGTTTTGAGGCTGCTAAGAGTTTCCACCGCAGCCTCGTCCTCAAAGGAGAACTCATCGAGCTGATTTACCTGTAACCGAACCTGGAGAAACGAGGTCATCAATGTGGTTCTTTTAAAAGCACGTGTTTTTAAAATCACTCTGGAAGGAAACTTTTATTTACAAGCCATTGCTACTGGTGAGTTGAGAAAATTTACCCGTCACTGCAAATAAACCCATATTTGGGCGGGTGCTAATTCCCAACTCTGAAGTGTGTGTGTGTTGTGATTGCGTTTGTGTGTTTAAGACTTAAGTTAATAGATCTGGGTTTTTTGTTTTTGTTTTTTTCTGTAGACTTAAACAATGCCATTTCATGAGATCAACTTATTTCCATTTATTTAAATTTGGGAGCAAGAAAAACGTATGTATCAGAAAAAGGAGACAACTATTTCTACATCCAAACAACGACATGTGCCTCCCAATTTTCGACACGTTTTTAATTATATCCCTAACATCTATTAACAGGAGAATATTCAACTAACAGCAGTTTGACTTCACTCTTACCAACGTCGGCTCAACAAAACCAATTAAAGAAGTGCTTTTAATGCTTGAGCGCGCAGCCCGACCAAAGTTGCATCTCAGTGTCAACTAAGCTGTGAATAAACAAAACATTCATCAAGTAGTCTGTGGGGGAAGAGCTCTGTGAAATACAGGCCGAGCTGTACATGTGTTGTGGAAATAATACGGAGCAAAGGTGCAGTGTTTGGTCTCTCCTCTCAGCTGGTCTAATCCTGGGGCAGACTGTCAAATCATGCGTATGAACATGCAAAGTGAGAGAGTGCTAGCCTAACCTACTTTTCATCTACAGCCTGCAGGAGAGAGGAGTAAATACAAGGTTGTGTATCATAAAAATAAATTAGAAAGGGAAAAGGGGAAGGCAGCGAGAGAGGGAGAGTTTGGGGCTTAAACAAATAAATAAATCACAGGAAGGAAAAGTTATTTGGGAGAGTCTTCAGGAAGAACAATCAGAGTAAAAATGTTCTGAAATGGAAAACCATGAAGAAAAACAATTCCTGTTGTTTTTTTGTTTGAAAAAAATAAAATAAAAAAGCAAGATGTCAAGGAAAAAGTGAGCCAAACTAAAAAGTGACCTCAGAAAAGTATAGCATTATTTGTATAAAGATTCCGATGTGTTCTTTTACTATTACAAGTTAAGTCACATCCTGTGATACATCCCAACGACTTGACTTGTTTGTATTTATAGGCAATAAGAAATACATCGTTTGAGTATTTACTGACATTTCATTCCATTAATTCCCTCTAGCTTTTATTGAAGATTGGTCGAGCAGGAGTAGATCAATGTGCAAAAACAGATTTTGATTAATACGTTGTCTAAAAGCCCGGGATGCAAACATTAGCGGATGAAAGCATATATTCAAAAAGCTGCTATTGCAGTAATCGATACGTCACTGAGCAGTGGATTAATTGATGTTTTTCTTAACACAGAAAAGCCTTTCATTTTGTCTCTTTGACTTTGTTTCTCACGGCCTGCTTCTAAAACAACATTAGACTTGGACAGATGTGAAATGAAGGAGAACGTAGATGAGAGGTGTATTAGATCTATTCTCTATGTACTACAAACAGACTCTTTATTCACCTTTCATCTGACTCTAAATAAACACCCTGACAGCCTAATGTTTTGTTTTGCTCATTTTACCAAGAAATACAGTTTGCTTTGTTATGTTTAACTTTCTGATGTAAAGCCTGCACAGTCCAGCTTAGTGCACGTCCCTTTTAAGACTTAACACGTCTAAATGGATAAGCCATAGTTTAGATTGATATCACCCTAAATGTAACCTATATACAACATTATATATAACATTTTTTAAACATTTTAATGTTAAAAAGGTCCAAAAACAATGGAAAACTTCTTGTTTTCAATGGCAACAACTATCTTATTGCCTCATTTTATCATATTTAGTTTCTCTCTTTTCTTGTAAGCGTCCTTTCTTTTCCTTTCTTAAGAGCATTGGATCTCAACTGGTGGGTTGGAACCCGAAAGTGGTTGATAGAGCCATTTTCATTGGGTTGAAAATGTATGCCTGAAAGAAAAAAAAAAGTTGAGTCATAAAGTCTCAGTTTCCTTTACATTTCATTTAAGGCAAAAACAAAGGTTAGTCCTCGTTCTCGAGCTTTGTTGCTAAATTGCTTTTTTTTGTGTTGACATCTCCATCCAAAATCAGAGCCTTTAACGAAGGCAAAGAGAGACAATGGAGATCAATACACCGTGGATCTCAACAAAGAAGGATCCAAAGAAGAAAAGAACATCAAGGGGAACTGAGAACATCCCTTTGCTGTACTCGATTGTTATTCCACACAGCGTGTCAGGTTGCAATTATCACTGGGAGTTGGGAATAGGCAGAGTAGAAAGAGTGGCAAATGCTCGGTTGACAAAGGCTGAGAGGTTTTCAAGGTAACTGGCACTGGCTGAAGACGTCCTCCAAGAGGCTCGCAGACGTGACTGGTTTTGTTAGTTCCCTTGACGAGTTTTGCAGTGTTAGTAGCCTTTGTGTTGCCAGTAGTGGAGTATCAACTACTCTGCTTATTGATTAGGAGGGAATCCCAATGTTAAGGTAACAAACAAAAAAAGAAACTGACACATAGGCAAGTGAGAATAATGCCATAGTTTTAGGAGGCTTAGGAAAATGGACATAGCCAAAGCATATCCAATTCAAAGCTTGCTTAACCAGGTGATAACCTCAGTACAATGAACTAAAGGACCTCCCTTTGTCTATTTTCTTTACAGCAAAAAACACCCGTTCAAATTCTACATGAGGATTTTTCATTTCCACTTCTTCCGCTCTTCAAACTGTTCACAAAGCAGAGTCAGCTACTGAGCAGTGTGACTGGCAAATGGGGATTTAGTGTATTGTTCGAGGATAATTCAGCAGAGTATATTTGCTGACACCGACTTTTGAAACCTTTCATAGCAGCAAATCAAAACCCTAACTGTTCAAAACCCCTTAAATGAAAGAGTACATTCATCTTAGCAGAACGCCAGGTCAAACTTAGTTTGCTTTTTTTTGTAATACATTATACAGCAAAGTGAAATGTACTCCAACGAAACAGCAGCCAGTCTGAGATTCCCAAATGGTTTAAGGAGAGATATATTGTACTTTAGAGCAGCTGGATGTATTATACCTGCAGGCTGATGAAAGAGTTAAGTTAATTTCCTGAATTCTAGGCCAGGCTTTAAGCTTCAACGTGAATGTTGATTTTGACAGTGTATCATGACCGGAGGCAGCCTTTTGTGTGCCCCACAAAGAGTGAGGTCATTAGTTTGGCCCCACTTTGGGGCATTAACTAGTGAGACAGGGCACATGTCACATCAGCGCATCTCAAGTGAGCCTTCCAGGACTTTCTAATATTTGATGACAACTGTTTTGTCTAAGAGGGAAGTTAAACAAAGTCTTGAGCAAAAGCACTGGATGGCCTCTAGTACTCCAGAGTTCAAGGGCTGTTTGGTTGTGACTTTTACTCTGTTTGACAAAGCTCTGCCCACACTGGCCTCAGGGGGGCATTAGTCATAACCCACTCCCTGATTGATTAACCTAATGAAGAGAGCCTGACTCAGTGTTAAGAGTTTAGACTTCTATTGTGACACATTGGTGGGCAACTACAACAGCTCTAACAAGGGCTATTTGTGTGGCCGTGCTTTAGTAGGAGTAGATTAGTTCAGTGACTTTAAAACTTCAAAGAGTTACAGTAACCACACAAAGTGGGTGCAGATGAGTGTAGTTATCAAACCTCTTTACATTATATCACTGTATATCACCCTTTAAATTTGTACCTTTTCACACACACACTAAACTCCTGAAAAAAATCTAAAAATGTTTGGGACTAGCTTCATGTGTGAATGCAAATGGACAAATATTTCATCCCGACCATAGAAAGACTTCCTTTCCTTTTCAGGCTCATTTTTGCCGTTTGAGTCTGGGTGAGCACCACTTTAATTTGATCAAAAGCTGAATGAAAAAATAAAGTATTCATAAAGAAGCAGTATGTACCCTGACATATGACTATGTTGTACTTTCGTATGTCGTCTATTTTTGCACACGGTGGACCTCCTGTAGAACACTAAATATTTCAAGCTTGTTGCCTAGACGTTCTATTGTTAAGTAAGCGGGGGTAGTGTTGAATCTTTCACATGCAAAAACAGCAGGGCCCCAAAGTAAAATAACTTCATAATGTCTCGTTTACATGGTTTCATATAGAACTGAAGCAACGTTGAATGAAAATGGGGGGACAATCTGAGTGTTAATTCCTTTCTTAAGAAAGAACCAAAGACCCCTGTTGAAGCCCTTAAAGCCAAACAACAGGTGGAAATACATTTGAGAAGATTAACTTGTTTAAATGAAACTGTTTTCAATCAGCATAAAACAAAACAAAAAAAAAAAACGCCTAAATGTCATTTGAGCAACACAACTGTGTGATTAATCAAACCAAAATATTCTCCAACAAAAGAGAAGCCCAAAAAAAACAAACATGTCTAACCATTGTGGTGCATAAATGGGACCCAACTGGACCTGTCAATTAGAAACCAACAGTGTACTCCACTGCAGTCCATCTGTGGTGAAAATAACCCAGCATGTACTGCCCTTCGTAATGAAAGTTCATATTTCAATTGGTTTGGCTGGAGCTACATTTCCAAGAGAGAGGGAAAAAACATCTGAACCTTCAGCCATGCTTTATTCCTTATTATCATCATCATGAGTAGCGCAAAATTCATTTTTATGAATTCACAAAAACATATAACACGGTGTGAATCTTTACCAGCATAAATGTCCATGTCATTTTTTTTATTTTAATTAACAGGGGATATATATGTACATATAAAGCATGTTGGCAGGTGTCATGATGATAGCTGAGTAAAAAGATGATTCAAAAACAGAAAAGGGTATTTCACCAGAGCTTTGGGATCGAACAGGAGAAAAAGAACAATCGGGGGTATAACATAAAAAAAACGGTACTTCAAATGTAGTCACCTATACTGTTCGGCAGCTTGACCCCTCAGGAAATAAGAATATTCACTTTGGGGAAGGATGTTCTTGCTGGGCTCCATAAAAGACTATTTGAATTATTAACTTAAGTGGTTTTGTTGTTGTTGTTTTTTTTTGTTGCAGCTTCATGTTGTATTTTAAACATGCACTGATGCAGAATGTAGTAAAATGGTCTCTGACTGGTGAATATATCACACAAACATCACATTAAAAATCTAAAAGTCAAACATTCGTTAATATTTAATGAAGTCGGGGAAAAGAAGGGCAAAATGGAGCAGAAAAAGGAACAGACACATGAATTAATAAAATAGTGTAACCAGCAGGAAATCAAGCTAAAAGCGCAGTGGTCCTAAAATAGTCAGTGCATGCCCCATTGAGTTTACTGGGTCCAGTTTGAATACAGTTTCTCCTACTACCACTACCAACTCCAACATGTGCCCTGACACGAGTTATTGAGGCTTATTTGGAACATAAACAAGAGCAGAATTACTGTACACATGTTAATTAGCTGCACTTTGAACAAAGACAAAATGCTTTGCCGACTGCCAACAGGGACGAGCTCAGTCAACAATCCGACTCTATTCTCCAGATGTCGTCAGCCTGTTTGAGGAATTACACTATATGAATATTTTGAGGGGAGTTGTTTATTTGAGGATGAGGTGAAAGAGAGGTTGAAAGATAGAGAAAGTTAGACAAATACACAGATGGAAAAATGAGCCCTCAAAAAAACATGGAGACAATTCTCCCTGGTAAGGAAATCTTGATTCATGATTAAACTCTGGTTTTAATTAAGAAACATGCAAATGTGATCTGTCTCAAATCTGCACTCGCCTACATCTGCATATACTCTACATGACTGGAGTGAATACATAAAAACTTTTTGTCCAATCAACAGTTTTACGTAACATCCAAGAAGTTCTGTTCTCTGTGGGAAAGCCTTCTTCAAGTACTCATCGAATGCACAATGTTTGAATGTTCTTTCTTTTTTTTTTTTTTTTTTTGAGTTGACAACATTCCCTTTTCGGTAACTCAATGTCTGTCTCATCACAGCTCTTTAGCCTTGGGTTTGCATAACTTGACATCTTAGTGCTTTTCCTATCTGTCTTCTTTTTTTTTTTTTTACCGCCCAAAAAAGTAAAACAATATAAATATATAAATATTAAAAGCAAACAAAATGACAATACAGTTTACAGCTGTGTAAGTGGTAAAGCACTGATTGTATGTGTGTGTGTGTGTGTGTGTGTGTGTGTGTGTGTGTGTGTGTTTTCTCTTCCTTATTCAGCCATATTGGCCACAGGAAGTCCAAGAAAGAAAAAAAAGAAGCTTGTATGCATCTCAGCTTTGTTACCATGGCAACATATAAAACAATCACACATCGAGATCCTTAATGAAAAACAGTACTTTTTGGTTCCTGTAGATCAGGGGTGTCCAAAGTGCGGCCCGGGGGCCATTTGTGGCCCTTGAGTGGATTTTTTGTGGCCCTTGACTTCAAATTGAAGAATCAGAAGATTTTGGCCCCAGGCCTCATCAGATGGCATATTTCGTTCTTTTTTTGTTTTTCATGTTAGCGAGGGAGACCTATAAAAGCCTGACTATTCTTTCCAAAAAATTAGAACACAACAGTTTCCCACTGCAATTAGTTATTGTGTATTTACATTATTTTTTGAAGAGGTCAAAATACAAAAAGTTCCTTCCAATATTTATATATATATATATATATATATATAAAAAAACCTGTGGCCCGTGAGCGATTCTAACGCGACAATTTTGGCCCGCAAGAAAAAAAGTTTGGACACCACTGCTGTAGATGATTGGCCAGTACTGAGAGGACCATTAAAGTCCAGGACAAAGGTTGCTCCTATGGGTAAAATGATAACGTGGTGAATATTATTAAAGATTGATTCCCTGCGCATAATAACAGTGGGGATCAAGCAGTGGCTCTTCAACCTGCAGCTGTCACTCAGTGTGTCTCTATCACCAGACACATGATGGTCATTAACTGCAGTGATTTGCCTGAGGGTTGTCACCTACAGACGTCCATCAGACTTCAAGATTCAATGGCCGGTTTCTTGTGTCACACCTGTCCATCTGTCCACATGCGATCATGTCCATAATGAAGTGACTTAACATAAACTGAAGTAACTATACATTACAAATGGGTCTTTGAAGCTTAAACAAGAAATTAATCCTGCTATTGGGGATTGTATTTCTCATGTTTTATGCTTTATTTAAGGTTTGTAAATTAGGTTTAATTTGCTGGAAAGTATTTAATTCAGGTGTTCAAGCAGTAAACAGAATTATCTCAAGACTTGTGTTTTATATTTAGACATCTTGAATATTTTGTGTTCCAACTAATGAAAAGAAAGGTCGATAAACATAGCTATCGGTACTGGATCAGTGTAGATTAAAGTATTGATAAAATCCAAAGGATACCAATCTGTAATCATACAGCAAGAATAAAGCCTTTCTTCTTCTGTTTTCCAGGCGCACTTAGGAAACAACCGAAGGTCACTTGTCTTTAAACAAATGTGCTGTATGCGCATGCTGTGTGATAAAAAGGCAATCACCAAAACGATGTACTCTCCTAATGCGATGCTCACGATACTGAAGGTAAGATATTGCTCAAATTGAAAACTGTGTAGGTTAAATTATGAGTGTGTTCTCAAATGTTTATTAATGCAGCAGATGCACACAGACAGAGTCGTAAATCAAACTGTACAGTAGCATAATAAGGCCAGCAAGGCTCCTTTTCTTGCCCAGGTATACCAGCTGGAATAGTGCCCAGACTCCCTGTCAGTAGATGGGGAATGGAGACCCATAGTAAACGAGAGGGGGGGGGTTGAGGGGGACTTTTGGATTTTTTTTAATTTCACGTTTGATCTAAAGAAAAATGTGATGTACTTAACATATCTATCAGAATGCTTTTTGCTCCCCTGTCCCTCAATAGTACTCACGAATATCTTATTCAACTATAACATTTTCAATGACCCTGTTAAAGCTTTTACACAACATTTCCCCCGACTCGCAAAACATTACAAACTGCTCTTTAATGGCTTTTTCCACAGAGTTCTGTGGAACTATTTTCTTACCAACCTTTTGTCTCTGCCTCTTAGTTAATATCAACTTCCTGGTTTATGTTTATGAGGCTGTCTGTCAACCAGTCATCCTTGCTGAAGGGTATTTAATGAGCTCAACTGTATCATCTCTTTGCTGTCATTTCATTGAATGTCATTTTCCCTTCCGCAACCTCAACAATGGCCTCAAGACTTATCTAGGGGTGCCTGAGAGGGATCACTGTGATGGATGTAATTTATTGGGCTTAACCATCTATCCATCCATCCATCCATCCATCCCTTCATCCCTCCATATCTATCAAGTTTTCTTGTTAGAGTATAAGGAGTTGTTGCGACCCTGCAAATGGAAGCAACAAAAGAAATATGAAATAGTCTCAAAGTTGACAGCAGTGGAAAATCGTAAAAAAAAAAAAAAAAAAAAAGGATACCATATGGGGGTTATCAGCAAAGGCACATCGGCTGTCTTACCCACTTATCTCGCTTAATGTGTTCAAGAGATAGGTGGAATCAATGTTTCTGGAAGTCAGTGTGTGATTTGCTGTTCAGTTATTGGCAAGTTACAGAAAAGAAAAAAGAGATTTAAAGAATTAAAGGAACAACTAGCCAAACTCATGTCAGACATTTAAGAACATTAAATGTCACTTTATGTATAATTATACCTTGATGTGTTTTTTTCTGTTTTGTTTACATTTGTAAATCGAATCTCCTGATTTACCAAAGCAGGTTATTTATAGCCGCCTCACAGAAGACAAATGTGTAACAGCTATTAACTTCGACACTGATACCAATCTCAGTGTTTCGTGTCCTTAAGAGAAACTCATTGTTGGAAGTGGTGGTGATTATGTTTGCCTTCCAAAAACAGAAAACAAAACACAAAGCAATCAAAGACAAGGACAAAAACTGCGAACACAATCAGTCGTGCGAGATTCTGCAACAGTGCCGGAGGAGGAGAGACGATTAACTGACCTCCAGCTCGAGTTGAGTGAGTCTGTTACCCATAACATCTTGTTACAGAGAGGCATCCCTCCCCCCCACTCACCCACCCATACATTCAGAGCCAATCTCAAAATACCTGTGACAGTGCCCTTCACAGTAAAGCTGGGGCCAAGAAGTCAGTAAGTGAAAGCCGTGATAAGACCAAACCTGCCAGACGTGAGCTGCCTTCACACAACGAGCAGCAGGAAAAGAAAAGATAATGATATAATATTACATTTTCTATTATCTCATTTAATGGTTTGACAGACCTTTCTCTGCACCGGCTCATCCACACCTGTGGAAAAAAAAAAGAACACCTGGCTGCTCTTCACGCCAACTATTGAGGGGAATTTCCAACCATATCTCGAGTTATCAGCGTCGGGATAAAGTGTGTTGGGGGAAAAAAAAAAAAAAAAACGTGTGTTTTCGCAGACCATCTCTGTGTGTCTGGGATGAAGCTCGCTGAAGCTGCAACATCTGTTGAGCCATCATTTCAGATCTTTTGTCATATTCAGCTTGGATTTCACAATTCTTGCCTTTGCTTAGTAACGAGATGAATATCCAAATGTAAGAAGAAAAAAAATACATAAATTGAGTGTTGAATATGAATTAGACAGGAAAATATTTCACCGTCTACTGCTGACTGAGATATTCCCCTGTAGCTATTGGAAACATAATAATAATTTATGGCAAAAAAAAAATCTGGAATTATTATACAGTATGTGTGGGCACTTCAGGCCCAGCTGTGTCAGAAGAATAACTCACTTTGCTTGCACAGTAAAGCGCATGCTTGTGAATGTATTGCCACAATTAACAACAACTAGCATCAAGATTAAAAATCGACACTCAATCCTGGGGAAATTATCTGAAAACAAAAATATAGATTTAACCATATTATCATATAAAATAGAACAGAACAAGTATATCAAGTGGGCAGTTTAATATGTGTCCGTTTTCTTTACTTATATCTCTGTTTTGCACACTTGCAGTTGTTTAGTCAGTGTACTTGCATGACATTACCCCCTGCAGACATGGGGCACCTCAGTGCTGGTATTAACTCCAGGCTGTAAGTCTGAGGGGAACATTAGAGGGGGATTGCATGGTCTCGGTGTGAAAGAAGGAGCCCTTCGCTGAGTGCAGGACACGAAACAGGCAGATGTTAAAGCCTGAGATCTTGCGCTGTGGTGAGGCCCATATAGGGGCCATCGAAAATTTAGCCACAGAGTGCAGAGAGAGAGAGAGAGTGAATGTTACGGTAGTTTATTCCTGTGCTGTGACCCCGAGACCCCATGGAACTGTCATAGCTGTGAGAAGTAATAGTACAGGTATAGGGACATGGCAGAAAAACTGTGGGAGATTGAACTACGACAAACTAGCTCCTTAAGTTCACAGGAGTAGCACCGTGAAATGAATCCCTGAGGCAAAAAAAAAAAAAAAAAAGACTTATGATCAAACATTGCCACAGCATTTAAGAAGAGGGGGTTAGTAGCACAACCAAGGTGGACCTGCTCATCCCAATTTATAACCAACTGTTTACTGCAGGAACAAGGAAAACTAAACGTAATGCATTCTAACGGGGTACAAATCGACATTAACCTTTTAAGTGTATCTTCATGTGTGCTTCATACAGTTAAAGAGTAGACAAAGAAGGAATGAAGGGCTTTTCCTCATCACTAAATAAGAGCTGGAGCAGACCGTCAAAGACTTTCTGGAGCAGTGCGTCAAATTGATACTCCTGTGTCTTTATTAAGACCGATCACGGCACCGCAAGGCACCTTAACGTCCGGCGTTGGAAGGAGACAGTAGACACATGCTGTGGACTATTTATCTCCTGCGGCTCTATCAGACAACGCAGGCGTAGTAAAAAAAAAGATTTAAGAGTCAATAAAGCAGCTGCAGCACGACTGTGTGAATAACTGACAGACAGTTATGGGTTAAGGGATCAAATATTGATTTATCTCTTCGGCGGCCTCTTGGTGGGTAGAGGTCTCGAGAAGTCCATCAGCTATTCTTGAATGAAACTTTGCATAACTGTACCGTAAGTGTTTACGAAGTGGACTTAAAAGCCAAACCGCATAAAAAGAACACCACATGAAGAGGGTGTCATATGGAGGCTGTAGTCAGTGACTCAATAATTAGGAGGTGAGAGGATTTTAAGTTCTAACGTCTGCACTGTATTGAACTGAAAAGCATTTTGTAGTGTACCCAGAGTGGGCAAGTTTGGAAATAAGTGGTCTTAGAAAAGGCTAGACAGACAGTTGGAGAAAGTCTTGTCAGTTTGTAACAAGATTTATTCTAATAAATAATTATGTAATAAATACTGCAGCCAGTGCTAAGACAAACAGAGGCTCGTGTCTGTGTGTGCTACTCTAATAAATGTGTTTTTGTTTTAACGTTCTTGGATGGTTCATCATACAACCAGACTAATACTACTAAACCTGTCCGTCTTCAATCGTGAGTGTGTAAAAAATGTTCAGCATGGAATCCTTCTGGGGACTTTTTCATTTTAAAAATGAGTCTACCTGCATTTTTCTTCTCGTGCTTTTTCTTCGCACAATGAATAAAAGAGGGGTTATCCATGAAGGAGAGGAAGAGATGGAAAACATGCAACAGACAGGGAGAGAGAGAGAGAGAGAGAGAGAGAGAGAGAGAGATCCAACACAATCATGTCAGAGTAAGCAGGCTAAAGGTTTTCACCAGCATGCCTCAGGGCAGCCTGGCAATCTGGAGTACCAGAATTTTTTTCCTGGTGGTTCGCCAACCTCTGGGCTTGAAGTGAGAGACCGAACAGGAATAAGAACAGATTCTATCTGGACCAGGGTTCGAGTTAGCTGTTGGGTTCGTCAGCAGACAGGTGTCAATCACTTTAAATGACTTTCTTAATCTCTGTCTGCAGGAACACTTTTGTTGCGTTCTGTCACTGGTGCTTCTGCAGCAATGTCTTTTATTTTCTGCTCATGATATGACATAAGAACAATCCCTGGACACAGTAATTCATATTTTGTCAGTGATTTCAAACCATACGTTTGTAATTACAGTTGTTAAGGGGTCATGTGAAGGCGCTCAACTAAACGCCAGGGAAATATTTATCTATGTATAAAGACAGCTGTAACTCTTTAACAGCACGATTTGTTGCAATTGAGGAACAATTAAAAGAAAACTAGAAAACATGAGTGCACATAAATTAAAAAATTAAGAGTTTACTTAAAACAAGGATAACAGTTTAAATTGCTTAAGTCATGGAAAAACGATTGGAACAACTAAAGCAATGTTGAAATGTTGAAAATAGGTCGCTAAGCTAATCGTAAAGACTTACTGTAAGAAACTCTGTTGTTAATGTTGAGCATTGTGGCAAAGCAGTTACTCTTATCACCCTTCGTTGATCCTGTACTGTAAAAATTGAAGTCGTATCAAATGGAAAAGAGCTCCTCCTTGTACCAAAGGTATCAGTCACTCTGAATCATTTCCGAGGAAATCCTAATCAAAAGCTGTCCCGGAAAAATCCGTTAAACCTCTTCTGATAATGACCCAGCAACTAAAAGCATCCGAAAAATACTGTATCATAATAATCCATCTTTCACTTGCTTGCTGGTCATAGAAAGGCCTCGTATTCATTTTAGTCTGTTTTATAAGCAGCTATAAACATTCTCATGGGAGCTTTGAGTAATGGCAGTAATACTATCGCCAACAAAACCTCCAAATACCGTATGAAACATCTTTTTTTTAAATGAATAACAATACTTACTTTTATGGACCATATTGATTCTGATGCATAGCACCAGATCATGTGTGTTATATATATATATTTCTAATGGAGGTATCTATTGAAAGGAGAAGAAATCTATCTGACCCCCCCGACAATATAAAAGCAGGCATCACACTGTCAGGAGAATAACACCCTAGCTGTTCAGACTTGGAAATGGATCGGGAGGCCCTGTCCAGTTTCCTTTAGAGCAGACAAAAATATACATATCTGCCATAATTGAAAACCGAGCAGGCACATAGGGGGACTTGTCTCTATTTGAATATGAATGCACTTCTCATTTCATTTTCTGCTTTTTCTCAAACCCCGTCTGGTGAAATGATAACCCCAAGCCTTGCTCACTGCCTTTACTTCAATAGAAATCATTCGAGGAGACACTGCCTCCGTCACTGCCAATGTCCCAACCCCCTTTCTCTCTTTTTGGCCCAAATCAGATGTTTTCAAATCAGCACTTCATATTATGGCCTCTGGTACTTCAAAAACCACATTGGCTGGATGGGAGGAAATCTGAAAGATGTGCGTCTTCCACTCATTTGCAAAGAAAGCCAATGGAGGAATCCATATTTCTTCCAACTTCAAGTTGATTGTCATAGAATTGGTCATCATAGTAATGGGTCAATGTAAAATTCTTTGGAAAAAAGACATCATAATAACTTTTGCGGGAAAAAATGAAAAACGTAAACGAACTGTCAGACTAAACCAAAAATGTCTGAGCCTTCGAACGTGAAAAAGTCCAATCATTCATTTCATACTCCAATAATCCATCACAACTGTCTCGTACCGAACAGCCTTCCTTCGCAGTAAATACGCCACAGGATAAACTGAATGTCAAACTTTGCTGTGTTTAAACGGAGCTTTGGATGTGGCCTACAGCTAGTGTAACAAGATCTTTCTTGTTAAAAAAGGGTTTAAGCTCTCTTTTGGGTTTACTGAAAAAGGTCTTACTGCATTAGTTTCTGTTAAAAGGGTATACCTGATGCTTAACGGAGCAATATGTAAGATATCTACTGATTTTATTTCAATGATGATGACCTTACTACAGATCATATCTTTAGACATTAAGGAAGTGTTGACTTCTCTAACAACACTGCAGCAGCCATTATGTGTTCCTCCTAAATTTTGATTTCGGTCCAGAATGATCTGTATGTGTTTTTGGCGTTGGACGATAGGCAGTTTTAAGGCACCCACACGCTGCCATTTTGGACGCCTGTTGGTTGGCCAGGGGAATGACAAACCAACAGACATCGCAGCAATGGAAGCGGGCAAGTGGTAAAACTAAGATAAATACTGGAGATGCTTTTGAAAACTGGAAAGGTGAGAGTGCAGAAAGGGTTTATGACCAACGTAGAGCTGGTTAAAAACTGGTTTGTTGAAATGGTAACTTGCGTGCCCAGTGACTCTAAGAATGATTTAACTGAGATTATTTGTGAATTTAATTTACACAAATAAGCAAAGAGAAGTCTTATAATTCCTGTTGATGAAAAAAAAGTTTGGTTTTTTTATCTCAAAATGTGTGAAAGTATGTTTAAAACAAATAAATGGGACTTGGGAACTGTTGTGAAGTTAATTATTTATTTTCATATCATTTATTCATTATTGTGAGTTTTTTCCTATTCTTCTGAAAGTCATCTGGACTCTTCAACTAAACTTTCTGTAGAAGCCTCCACATTTCACTGGCTATTATTAAAAATCCAACAAAGCACAACTGAACCTCTGCAAAGTTTTTTTTTTCTTTGGAAGATGAATGTCAGACATCACTCAAGTTCTTGCTTTGGGATAATATCTTGTATCTCTGCATCTATCCTATGTGTTTAAGACAGAGGAGAAAAATATCCATTCATAAACAGGAAGTGAACGGTATCTGTTCAATCCCAATAGAACAGGCGCTCTACTCAGCCTGCGTTCAGAACATCAGAGGAGTCTTACTCCTCTTTCACAGTCCAGTCAAAACCATGACTGACAGATCAGACTGGTACAAGAGATCAAACGCACATGATTGTTTTATCTTTCTGCTCTCTTTCCTTTATTGCATCGACTTGTTTTCCTTTGCTCAATTTAATCTACACCACACCAACAGCACATCTATCTCTTCTTTTCTCTTCACTGTTGGTGTATGTGTTCAGTCCAAAGTAAGCCATTTGCTGCTTTCATATTGTGATATTGGATTTTGTAGCTTTTACAACAAAGGCCATTTCATAATCCCATTCAGGTTTAGGGTGGCTTTTAAGGTATTATGTGGTATTTTTGACTCTTAGTAGTACCATGATCCAGTTTCTTTTCCTTTCCTTTCCTTTTTTTTTTTGTATTTGCATCAAAACATCTGTATGTGTTTATATAGGACTCTGTGATTCACAGAGCTACTCGGGACAAGGACTGGTTGTCTCCCTCTGGTTGGTTTACAATGCTTAATTGAATCAAAAATGTTTCTATAATGTTCCTTTCACAAGAGTTCCCAGCATCCTTTGGATTGTTAAATTAAGTGTGATACGACAGTGGAGAACAAATGTTGAAATAGCAGACAGCGAGGCAGCAGCACAGCATGAAACGTGTCATTTGTAATACCAGAGTGAACTACATTACCCCCCATTGAACTTGAATTTAATAGAATTAGGGGTGGATGCAAAAGGAAGCGCTTGTCTGGCAAGGAATTTTGCAAACAACATTTTCTACATCTCTCGAGTTGTTGTTTGCAAAGCTTTGGATCAGTGACACGGCACACTGCAGATTGCATGATGGTCTTCAACTCAACGCTCACAGGCATTTGATCTTCAGTAGTTTGTTTGGGTTTCACATGATTTGCTAAATGAGAAAGGATGTATCAGCAGAGCATGCACTGGTGGATTTTGCAGCTGGGTATTTACCTCTGTGTGGAGAGGCAGTGGGGATGGCGAGCGGGCTGCCAGTGGTCTTGGCAAGGAAGTAAGGGAGGATCATTTTCACAAGTTTCTCATTTAACTGCTGCAGCTTTTTGCGAGATACAGAAGCAGCTCGCAGCCGTCAGCCAACAATTATTTTGCAGTTGGATGCCATTGAGGCAGAAAGTGAGAGAACTCCACAAAACGGTGACGTGCACACATGCCGATGCTTTAGGCCCCATTACAGGATCCGAAAGACTTGAAAAGGGATAAAGGACGAGAGATGTGGAACTAACAAGATGAAGACATAATGCAGGGGGATGCAAGAGTGTGAAAGAGAGCAGTCAATTTCACCGCTGCGAAAGAAGTCTTGACAATGAAAGACATGTTGATGAGAGGGGAGGCATCATCTGACTCTTTGCCAAGATATCATAGAAGGAGTCATTTTCTTCTCAACCTGCAATTTAAAAGGAAAATATCACATAAACTCAATGTTAAAATCTTGAGATTATCAAAACAAGAGGTAAACGACAACTTCAAATTGATATCTGGGTAATGGGAATTCCTCCAACTCTTTCAGGGACATTCATCTTTTTGGTTTTGTGTTCCTCTCATGCAGCGGGCTGCTTTAAATGCTGCATAAGACACCGTTCAAAAACTTAATTGCATCAGACACAACTTGCAGTTTGTAACTTTATGTGATGGGAGAACAAAACAAAAAAAAAAGAACCAGAGAAGAAGAAGTTAGGATCAGGGAGAGCTAGGCTCGGGATCATCGCTGCCGAGCCTCGTACTTACTGCCACAGAACACTCCATTATCTCAAAACGACAGCTAAATTGGCCTGTCAACAAAGCTACACTCATCTAAACAACTTCACTGGTGCATTAGTGCGTCTTCCAAATGTGGATCAGGGCATCTCTTCCATTCTGGGACCCACAGGGGGAAATTAGAGAGTTTTTGAGTGCTGCGCTATTCAAACAGCCGGGCCTTGCTATTGGTTGGTTTCCCTTGCCTATTGGAATCCTAGTCGGGCTGCTTACTTAAGTATTTGTATGACTGCATAAAGTTGAAGTGGGAAAAAAAGGAAAGTCAAACCCAGTGAATCAGGCGAACAAAGTCATGCTGAAGAATATTCGCATGTTTGATGGTGCAGCATTTTTATTTATTTTATTTTTTTTGAAGAAATTTCTTTTTTTGGCTGCTCCGGAGGCCCCAGTAGCCTAGTGGTTAGAGTGTGCGCCCCATGTACGGGGGTTGTAGACCTCCAGGGGTGTGGTCTGTGTTCAAATCCAATGTATGTCTAAAAACAGGCATAAAAAGCCCCAAAAAATGATTTAACACTAGTCCTCCAAACCTTTCAATCCATTATCCATTTTTCGTTGGAAAAACAACAAATACATCTACAAGAAGTCCAGCAACATTGAAGAATTTAAATTTGGATAGTATTGTCCTAATCTTCAATCTTAATCAGAGGATTATCACAGCTCTTAGCTAAGTTATGCGCTGTGCTGTCTATCTACCAACTTATCTTCAGAACTTTACTTAAGTTATCCAACTCTGAATTAAATTGTTAGGGCCTTTTACTCCTGTGAATTTAATTTCTTCAATGTGTGTCTGCTAAATCCCGAAGGCGATGCCCATATCTCCGTTCCAGGCTTCAGAAGACACATCCATCCCCTGAGAGACTGTAAACGCCCCGCTATGCCTCAGGTTTATCAGCCCATTAAAAAAAACACTGCCTTGTGTAAATTAAGGCTTTGCTGGATACTTACCACTAAGCATAATTAAAAAACGGTCACTACATGTGCTACAAAGTTTGCCAAATGTACCAATAGATATTTCATATAATAATTTTAAAAAAATGCAGATCTACAGTATAGCCCAGAGAAGATTTTGATTGCATTTTTTTTTAAAGTCCTCAAAAAATGTTAGTACCAAAGAGAATTGTGTGAAAAGAAAGGTACTTTGCATTTCTATACAGTCACACTATGAGGTGGGGGAGTTTAGCTTAGCAACATGGAGACTGAACATCAGACAAGCAGCTCATTTATAATCTTTTGGTGAGGTTTTGTCTCAAATCCACCAGGACTTCCTTGCCAGATATATCCCCTTTTGCTGAGAGGCTAGCCTCCATAACAAGGCTGAGTTTCTGTGTGTTTGCAAGAGCAAGTGCATAATATTTTTCAGACTAGTTTAAGAATGTGTGTGGGAGGAGTACGTGCATATTAGAAAATCATTAAAAAAAAAAACCTTTTGCGAAGAGCTTTGTGTGGCAGGCAAGGACAGGGAATTTGGCCTTAACAGATTCTGTCTCCACACTTTCCTTCTTATTTTATTTTATTTTTTTATTTACTTGTATTATGTAAAACTAACACGACCACAGGGAGAGTTCACTCTAAACCTTAGCCTTTGCTCTTGGCACTCTAGATAAATTCATAGCAATATCAGCAGCCTGGCTTGTGCATGTCTGTGTGTTTGCATTTGGTAAATGTACTGTATGCGCGGGAGCCGGCATAGCGTGCCTCTGCATTCATGAGACTGAACGGAGCTGAGTGGGCAAAGTCAGCAAGTGGAGCTCTTACAGAGAAGACCTTGACTTAAAGGCATGAGACCTTTATTTTCAATAAAGTCATTCGCTACAACCACTCAGGAAGAGTCTCCAAAGAGTTGCATGCTGAGATGGGTCTGAAGATGCAGCAGGGTGTTTCGCTGCGGTTGTCGTTGCCTTTTAATTTAACATGATTGGGCATTTGTGGAGAGAGTGGCTGGGATTTATTCTAACCACTCTGCTTTTAATTTCCTCCCATCTTACTGAAAATGCCAGCCAAAAAAAAAAAGGAAGAATTTTTCTCAAAACATGCAATACCAAAAGGGGTGAGTTTTAAAGCCAACCTTAGAAAGTCTGTGATGTATTGTTAGATGCATTGCTATGATAAACAATCTGGTGCGTTATCTGAGACGTCCTGAGGCATTTTCTTTATGTTGCGAGCATCACTGAGACATGTAACTTGTTACTGCCAGAGAGCCTTGGCAGAGCATCAGTCAGTCCTAATCTAACAAGACTTAATCTATAACTGGAGATAAACAAGAAGAGCTGACTAAATGTTGAAAGCTGCATACTGAGCTATTTAGGGGAGGGGGAAAGAAAGTGAGAGGCTGATTACAATGGACCTCAGGCTGTATGAGCTACCGATGTATGGATTCCTATGTCCTGTTTCCCAATGACCTCCCCCCCTCCCATATCTGCTCCTTCCGCCTCCTCCACAGCTCGCTCATGCCTCGCCGCCATCGAGACGAGACGGGCGGTGGCTAATTACTGTAGAGCAACAAACAAGCCGATACTTCTCCATCTCCCTGGTCATGTCCCATTACTTCGGTTTAGTTCCTCGATTCATATTTCTCTTGACAGATGCATCTGTCCGTGGAGAATGAGACGGTGTTTTAAATGGGCAGGCAGAGGATGCTGTAAATTAGCTTGTGCACCTCTGGGCTAACGCATTGGCCCAGCCAAGGTGAGAGTGATGTTAGGAGCGGAGTTTTATTGAACACAACAGGGGTTCTTGTCAACAGCTCAATGCCGCTTGGTGTTGTGTTTGATGCTGTTTCAACGCTGAGATCTGTCTATAAATAATTGCATGTTTGGGCATGTTAAACAGGCGACCAAAAAAAGCGCGTTGAACACCCACATGTCCAAGCTGCGAATGAATGTGAGTCAAGGAGAGGTTACAAATCCAGGAAAGGGGGAGTCAACCATGTGGGAAGAAGAACATCACACGCCGCAAATGTTGGTCGTAGTTTCCCCTCTCTGAGCGTGAGAAGCGGAAAAAAAGTGCGAGAGAAATAAGAGAGAGCCGGGAATGAGACAGCAGGGATAGGAGTGCACAGATTGATATAGCAATTACCAAGAAAGCTATCCCTCAGTTAGGAATACATCTACATACATTAGAGCCTGGTTTCTCTCCAGCCACTGTTTCTCGGAGGTTGGCTCAGCAGTGTCTCATACACAAACAGAGCACGCGGCAAAGGTCATCGCCGGGCAGTCAGTGTGCACACGCTCGCAATGAAGAGCCCATCCATCGTACGTGTTGCTCATTTTAGCAAAGGAGAAAATCCATCTCGTTGGCAGGGGAAGAATGAAAACAAACTCCTAAAAAGACAACCAGAAGTCTGTCTACGTATGCAGATATGCAGGGGGGAAAAATGAGCTCCTCCTCAATAGGTTGTTGCTGATGAGGCTTATCCGGAATGCCAATATTTGCTGCAATTGACAGAGTGTTTCTGTGAGTTGTGCCATAAACACAAACGGGGACAGTTACATGTCACTGCACAGATGGCCACATGCATGCAGCGCACGGAGAGCCACTTAAACTTGGTGAGATTCAAAGCACTGGCTATTCTGCACACTTTCCCTGAGCAAGCAAGTAAATCCGGTTATAGTTAGCCTGTGATGTATGCACAGTGCGGTCTGGCATATGCTGGGGGTTTTTTTGCAGCGTGACTACAGGCTTCGCTATCGAGGGGAGTTCTGCATGAAAATATGCTACCAAATCAGAGAACGCATCTAAGCACAGTAGCATCCCAAACACCTCCTGTTGGTTCAGGACACATTAGACAAAGTGAACAAAAAGAGAAAAAAAAAAAAGGAAAGAGAAAGGGAGAGAGGAAAAGAAGAAATAGAAAGGGGGGGGGATGCTGTGTGAATAACTGGCGAACAAAAGAAGAAAACAGAGGAAGAGGACGAGCAGATGGAAATGAAAACCGTGGTAAAATGATCCGGTGCGACTTGGATCCATGCCGCAGGCTGAAAGCTATGCTCTCCCCGTGTGTGCATGTCTGCGCTGTGTGAATGAAATGTGTTGTGGTGCGTGCGCCCGTGTTTGTGCGTGCAAATACAGTACACACACATCGAGAAAGAAGCACCCTTTCACTGTGTTTTTTCGTCAGATAGCTGTAGGTATACAAGAGATGTGATGACTAACGGGACTGGGAGAGGGTAGAGGATGGCACAGTTCTGCTAACTGTGTCATCCTCTCTCTGTTTTTTTTTTTGCTTTTTCTTCCTCTTTTTTTTTTCCGGGCGGGGGGTGTTAGCATTAGGAAGTGAGGAAGGCAGAGTGATCCAACAAATGTGGGCTGAGGGGTCAAATTGGTGAGGCTGTAGATGTGAATTCTCTTTAGCGAAGCTGAATTCAAGGCTCCTCGTACATCAAAACACCTCGAGTCGGAGGATAGCTTCCCTCTCATTACCGTTACAAAACCATACAAGGTGATGAAGGCGCTAGCTCTGAGCTGAGACTGAGCCAGACTTAAAATCTCTGTTTCTAAGGACTCGGAGGGAAAAAAGGATAAAAATGGAAAAGGGAGAGAGGGAGGGTGGGAGGAAACGAGAGGAAAAAGGGAAGGCCAAGTGAGGAAAGTGATTCAACACTGCCATCTGTTGGCTACAAGAGGAACTGTCTCCTTTGAGTGTGAAGCTAATTTATTTGAACAGCTGCACCTTTGTCCACCTGTTTGCACTGATCCAACAAAAGCAGATGTGACAATCGAATGACAGCGCAGGGCCAAACTTGACATAGTAATAATAAGAAAGAAAAAAAAAATGTCCAATTCAAACAACGAGGTGGCATCTTTGTTCAGAGAGGGGCAAATTAAATTTGCTGGTGGAAAAAGAGAAGAAGGGGAGCTGAGAACAAGGCTATCATTTTGATGCAATCTTAATTATGTTAAAAGACTGTTTCCATCTTCTCCCAGTGATCCCCCCGCTCCTCTAATCGAGGGACGCAGCAGCCACAGCAGCAGGAGAAGAAGAAGAAGACCTTCTGGAGCTACGACTCCAACTGGAAGGCTTTTTTTTTTTTTTCCTGTACCCCCCCTCCCCCCTCCCCTTAAACTCAGTTACATTTACCTGAGTTCGAGCGTGTCGTGTATTTCTCCGCATGGGGGGAGAAAAAAAAAAAAAAAAAAAAAAAGGTGAGTATGAAAAGACCTCACTTTGCTGCTCCTCACAAACTACTTGTGTGTGTAACACTCGAAATACGAGTGGGAGAGTTGGAGAGACCACCAGGGTCATCATTTTAAAAGGCCGCTTTAGTGCTTCCTGCTTTTGACTGCACAGAGATAAGGAGGCTCGACGAGGGGGATACGTGATAGACGGGGGGAGAATTTCGGGATGTTAAAAAACATGCCCAGCAGATAGACGGTGAGAGCAAGAGATCCATCTATCTCCTGCACGCATGTAAATAACCTGTCATCTCATAAACGGCTCATTTGGCACACTTAACTTACATAAGGCATGTGTAGGTCTGCATGTTGAAAGAACTTGCTGCAGTCATTTCAAAACTCCTCCTCTTAAGCACTTTTTTTTTCTTTTTTTTTTTTTGTCTTCCTTAACTCGAACTGCATTTTCACACTGTGTACGTGTGCTGTGACCTAAAAAATCTCCGCCTGTGTTCGCTACAGTGTGTCTTCACCCACACACCCGTAGGGCCTTGACTCCATCTGTCCTCCCACTGAGCTCAGATCCCCAAATAAAGACTTTCATTCCCACATGACAGGGCTTTCCCCCTGCATAGCGAATTTAAAGGTGGCCATCCTGAAACTCTGCGCCGCCTTCACCGAACCCTTGCTGCGTCTGCAATACTAAAACCCATTTCGGCAGCGTCGTGTTAAATCTGTCACCGCACAGCCCGCTATTGCAACGACTGAATAAATCCAGGGAGGTGCTCGGTGAAAAGAAAATGGATTTGGATGGCATTTTAGCTCATTAGTACTGTTAATTATAGGCACTACTCATGTTAATCACAAAAGAAAGGGGGAGCTCTGTGTAGGAAGAGATAGCCGGTGCTGTTCTGATCGTCAGCTTTAAAACCAAATGTCATCCTGCCATCATGACTTCCAGGAAAAGTCAGACACATTTCTCAAACTTGTAGGAGGGAGCCTTTAGGCCTTATTTATGATTTAAAAATCATTTATAACAATTCCGCTTTGTTGTATGAATGAGAAATGTAAATGTCTTGATGAGGTTTTTATTTTTTTCTGCTTTGGATGTGTCTCGGAAACGTTCCGTGGGATGTGACGTGTGTCTGCCTCGTTTTAAACGCAGGGCAAACTCATCCCAGTTTGTGTCGTAGTGGCAGCTCAGTACAATCACAGACTGATCAGCAATCTTAATGATTATGAAACATGTCTCATGATGATAATAGATGTAAGGTGTCTTCTTGTTTTCGTGGCCTTGAAGTCTTTTATTGAACTTGGTATTAAACCGTCTCAATGACTTCCATTGAAGCGACAGTCAGCTACGGTTAGCGGTAGCTTAGCACAAAGTCCACTAAGCTTTCTGATTGTAAATGTGAAATGCTTTATTCCGTGTTTTAACCCCGACTGTTTGCCTTGTGGAAGAAATTCCAAGCTGGAGCCAACTGCAACTGAAATGAAATGAAAAAGAAAACATCTCTACAGATGTTTGTCTGCTGTGAATAAATCGAAATATTTACATTGAAGGGTAAAAACTGACGACTGCTGTCCAAACAACAGCCCAGTGTGTTTTTGCTCCAGTATTGCTCAGAACAATGACGCAGCAAAAAAAACAAAATCTCAGATCACAGTACAGGGCACCCCTTCACTCTGATGAGGATCTTTTAAAGGTAAAAAGGTTTTGGGGGTGAGAGGTTTGAAGTCGCCTATTTGTTATATGCTGTATGACAGTGAAATTAAGTGAGTTTGAACTGATGCTGACCTCCATTTTTCTCTCTTCATAAATCTTTGTCTCGGTGTCCTAAGTTGACTCATTCCAAACTAATTCTAAGTGTCAGTTAAAAAAAAATAAATAGATGAGGTCACCCCCTCTTTCTTGTCTTGTCTGCCCTTTCACTCTACCTGCAGTATAGACCTGCAACTAAAAAAACAATAATAATAATAAAAGCTTGTGTCACAGGTGCCGCATGTTTCCGGAGCAGTTTTTTTTTTCTTTTTCCCCGAGGCGTACAGTATGAGCCGCAATCGACGACGACGTGTCCTCAGGATGTATTTTTCTTTAATTAAAGCTGGAAAAGACGCCCACGTAGCAGGGAACCATATATTCCTGCTGGTTTTGTCTGTGTTGTTGTGCTACTTTTACAAACACATGCTCATTCCCTATTGATATTGACGAGATGAAAGGCACTCTCTGTTCTTTTCCTCAGTCGAAGCCCTAAAAGGGAAACTTGCTCACAGTGTGAGCAGGAACATGCATCACTGAGTAAGTGTGAGACTGACATATATTTAAGTGAATGCTTAGACACGGGGGTGGGGGGGGGGGGTGCATCTGTCTGGCAGGAGTAAACTCACTCCTATAATGAAGTAAATAAGTAGATTCATACCACAGCTTGATAACAACACAACTGAAAGGGATCCTGTACTTTTTCTTTCCCAGTCGAGTGTGTCTATCTGAGTCTGTGTCTCTGCTGTAGCCAGGTCTGGATGCATCCAACCATCTCATCAGGAGAGTCTAAGAATGAGAAACTGACAGATCAAAGCCGACTTAGGACAGGGAGCATCACCCCAAAAAACAGATAAAAGCAATCATCCAATGCTGCAGCACCCAGAGGGACTCCATTACTGAAAACACAGCAAGCGTGCAGGGGACGGCTGGAGGGTTTGTGTGAAGCGAAAGGGGGAAAAAAAAAAAAAAAATAGAGGAGAGAGATGATTTTAGTTCATCTGTGAGTATCTGTGAACGTGCGTCTCCTCCGACCAGTGTTTCACAGGATTTCAAAAAAAGAAACTTTAGGGAGGAGTTTGAAATCTATGTGCGTCAAGTCCTGCAAAGTTCCCTTCCTCACAGCTCAGTATATCAGGTCATTACTATTCAGTGAGGATCTTGACCGCAGTCTGTGTCTCTGTGGTAAGTAAGGAATTAAACATGCACCAGCTTCGGGCGAGCACACAGGGCTAAGCAAAGGGCAATTTGTCTCATTTAACTGCTGCCTGTCTGCCTGTCTGCCAAATGGAATCAAATTATGCAGGTCTTTTGCTTTCCTAAAACGCTGTTGCTGTTTTACATAAACACAGAGTCGGTGTGATTACTGTAGGCCACGGCCGCGTGAACAACGGGCGGCACGGGAGCTTCACGAGAAAACCAGAGTTTAGCTCTCATCAAAGCGTCGAAGGCCTCACTATGAGACGGCTGTTTGGTTATTCATCTGCGTCTCAGCCTGCTGAGCTGACACTTCACCCCCACGGCACTTAGTCAAAAACATGACCTCAGTGCAATGGCACAACTCTACCACAAGAGGTCACTGAAAAACAGTGAACAAGTAAGAGTGAGAGCGTGAATTAATTCTAAAAGGACATCGTGAAAACCTGAGCGTCACATTTCTTAAGATGTATTTAGACACGAAGAGTTGTTGCTATGTGAGTATGGTCAAAATAATTATCGTGATTTTTAATTTTTTTTTAACCAAAATTTAAAACTACTCTTTTTCCATGATTGTTTATTAATGTTCTACTTTTAAATGTAAAGAGGCAGGGTGAAGAGTTAGGTTCCCTTTTTTACGACCTTTACTTATCACATTTATTAGTCCATATATAAAGACCTTCACTATGATTGTTAAAGCTTTAATGTTCTCATACATTCTGGAAGCAGGACTCACATGAACTGGCTGTCACACAAACTGTGTATATGCACTCGCAGGTCGGCCGGCTCCATCATGGTGAAAATCCTTATCATAAAAATGTTTGTATTGATACTCAGATCATGATTATTAAACACGACTACTGTACTCATTGACTTCACAACATGTGGATCACATGCAGAGGGTGAACTATCAGTATTTGTAATCAATAAATAAAGGATAGATACAAAATAAAATAACTACTTTTTGAGGTATAGGTAGTGTTCTTTAGTGAACAAAATAAAAACAAGAACTTAAGAAAATGTACCACAGATGATAGAAGATGTGGACAAAAGGAGCTCAACATGGCAGATTAAATGATCTTGTGTTCCTGCTCACGTCATGGATTCTTACCCTATGTAAGTATTGCCCCGAGTGGCTCACATGAAGAGAGGAATCATGGTTAATGAAGTCAATAATAAAGATGTCAAATTCATCCGCTTCTGTCTGCATGGTGTACATGGTAACACATGGCTGCCACTGACGTTTGTCTTTGATTATGTTGACCTCTCTCTCTCTCTCTCTCTCTCTCTCTCTCTCTCTCTCTCTCTCTCTCTCTCTCTCTCTCTCTCTCTCTCTGACATTGAGCATTTCGGTACTGCTCGCCTTCTGTGACTCTTTCATTACAACCAAGCCATAACACTTGTGAAATTATTTCCCTGACAAACTCCCCCCTCAGTGCCTTCACATCCTGCACCCTAAACTACTCGAGTGTGTGGACCTTTTTGTCCTTTTCCTGCGAGCGTTGTGTCCTCCAAACTTAAACTATACTCTAAAGTTTCCACATCTTTATTCTATTTAAAGTCTAGTTGGTGATTATCAAAATGAGAGAGACGAAACCTTCACATGTCTACGGATGGATTGTCTTAATATCTTATCTCACATATAACATACGTCGAATACATTTTATTTCACCTGCCAATATTTAAAAAAAAACCACACAGCTGACATCAACCTGTCTCTGTGTGTGTGTGTGTGTGTGTGTGTGTGTGTGTGTGTGTGTGTGTGTGTGTGTGTGTGGACTTTCTTTGCTTGTGACTCACTAAATGTTCTAAAGTTCCCATCAAAGCAGGCCCGACTATAACTTCAATGAAACTAGAAGCATCTCCGGCTTTGAACAAAGCTGCTGTGGCCGCTCAGTAAAGTTGACCTCAGGTGAGAGGGTTAAAGGTCGGCTTGGTTCCAGTGAGTGGATTCAGTGTTTTGAAAAAATGCTGGGTGTGAAACATAAAGCCAATCCCATTGTTCTTGCCAGTTTCAAATCAAAAGGGTTTAGAGAAAGTGTATTGACATCAGAGGGGAAAAGGGTTTTTCCATTTCATTTAGAGGACAATTGATCAAATAAACAGAACATAATCTGTGCAAAACTATTGTAATACCTCAAAATAAACTGCTGTAACAACAAAAGACTCAGACTCGACTGCTGCTGCTGCCAAAAACAGAGTGGAGGTGCACAGAGCTTCATTTTCCATCAAACTGAATATTGCTAAGGTGCTCTGGGTATACTGTCTAATGATTCCACATAGCACTGTCATTGTTGGGCTTGTAAAAAAAGACTGACTATATTATAGTGAGTGTGATATTACCATGTGGGGATGTTGTGATTGATGGAGGATGCACCACAGAAGACAGTTCTATGAGTTACTGTATGTGCAGCAGCCATTAACATTAAATGCTGAGGTGAAAAGGTGCACTGCTTCTCTGTGTAGCAGGGTGTTGTTGGCAGAGGAGGGGGAAAAAAAGTCGCTCAAATGTTTTTTTTTGTGTAATCTCTGAAGCATCAGGGGTTTTTTTTACGCGTCTCATTTTAACCATTATGTTTGAATTGCAAAGTCTGTTGTTAAACGCTGCAGTGATGTTTGAAGTCTTAAAGACACAGCACTTGTTCTTTATTTGTCCGAATGTATATCGTCTACAGAAAAGACGTGACTCTCTTTTATATCAACACTCTGCTTAAAGCTCTTTAATAAGAAATGAGCTGCCTCGCAGCATTTCCTCATTCCTCAGTCGGCCTTTATCACTCACTCTCTTCAGACGAGATGTTTGCTTTTTTTCTTATTCAGCACCTGAATCCTGCGACAGCTTACGGCAGCTGCTTCATGTAAATGTACTTACACTAGATTTTTAACCTTCCAACTTTTGTCTGTAATCTTAATCTGTATCTTTCTACATCCTGTATTTGTTCCCAATCGCTGAACCTTTTTTAATAGTTGAATTGATTTAAAGCTTTACCTCATACTGTATCTTATTCTCTGTTTTTAACAGCTTTAAAAGTCAGGATATATCCGCAGCTTGATGTTTTTAAAGGCCTTATTTCAATCGTTCTTCAAATCATTTTTTATAATTGCTTCTTGTAATCATTTGAGATACTTCTGGAACTGTCTTTATGTCATTGCACAGTCAATGAGGACTTCTTGAGCATAATGAAACAATAGTTGATGGATTAACATTAAGCAAACTAAATCTCCTCATTTTCCTCCTGGTCCTATTTAGCATCAAGCTGAGGAGATAATCATGCCAGAAAGAACCGTGATAGATCGAAGGTTATTATTTTATTTTGAAGGAGTAAGTCACTTCCCCTCAAGAGGACTGCTAGTTTTCACACTCAACACTGTTTGAATTCACAACATTCTCAGTGACCAGCACAAGCTCAACGTCCTGACCTGTAAACATAACGTTCAATAAGAGCGACCAGCCCGGTCACCATCACTGTTCAGCCACTAGATGGCAGCAGAGAATCAAGCTTGGCTCACAGGGCAGTTTGGCTTGTTGTTTGTGTGCAGACTAGATAAGAGTCAGGGTCGGCATCAAAGCGCTGTAATTAATTATTGATTCAATGTAAAAGAGCTGCTTGACATGAGACGACACAGAGATGCTTCACATGTCATTGTGACAGCGTGAAAGCTGCAGCACAAACGCCAACGCCAGCAGTTACCAATAACTTGTGCAGATAAGATGAGAACCTCATCCTGATTCACCATGCAGTCATCTTCATGTATAATGAATGTGTCTCAGAAGAAAGTGGGAATGTTAATTTGCACACCATGGAGAATGAAAAGCGGGTGAAACTTGATGAGATAGTTAAAACCAGGTCTTGGAGGAAAAGCTCCCGATATAACGACTGACGTGTGTTTCTTGTTTTAGGCCCAAAAGATATGACCTGATACGCCGGCGTGACCGAAGGGCGTATCAGTTTGAAATGAAACAGACACAGGAAGGGGAGATGGAGTTTGAAAGGAAACTGTGGAGTGGTGTCTCAATACTTGTCAGAGGTGTACAGTATGTGTCACGTGTGGTATTTAAAAAGGATTCTTTCTGACTCACATCGAATTCATTGAGGGCAGCAGCCAGCTCTCCGATTCCAGCGTGTCCGTGTTTCTCGTCAGTGGGTGAGCTGGCCTGAGCGGCGCTGGAAATTCCTCCGATGGCCTCCTGGACCTGCTTGAACACGTAGTCCCGGTTGGCGCGTGTGGCCGCCACGTCTGGGTGGCGCAGGAACGCCTGGGAGGCCGTGTACAGCATAGTGGCGTTTTTCTTCAGGGCGCCACGTGCTGCTGCCATCTCATCTCGACACTGTGGGTCCTTCAGTTCCTGGGAGGGGCGACAAAGACTCTCACTTTAGCACTTATTTCCACACAAAGGAGGCGTGTTTCTGAAAACGTCGGCGTCATTTCGTGAGCAGAAAAAGACAACATTTTGAAGCCGGCGACTGTTGAAAATCCAGCCAATCAAACGACCTGTCAAAACAGAAGTTCATCTACCACGTGAGAAATTGGTGTTGTTCCAACTGTGCGAAGTTAGCGGTGATGTCAGCAGATCAGAAACCCTGTAGCTGAGTGTTGTGTGTTGCTCGGGGACATCGCAGCAGGTCGGATGTTTGCCAACCTGACAACTTACAAGAGAAACTCTTCCAAAAAGCTTTTTGTCACACTGGAGGCCATGAAAGAGAAAAATCTTCCAACACTTTCATGTTTCATCCTCCTGGGTCGATGAAGCTCTCGAGTGGAAAGTCTGCTCGTTTACGGTTAGATTAAGTCATTTAAAATGCAAGTGAAAAACAGACACTTCTAGAACACATCACAGCCTGTATATATTTAGTCTGACACTGCTCAAATAGAGTGATAATTAGTGCCACAATGAGACAGAGTCTATGCTCCAGCATCCAGCAGCTGTAACTTTCATTCACACGAATGGGAAATGGACTGACGCTTACATTTTTACCTTCCTGGTCTCCCCAGAATGCTTCTACACCTACACAGAAAGTGACCATCAGAAATAAACCAAGGACACATCCAACGTGTGTCTGCAAGAGCTGGGGATCAAACCGTCGACCTCCCGGTTGACGTACGACCGACTCTACCACTGAGCCTCCTTGAATTCAACCCTCTTCAACCTAATTACATCTCATACAGTGCAAATATATATATATACATATATATATATTTTTTTTTTTTCTGCTATAGTTTACTTTCGTACTGTGTCAATACTAATCTGATATTTCTGCTATATCCATTCAAATGTATTATGCTGCTAGCTGTAAATGAGTCCTACCACACATATCCCAGCTTACCTTAACGAGAGTCACTTTTTACATTCTTCTTGTTGTTTTGGTTTTAGCTGTGTGCACTTTAAGGTGAAGCCCAGTGATCTTGTTGTATAATTTGTAAAATGACAATAAAGGCATTCTATTCTATTCTGTTCTATTCTGTTCTGTTCTATTATATTCTGTTCTATTCTGTTCTATTCTATTCTGTTCTATTCTGTTCTATTCTATTATATTCTGTTCTATTCTGTTCTATTCTATTCTGTTCTATTCTGTTCTGTTCTATTCTATTCTGTTCTATTCTGTTCTGTTCTATTCTGTTCTATTCTGTTCTATTCTATTATGTTATGTTCTATTCTATTCTGTTCTGTTCTATTCTGTTCTATTCTGTTCTATTCTATTCTGTTCTATTCTGTTCTGTTCTATTATATTCTGTTCTATTCTATTCTGTTCTATTCTATTCTGTTCTGTTCTATTCTATTCTATTCTGTTCTATTCTGTTCTGTTCTATTCTGTTCTATTCTATTATGTTATGTTCTATTCTATTCTGTTCTGTTCTGTTCTATTCTGTTCTGTTCTATTTTGTTCTATTCTATTCTGTTCTATTCTATTATGTTCTATTCGAACAGGGTTGAATTCAAAGAGCAATTCAAATAGTCTCAGCTTAAGTACACATTTAAAATGACAGGGAACTCTCCTGCTTCGTGTGTAACTCACTTCTTTTCAGGCTACTTTTTATCCAACGCCATTATTCCCCCAAAAACTTAAAAACAAAGCCTAAACTCTGTTTGTCATTTGAGCTTCTTAACTCGGACTAAAACAGCATCATCACACTTTTATCACCAGCTTTTTAATCGTGTTCTGCTCCGCAACTTTCAGAACCACAGTTGAGTAATGCAGAAAGGCGCTCCTTGATGAGCTCTGTTGCATGCCAACTCTTGGTGCCTGAAGTCAGGAAGGGCTGAATGGCTTCATGAGGCAGAGGGCTGCCTGTTACCTGCTGTCTCCGGGCCGCCACGTAGTTCAGCTTCACCATCTCTTTCCCAAACTCCTTGAAGCGGTTGGCCAGGTCCTGCTCGTTGGTCGCGTTCTTTACTCCCTCCAGAGCCTCCTCCACCTGTCCCACACACACACACACACACACACACACACATAAATACAGGAACTTCCAAAAACTCTGCCCTTGAATCCTGACTGATGGATTCTTTAAAGTCTTGTAAGTCAAAATAAACCTGAGCAAGCATGAAGTTACACGTGCGTATGTTGAAAAAGAATCTCTTCCCTGTGTTTTTGCAGCCGGCTTTAAGAAGACAACAACAAAATAAGCCGGGCAATTTTAATGGGTTTCATTTCAGCGATCTGCATTCCCTTTTACATCCTAATTGTGAACTTCTTTCTCTGCTTAATGAAAGCAATGCATACGATGTAATGGGAAAGAGAGAAGAGAGAGAGATAACTTTTAAGTGGCCTTTGATGGCGAGCTTATAGTAGCTCCAGTTAAGCCCTTCAGAGGGCTTCAAGAATGAAGCCGGAAAGAGGGACTGAATGTGTGTGTGTGTGTGTGTGTGTGTGTGAGAGAGAGAGAAAGAGAGAGAGAGAGAAATTGTGTGGTAGATCTTCCCACTTCCATATCGTTCTTTTCTCGCGCTCTGTATTAACTCGTCTTTAAAAGCCTCTCGCCACTTTCAAAGCAAAGACCCTTACGCTCTTCCGCTGACTCTACACTGAGCCGTGTGGGTGTGTGTTTTTAATCACGCCCGGGCAGGCCAGGGGTGTGATATTAATACACGAAAAAAAAAAAAAAAAAAAAAAAAAAAAAAAAAATCAGATGTGTGTTCCCAGGACACCTCCTCCGTGCCTCATCTATATGCTAATGTGTGCAGAGGTTGTGATAAAAAGCAGACATCGCTTCTGTGGACGACACTGCACCAAGAAGAGGTCCTTTGTCTAACATGTGAGGGCACCTGTCGGGACACCGTGCACGCACATGTAAACAACGCGCTTGACTGTATCACTTGAGTCATTTTACGGCCCGCGAAGCCGATCAAAAAAAATAACAATACTGCTCCGTACAACTAAATTCGCCACTTTTTCTCTCAAGTGATTCGACAGCCGCCAACTTACAATTTTCAGGTGAGCCAGCAGCCGCATGACGTCAGCCATGTCGGCGAGGATGAGCAGGCGGGTGACAGCAGAGAGCAGGGCGCGGGCGGCCCTCACCATGGTGCCGCGCTTCACGGAGGAGCACGGGTCATCGGCGAACTCTGACGAGGCGATGCGCATCGTCTCTCCTGCAGGAGGAAACACAGAGAGAGAGAGAGAGAGAGAGAGAGAGAGACGGTGATGTGAGGAATGTCGGGGTCATGTGTCGTTGTCCGTGTGTGAGTGCGCGTCATCGTCGGCGCATACAGGGCACAGAAATGAAAGCTGAAATAGGCTGATTGTTTTTTTGAAAATAACCCCTTGAACTCAAAATCTCTTCACCTCATCCGAGCACTGATTTTTGTCTTCAGGTGTTTGTTTTTTTTGTTTTGTTGTTGTTGTTTTCAATGGCTCTAGTTTGGCAACCAGAGATCTCATAAAAGAGTGGACATTCAACCTTTAATCCTTACAGAATATTCAGGAGACTTATCTCTACATGATGTGCTGTGCAATGGTTTAGCGATGACCTCACTCTTCACCTAAGGCCGCTGCACGAAGCGTTCCTTCTGCCTTGTATCTGACCCAGGTCATTTCACCACTTCTGATTTGACTTGATGACTTCTTTCACTTAACCTTCATCATCAACATCATCAACCTTAAAAACCTCTGGCCAAGACACCTTGCCTGACTACAGCTTTGAATAAAAGGAATATTTCTACTTTCTTTTTGACAAAACGACGGTGAGGAAACAGGCTGTTTCTGACATAATGACGCAAAAAGGCTCACGGCTAGCTTAGCAGCAAAGAGGAAGAGCGTCAACGCTAGCAGCTCTCTTAGCGTAGATTAGAAATAACGAGCTGAAGAAAGCTATTAGTGGTTTAGTGATGTGATACTGTAAACAGCTTGAAACCTAAATAGTCAAATCTGACAGACTTGTACGTACATGCACCAGGAAGGAACTCGAGCCAAAATACAAAATCACACACACACACACACACACACACACAGATTGCAGCCTGTTGTGTCTGGCCCTGTGATGAGCTTCTGAAGGATGACAGAACAAACGGCCTGATTACCAAGTCCCTGTGTGCTCTGAAATCACCCTCCGTGATTCAATCGGGCCAGGATGAGTGTGTGTGTGTGTGTGTGTGTGTGTGTAACGATGAGGTCATGATGACAGAGGTCTGAAGAGCTCATGACAGAATGAAAGGGGTTCTGCAGCTCACCGTTACCTTAAGTAGTGACGGTCTCAATTTGTAATGAAATAAGTCTTCTTGTCAAGTGTGCAGAAAACCTTTTTAATTCCATACTTTTTTTCATTCGGAAACATTGGATGTGATGTGAACATGTGATAATAATGCTTTTAAAGGGAGAGAGAAGCGAGAGCCCAATCTGCAGTCCACTTGTGTGCTTCGGAGCATGCCCACTTCTCCAATAATGGCAGTGAAAGGTTAGAAGATGTGGAATATTAACTTTTATCTCCGTTGCCTTTTTCAGAGGGCGCCGACGTGCAATAAAAGACTCAAAAAAAAAAGGGCAAGGTAAGAACTCATGAGAAGAACTGATGCACACATATGAAGATGAAAGTGTTAGAGTGTGCCACACGGGTCCAAAACCACGTGGGAGTCTTTTTGTCCTTTAAACTTTTTTTTTTTTTTTTCTTTCTCTTGCATGCTTAACAAGCGAGGAAGATGGATCCTGTCCTTTGTGATGTCAGATGATGTGATGGCCCGTACGGCGACCGTCTATTTCACGCTTCAAAAGAGCCGTGTGCACACGCAGTCCAGTCAATGTTCAACAGCACCAGCACCGGCCAAGTGGAGCTGACAGTGCAGAAAAGGGGGAGGCTGGCTACAACATGACACACTGAACGCTGAGCTCCATTCGCTCTTTCTGCTGATGTAGATATTGAACAGGGGGGACACACACACAAAGATTAGCTCCATATGAAAGCTGGCTCACTAGCACTCGGCCCATGGGACAAACTTTTGCGAGTTCTCATGACACTGCCTCATCTGAGTGGCCAGAGAAGTGAAGAGTTGCGTACGTGCAGAAGTTGAACAGATTTGCCTCAAATCGCTGCTAATGAGAACAGGCATCTCTAACGTTTTAAAATTCAGAGAGGCTCCCCAGCATCACAGACAGTCGAAGCTTTAACGATGCATGACTTTAGGGTAAACAAGCCCAGAATTAGGCTCATTACATTCATGAAGCTGCGTGCTCCAAGTCAAGCTCAAAAACTAATGGCTACTAATCTTTTATATTTAATGGATTTGCCTCGCCACTCTTAACTCAGCATCCGCCTAAAGTTGTGCAGACATTTGACTAGTTCTGACTTTCACAGCACTTAATACTTTGTCGAAACATACGTTTTTTTACTCAATTATTCTTCTGTGTGGCCTTCATCACTTTGCACTTCAGATCTTTCAAAGAGAACGATGCCAGCAGTGATTATTTCTTCGATGTGCTGTGATTTTTGCAGCTGAATACTTAATTCAAGCTTCCTATTTGTCTGTTTTATGTTTCGCTTCTTATCAACACGGAAAGGAAAGGATGAAGAGCTCTGTTATCGTGATCTATTACAATGAGTTACCAAAACACTTCAGATTCTGTGTCACAAAGTCAATACCTGGACACAAGAGTGTGCTTTATGTCTACCAGTTATTTCTGTAGTGAAGGTGGTTCTATACTGTTCATTTTTCTGCACCGATGTGTCTCAAACGACTTCAGACATCTTGGGCACAAGATACAAAACATATTGAATGCGAGTGTGAATTATTGTGTGCCGCATCCTCAGCTGGTGAAAACAGTGTAAGAGACAGAAAAGACTGATTTCATGTGGTGAAGGAAGCTCGACGGCATCTTGCTGCAGAGTCGTGACGTATTGGCGGCTGAATTCGGATGTAAGCAATCACAAGGTAGAAGGCGGGACTTAACATTGGGGTGAATGTGATTGGATCGTTATCTTCGACACTGCTACGGCGATGTAATCGGTCAAAATGAGTCAACGCCTCCGAGTGCAGCAGGAGTCGTCAGACATTTGGAACGTTCTCCAGGAGAAGAAAAGAAAGTTGACTTTGATGTAAAAATAAAATCAGACAACATGTGATGAAATGATGCAGATAGTTGCAGATAAATAAACATTTAATGCAGGAATGTTGGCTAAAACTGGGAAATGTTTTTTTATTTATTTTTTTTTATTTATAATTTGATGGGGACTTTAAGCTGTCACGTAACTGACTGGAGAGGGACGATTTATATTAAAAACCCATGTAAATATCTTAAACTGTGGGTTCTTAGAAAAGTCATCCAGCAATAAAGAAAAACCTTCAGACCAGGAGAAAATGCATGTTGGACCTTATAACAGCAAACAGGACCTGAGATCAAAGGCAACGCACACTCAACGTAATGCAGGAGTCAGTTTAAAGCAGCCCAGAGTCATACGCCAAATCATAGAACAGATTAAGACTGTTTGACAGGAACTGGAGAAGGGACATAAAGGACAACACGTACTCACCTTGCTTACGAACATCCTCCACAGCAGCGATGAGCTCCTCCTTCAGGTCCTGGCTGTCCTTAGCGATCTGCTCCCCCTTTTCCAGAAAGTTCTGAGTCGCCTGCTCCACGGACACAGCCAGGACGTGAGCCTTCTTGGAGCGCCCCTTCTTCTTGCTGGACGGCCCTTTGTTGCTGGTGTTCACCAGGGTGGTCACCTTAAAAGGGAGAGGAGAGGTCATGTCACATGTCACTGAGACACATCCAGTCATTGAAAGCTGACGACGACGATGACGAAACGAAAGACTTTGTTTGAGGACAATAAAGCCAATACTCTTACTCCTCGAGTTGTCTGTGCAGACTTGTGTTTTCTGAATGATTCGAAAATAACGTTAGCGTTCAAACTTGTTGCGTTGTTAGCAAATATCAACAGCTGACAGCGGGGAAAACAAAGCCTTATTAAGAGATAAATCAACATTCAAATCTGTATCACACTGAAACAGATGCAGAGCTGTGTGCAGCTAGCTCCCAGTGATGCCAATGCAATTAAAAGATAACAATTCACTAATCCTTTTCTGTCTTTTGGTCTTTTATGAAAATGTATCCCTTAATGATGACACCAATATATTACTGTATGTTTTCACTTTTTAATCAACTTTGGGGGAATAATTGAAGGTACAGTAACAAATCTTTACTGTATTTTTTTTTTTTTTTTTTTTTTTTACTACTATCCTCAATATGGAGCTCTTGAGGCAGCTCTTTCCAAATGACACAGACGCATGTGCTTAAACGTTCATGGAATGAACCGGGGACATCGGCTCCTCGTCGAGGTAGCCAAACCGCTCAACCCTCGGCTGAACGAGGCGCGCTGTAAAGAACGGAAGCTTTCACTGTCCCTGTCAGGGCGAGAAGAATGAAAGTGAAAACCAGCCTGTGGAAATAACTCCCTTCAATCTCAGCTCTTCAGGAGGTAGCTGCTGCACAGAATCAATAGCCTGGTGTGGAACAGCATCCGACACAATGATCTCTTCATCTAATTCCAGCCTGCGTTTTCAGCTCTACTGTCTGTGATATGATATGTGGCACTTTACATTAGGAAAGCTGCCCTTAAAGAAACACTAATGTGTAAGACTCTCGGCCTGCAGCTAATGACTGATCTCCAGCCATCGATCATCGAAATGATTCATCCACTAATAGATAAACCTCACCAGCATTTACATTTAAAGTTAGCCCTGAAGCTACAAACCAATAAGTCTCTCTGAAGAAGGAAAGGTCAACACTTCTATTTGCTGCACTGAGGGTTGATGTTCTTAAAGGTGCAACACCAGCAGCCCAAATAATGCTACATTGTTGTTGTTGTTTTTTTGTTTTTTTTTTGGGGGGGGGGGTTTCTGTCGCTTGTCAGTTGCTGTTTTGCAAACGTAAAACTCTCAGCAGAGAAATTAAAGGTGCTCGGGGGCTCACTCCACTCAGAAAGTCAGCTCGGGAAATGTCCACACGTGGCATGAGAACATGCGAAATGTCGTCGATTATCGTCGACGTTGTTGCACCTCAAAGACGTGTTCAAAGCCAACACGACTCCACAGCTTGTTTTCAAATCACAAATGTCAGGAGAGCACTCAGCCCTGCGGGAGTCACACACACAAAAAAAGGTTCCTTACTAAAAGCTAAAAGCTTCTAGCGCTAAGTAGAAATCATACGCTAAGACCGTGCAAAGCTAAAGGTTGAGCAACATCATCATCACTCTGTCGTACTCAACAACAAAAAAAGTTGCCCTCGGGATCAATAAAGTGTCTATTTATCTATCTATGAAAATGTGCAACAACGTGGCTTCTTTTGCAAAATAATGTTTTGAATCAATCCATTTAAATTCAGTCGAGCTATAATTAAAAGTGTCATTACCGTCCGACCTCCCAGTGAAAGAGAAAATCTTTTGAAGTAATTATAAGAAAGAAATGAGAAAATGCTGCACATGAAAGTCACTCAGCCTACAGGACAGGCAACAGAAGAGAAGCAATTAAAGCTGCCTGTCAATAATTCATTAAAGGAAGGAATTATTTCCACTGCTTGCACGCTGGTGACACCTTTGCTGAACAGCGTGACAGCCGTCGGTCTGAGGACAGTGCGGAGGGCGCATGGACAGAATTGCTCATTACGCACTCAAGTCGGTGGTTCCTCTCAGAGTATTAGCCTGACAGCAGCTGACTCGGCACAATGGGGTGAAATGATTCGGTTATGGAATGAATCAGAGGTTTTCACTCTCTCTCTTTGCAAAAAAAAAGCAAAGAGCAAAGTTATGTCCTGTCTCAGCGACGCATGCTAAAGTGCTTCTAGAAAGACGCGCTCGCTCACGATGGAGCCAGGAATAGTTAGCGCTGACACACAAGAAGCGTGTGAACCTTTTCGGTCATTATGCCTTTTTTAAAGTGTGTTTGTCTCCAACAGTCATTCATAATGGAGTAACATGAAAGCTAGAATCTGTATTCAGCGCTGCCCCGAGAAGTGACTCTGGTACATCTGTTTACAATCAGCTCCTCTGCTTAGCGTCACCTCGTTCAGCTGGATGAGCGCTTATTATGAAGTGCAACCGTGTGTTCATTTCAATCTCACTTCGCCCAATCGATAACTCATCATTATATTTACACTTGAAAGCACACACCAACCTTCTCACTCCACCTTACACACACACACACACACACACACACACACACACCGGCTGGATTCCCTTTTGTAAAAGCACAGATGTAGCACCTACGTCAGACACACAACAAAGCGAGCGCAATCAATCACGCGACAGACCCCCGGCGCACAAAAGAAGGCCGACTCTCTATTCTTTCAAGTTCTAGCTCACGGACCGCGCTGAGAAATCTTCTGATTGTTGTTCAGCTGGTAAATCAACAGCGCGCTTGCTGTGTCCAGGCTCATTCAGAAGCAGCTAGCGATGCAGAAGTCAGATTTCCTGAGGGGGCAGGTCCTTCATTATAACATCACAATAGCTTGCTCCGTGTATTAACACCGCCATGCTTCTGTAATAAAAACCAACAGTCTTGGCTGGCTTGTCACAGAGTCCACAATTCGAGTCACTTTAAGCCTTGCGACAGGAAATTAGTTTGTGACACATTGATTTTTTTTCTTCTTCTTCTTCTCCCCGTCAGCATAAAAATGACTTCAAGTTCCATACAACGCAAAAGTGTTGACTCCAAAAGCTGCACGAGTTGTCCGACCAAACATTTGCGTGTGGTTGATGACTAACATGCAATATGAAAAAAAGAAGACAATCCACTTTCTGTTGGTCTGGTTTCTGTAGCGTTTGATCAACAGAGAGAAGAGGAGGCACATTATGTGAGGAAGGAACTCAGTAAGCTATATCAGTGGCAGGCTGAGAATGTGACTTCATCTTGTTTACAACAAACACTGGGCAAGTGGTCAAGAAGGCGAAGAAAGAGAAGCAAAGCACTGAGAGCTGAAGAACAGGATGCTTGGTACAGGGGTGACTTCATGCTTGATACGTCTTTTACTGCACGTGTAGTAAAGATCACTATTTGGTTTCCTTTCACTTCCTCACTTTTCCTACTCTGCTTCCCTTTAGTACACTTCCTGGTTCCTTGCCTCCCCCTTGATTGGTTGCTGTTTGCACCCAGTCACTGATTAGTCAGATAGAATTCCCCTGTTCACTGCTGAAGAACAAACATCCCACGTGTGTTTTCTGTTCCCCCTCGTCATTGAACTTACTTGGACTTTAATAGACCTGTTCACCTTTCACTCAAGCCTCCTGATTGGATTTAGGCGTTCTGACCCGATGCCCACAGTGATAGCCTCCCATCCTTCCCTAACGACATGATTACATTATGCTTCATAAGATCCTAACAAGGTTTGTGGCTCGAGAAGTGGCGTGTCGGGAGGTGGCCGCCTTGCGTTCATGAAAAGACGATTTGAGTTGGTTGAGCGCTGAGCGGAGCTGCGATCACGTCAAAGTGTTTGCCGTGCACTTGGTCCCTCACGTTGGCAGTACATCCTTGAGCTGTTCTACAATCAAACAGAGAAATAATCCGGACTAATGACATCCAGAGGTCTGCTGGGCAAAGCATAACACTGTAGAGCGGCTGCCAACAGCTGGCAGCAGACACCGTGGAGGAAACGATGTCAATACGTCTGAATGAATATGGATGAACGATTGGTCTTCCGGCCACATTCCTGTTAGTTAATTTATGTTTAAGGGTCTGTCCATTATACCAGCACATGACTGATCATGTGACCTGTGTGGCTTCTTTTTTTTACTGTAAGACTTGGATAACTGATTTCAGCCTCGGAGAACGTTCTCGTGTCTTTACAGAGCGAGCTTTTCAGACACATTTACTGTCATCACATCACAAAAGGAGATGCTAGTCCAAGGTGATGCTGTCTGTCTGTTCTGTCGCGGCAAAGTATTTCCTGAAGCGTTTGCTCGAGGTTGACGTTCAAGTTCATGGGAGTCCTCTGCGCCTCCTGAGTGAACTTTGTTGTCATTGAGAGATCTCCCTCCGTCTTACCTTTCGCGACTCTCCCAAGGAAAAGAACAGGAGCACTTGAACCGCTCATTTATTCATTAACAATGGACTGGGTGGTGAAATGCGCCGAGATAAGAGTGCGCCATGTGTCACGCGGCTTTCCACCGGCACCGACTCAGTCAAGTCAAAGCGTGTTGACGTTCTGTTCTGCAACAGTGACTCAAAGAGCTTGATGTATATTTAATTATGCCTGCAATAACCTCACACAGCAGGCACTGATGCTGCTTCAATGTAATCTACCTCTGTACAGATTTTAGTGTGCTATTTAATACAACAAAAAAAAAAAAACCCTCCTGCTGTCTTTGCCCGAGTGTGCTCGGCTGAATATCTTCAGACAGCATTAACTATATTAACAATGGCTCTGTTATATTCGAGTGTCAGGCTGAGTCATGACGGTGAAGCGGTGAGCCAGCACAGTATCAGGACCCTGGACTCAGAGCAGACAGCATTTCATTTTGTTTTATACACTTCTGCTTTCCTTCAGAGGCGTGCCAAATTGTCTTCCGCGAGTAATGCATGTCAGGGTAGCTGTAGGTTGGGCCCCCAGAATTCAGCTCGCCTTCATCAACGGTTATAGCAATGCACATACACATTCTGGGCACCAATGATTTAATAATAATAATAATAATTTACACTTTATTAATCCCACGAGGGGAAATTCGGTTTACACTCTGTCTAACACACACATAGGCCGAGATACACACTCATGCACAAACAGGGTTCTAGTGACATGCATTAATGGAGAGGTCTCAGAGTGAGGGGGCTGCCCACAGCGAGCGCTCCAGAGCAGTTTTGGGGTTCGGTGCCTTGCTCAGGGGCACCTCGGCAGTGCTCAGGAAATGGACAGGCACCTCTCCAGTTACCAGACCAGTTTCCGGACTTGGTCCGTGCCGGGACTTGAACCGGCGACCCTCCCTACAGACTGAGCTAAAGCCCCGTTTGGCTTTTTCTTGACAGATGCTGCAACATAAACGTTCAGCATTTGTTCATCATTTTTTTCAGTGAGTCTTTACATTATCTCACACAGTGTGCCTGTTTACCTGGGTTTCAATTACAAGGAATGCTTCGGAGTTGAAATGAAGTTGTTCAAGCGAGCCGAGCTTCACAGTCGGCTGTGCACTTGAAAAAGCACCGACTGTGAAGAATTGTGAAGAAGAACCGACATAAACAGGCAGCAGAGTTAACACTGATTAGATGAAGCGTGGAAATCTAATTTAACAGACATCCCTGCGAGGGACAAACATGGCGGAGAGGGGAGACGGCGCTTTTGTTTCAGGCTGAATGACGTTGCATTTCGAGGTCCTTAGACACCGCAGCTTTACGCTGTGGCTGCTGAGCCATCCAACTCTAATCAGTGCTGTGTCACAGAGACGGCGTATGACAAATAGCGGGGCTGCTTCACTTTGGAAACTGATTTGGCAAAGACAGCCGTGGAGTTCATACTCGGCAGATCAAGGGAACAGGGGAAGAATGTTCAAGATTTGACGTGAGCCTCAAACGCAGGACGTAACCCTTTTATGATACACAAGCTCATCGTTGCATCTGAGCGTCTGAGGAACATTGCTTAGGTCAGACCTTTTTCATAATGAATAGATGAACATTTTAATTCCTACTTATGAAGCAGTAATAACTATTCTTACACTTATGTGTCCCATCCTGTTTTTATTCCCCTGAGAAACGTTATTCTCTCGTATTCATTTTACCTTACTGATCTCCTTACTGATTGGAATTGATTGATATTGATAATTAGACTCAAGTTGAATATCTATCTCCCTCAACACGGCTGTGCCACTTGATAAGGCATGTGTCATTGACGCAAAGTTGTACCCCTCTTCTTGAATCTGGTTTAAACGTAAACGTTTTCATTTATTTAATATTCACAGGCAGTAATGTTCCTGTTGACGGCTCTACGACTGAATCTTTTGGATGCACCGTTTGCATCCGTTGAAGCAAATGATTAGGAAGTATCACACATGTGGGGATGGGATCGATTCAAAAAGGATCATGAACAAGGTTCACAGGAAATAAGTACTTGGACTTTTCCAATGAGGAGGATTTTTATTTGTTCTAGTGTTAAACAGATTGCAAGCAGAGTTTAATTCAAATCCTTTTTAATCATAAACCATCATCAGACCTCAAACACTTCCTTTACCGCTGTCCCCCTGTGTGGACTATCATTCCCATTAGCGATAGAGCAGATCCAACCTGTTTTTGTTTTCTTTCAACCTTCGGAGGCTCCTGGAGCACAACCAAAACCTTCAACACAAAAAGTCTGAATCCTTCGATACTTATTGAAAGTACCAAGTAAGAACTGAGCAGAAATAAAAACTAATCAAGTAGACCCCTGAAGGGAGGGAGAGGAGGTGGAAAACCAAAAAGTTTGCAAAAAAAGAAATGAAGTAGGCCACAGTAATGTTTGCCGAGTGCATCCAAATGTGGCCTAATACGAAACAAAATAAATTCAGCGTCTAGGAAAAGGCAGCCGTGCCCTTTTCTGCCAGCTGGTAATTGGCCCTGAGCAAGCTCATTTATCCCGTGTATTAGCAGCGGGGGTTTATGCAAGACCACACAGGGGTTATTTCCATACAGCCGCTTGTTATGTCATTCTCTCAGCCTCAGACTTGCACACTCAGATACCATAAGTTCAGACTGAGTCGACTGCTGGCTTAAATATTCTATGAATAACTTGTACAGGGCTGAATTACATTTTTCGTTACTCTTCAAAGAATTAGCGTTTTTGGCAGGGCATTTTTAATGTTCCAACGTTACATTACAAATGATGCCTAAAGGCAAACACGATTATTTCAGGAGACACAGACATTGTAATGTTCCTTCTTGCTATTTATATATATATATATATATAGAGAGAGAGAGAGAGAGAGAGAGAGAGCGTTAAAAAATGTGATTACACAAGATAAATGCAATGTCTTCCTTGTACATCAATGTAAATTTCAATCCGACTATTAATTATTTAGATCTTTAAAGATGGAGTCAGCAGCTGTTTTGAAAAGGAATGCCTCACTGTGTGGTGGTGACTGTGTCTGCAGAGAGCCTGCATGTCCTCAGCCTGGTTATGGATGTTTTATGTGGCTTGGTTGACTCTGGACGTTTCTGCCTGGGCATTGGATGTGTTTTCCCCGGCCAATGACAGTGTGCAGGTGAGTTTTTAGAGTGGATGCAATTATGCGATTGGACATCTTTCAGACCAGTGAATGTTGTCTCCTCTGACGTCAAGTCAAACGAGAGAGAATATCATCACAGTCAGGGGAAACGCCAAAGCGGATAGAGCTCGTTCCAAAACGAGAGTGAACCTTGAGTTGGCTTCCGCCTGCAGACGTAGAGTTGGCCTGCTTTCTGTTAGGCAGGTCGCTGCCAGACACTGGCAATTAGCTTGTGCTAGCTTGCTAATTTATTGGCTTTGTGCAGTATGTTATATTCTCAGGTCGCAGTAAACGTACAGCCTCAGTTCTGCGGTGGGCACGCGCTCCTTTAAAGTTATGATTCCAAGCCACAACAAACGTTTTTCATTTGGCTTTGCATCCTTGTTGCCAGTTAAATAAGCTAAGAACATGACAGCTTATCAAAGGCACAACAAATTAAACTTTAGCCTAAGCCCTTTGGTCATAAACTGTTAGATTGTCGTTTCTTTTTTCTATGTTTATCTCTCATTGTTTTTGACCCAATAAACAGAAACATACATACATTGTACATTTCTACTGACTCTGCCTTTAAGTGGTTTTCTGATTTGGGGTTAAGTGTCTTGCCGAAGGACACATGGGACATGTTGCTCGCAGGAGCTGGGGATCGAACCCTCGACCTTCCGGTTTGAGAGACAAGGACTTTAACCACTGAGCCGTAAACAAGAAAGTGAGGACTTTAAGTGTGGATGAAATAAAAGCAGCATGACGTGCTGCAGGTCAGTCGACACATGCAAAGGTTGTATTGTTCAGCCCTATAGGAAGCTCTGAATGACCGCCACAGGATACATGAGAGTGTGTAGTAGCTCTATCAGGTCACGACTCACTAGTGAACTGGTTTGTGTTAGGATGACGACAGGCAGTGACTCATCAAGCGCAGTCTTTACACGTGTGTGAAGAGTGAACTGTAGAATCCTCCTCAGCAGATTGGTGACGATTATGAACGATCACACCTAGGTGATGAGATGAGGAACATAAGAGTTAAAAGAGAGGATGGGTTAAATGATGAGTGTGAAGCTGTAAAGATGCTGCAACAGAATTAAATATTTAATGGTCAGCGAACTGGAGAGACAGACTCGGGGCTAAATGTGTGCTGCCTGGTGAGGCGGGATTCAAGCGTCTGTGTGAACACTTGAAGGGAAACACACACACTGGACAGTTTGGGTCGTGAATTTTTTTTTTTTTCTGGGCTTGACCACAGGAGCCCTCCGCACAGAATGATCAGTAATGCTACATTACATACTGTGGATCCCCAGGGGCCACGTGTAAAGTTTTTGTATAGTTGCACTGTCGTTATTTGCTGCTCTGTGTGCCCTAAATTGCACCCCGGGGACAAATAAAGTTTTTTGAATTGAATTGAATTGAATTGAATTTAAGTGTGTTCAGGAAGAATCTGCTGCACCTTTCAGAACATTAAACGTAATCCATGTTTCCAAAAAAAAAAAAAGCAAAAAAGACATTTTTTTTTTACTCATCTGTTTTCTTGGGCAAACTCAGCGTGATATGGAAACTTCAATGTAGATAGAAGACTACATGAAGTGTAGTCAAATGACATGACGATGCTGGTTTGATTAACTCAAATGGAAGCGCGCTAATGACCGTTTATCACGTGTTTGTAAAATACTCCAACATGGGAGCGGGTCGACCTCTAATGACGAGGAGGAGTTTGGAGATGTGTGGGAGTGTTTACAACACGTTTCGCTCCATAAATAATGCATCGGTGTGTAACGGCCTTATATTATGTAAGGATGGCTGCTGGAGGCGTTTTTTCCAAAGCCGTCGCTGTTATTGTTTGTTTTCTTTGACGCTGATGCAGAAGGCACGAGTCTTTATGCGTCGTTTGTTTTTGTGTACACAGCGTTCATTCTGTTCTTATACGTCCTCTTGACATTAATATGTAGCCTTGTATGAAAACAGATGATTAAGCCTGTGTGTTAAATCCTCTTTGGCTAATGGTTGGATTTAGGCTCTAGCCTGTGAATACACTGACATCATGAAGATATTTGAATCTGAATGAGTTTCTGCAGCGCAGGGTTCGAGTCTTAAATCCCTCAGGTGTTGCAGTACTTCTGCTTTTCCTTTGGAGTAATAACACTTCTCATAGGTTCCAACATAACACAACCTGTATACACTTAGTATACACACACATGTCCCCCCCGTGTGTGTTAGCAGTGAGACCTCAGGGGCAAAGGGATTAAGATGAGAATAAACAGAACATCTTTTAATCCTTATTTAAAAATCTATGATACCTGCCAGCTGAACAGATTCAGCGCTTGTCGTGCTCCCAAGTACAAATACATATTTCCAGGCACATTTTGGATATGCTGAATATCGCACTGAACATGTGTGGACAGCTGATTACAGTTTATGTGGATGACTGGAAATGTCCGAGTCAGACTTCTCCCAAAAGACACTTTATTTTTTTTATTTTTTATTTTTCCCAGATGTTCCAGAAGATTGATTGTTTAAAGAGGAAGACATGCAGAACAGACACGGTCACTGAGCACGAGTGACACGGGACCACAGAGGCCCGACGGGAGCAAATCCACACAAAAATAAAAAATTGCTTGGCCACACTTCAGCGGGCATAAGAGCGCATCTGCAAAGGACTCTCATGCTGAAGGGAGATTGCGAAATCAAAATGTGCAAAGATTGTTTTTTTTCACAAGTCATGCATTTTGAGCTCGTGAGATTAATCCGTTTTCTTTTTCTTTTCTTTTTTCTTTTTTATGCCATGGACACTCTGGGGATATAGCTAACATGTTCTCTGCAGTCACAACAGGCTACTTCTGTCATCAGACATCCTGAATTTACCCCCCACACTGCCAATGCAAAACTGTAAAGACTTCAACACAGCTCTTTTTACCAAACCTCAACACTTTCTGCAAACAAAGGGAGCAAATAAAAGAGCAAAAAAAATCCCTGTGAAATTGGAAAATTGCTCCTAAGTCTATTAATAGTCCACATCTACAAGTACCTGCTCAGGATACGTATCAGAGTTAAGAGCATATTCTTTTATTTGCTTATGTGCCTTAAGGATCAAAGACTCTTAAAACAGCCGTGTCATGATAAAACGTGTGTCCGCGATACTTTCAGGAGGCAAACAGGACAGAGAGAGTGGCAGTGATGGGAGCTCCTAACGTGAGCTCATCTTGTTGTGTAGTGAGGGAGAAGTGAGGATTCCTTTAAGTGCACATCATTCAGAAAACTTTCACAGCGGTACGCCACTACTCCCGCACCCTGTTCCTCAAAGTCGAGAGGCAAAAAAAGAGCGTCGCTGGATTCATCGTGTTTGTCGCCACCCAGCGCCGTTTATTTCTCACATGGTCGTCGTCGTCAGCAGCAGCATCAGTCATTTCTCTGCCAGAATCCATGAGTTCAATCCTTATTTTTAAAACCTGCTCAAATACGCAAGAGTTCTGATGGATCTTAAGTATTTGCACATCAGTGAGCGGTGGAGTGTTGTGCTGCAATCATACAAAACAAAACCCGTCGCAGGGAGAGAAAAAAAAATAAAGTGTCAAGCCGCCACCACAGCCTTAACAAAGAGACTGTATTTTACCTCTCTGTAACAGACATGAACGAGGATTAGTTGAACGTTGGACGCGACACATGTAAGCCCTGCGTCTGTTTGACGAAACCCGATTCAGTTTGATGTCAACGATGTCCTTCAAAGGAAACGCGCAGGGAGGAAAGCGTTCACAGGTGACACAGAGGCGATTATGCCGCAGCAGAGAGGAGGCTAACCTTTCCTTCAGGCCTAAGGAGTTGTTGTGCCTTGCCCTCCCATTTCATTGCTGATCAATAGCATTAAATGCCATGCGGCCTTTCCTCTCCAGAGCGGCGGCCGGGGCGCCGTCCGCTCAGTGGTAAATCCCCGAGGCTCTGCGTAACCATTCAATTTTCCGCCTTCAGCCTCTGAGACTCTTATCCTGGGAATAAAAAAAAAATGCACTTTAACTGTCTAACATTAAGAGGGGAAAGGAATTGTGCAACGCGTGTGCACGTGCAGTCAACTGCACAGGCATGATTAGACAGTCCCCAAAGGTTTCTGTTGACCTCTGACATCCTCCTACAGTAAGTGATACACCTACAGCCCAGTGTTAAATAATAGATGAGGCCGTTTATGCTCATGTGTAAAGTGCATAATGTGTGTAAAAGCTCAGGGGGGACCAAGAGGAGGGCCTCTTCATTTTTCCAAGTGGCTGAATCAATCAGTTCACATTGCTAGGGACAATATAGCAACCAAACCCGTGTGCACAAGGTGGCTGCTTTGATGGCTTCAGGCTACATGGGGGGGTTGGGGGGGGCCACTACTGAGTGTCTAATCGCCTGCAAAATGTACATCTACTGCCATACAAATCCATTCTGCTGTACGCACCTGTGACAGCACTGCAGCCCGGACCAAGGAGCTCTGCAAAGCTGCGTACGAAAGAAAACGGTTGGAATTTTGACGCCTGTGTCTAAGCTGCACTTTGTCTCCTATCCTGCCGTTTAAGGTATCTTTTTTTTGAAAAATGAACATGTGCTTAAGTACACAGGAGTGAGGATTAGACGGCATTAACATTGATTCTTGAATCAGCACCTGGCTATCAGGGAAAAAAAAGGATTTAAGCAGACACTGGCGGGTTTGTCAAGCTCCGACATCCAGGACCAAGCTGCCTCATTCAGATTACGGTAACCATTATAACACAAAGCCCTAGGAAGCACGGCTAAGTTTGAAATAGTATTGAATTTTGCAGGAGATGGATAGGAAGAAAAAAGGATTTAACATCAAACTGGTCATTTTATTATTATTATTTTTTTTATTTTTTTTTTATTTTTTTAAAGTTATGATAAAACTAAAAGCATTTTCCGAAGACTACCTTCACACTATTCAGCCTTCTACACAAGAATGGGTAAGTGGACGAGTTAATGTGACCACTCGTGAAAGGTCACTCACGATGGACACACATTACAGAAGAAAGCAGAGCAGGTTGAATTAGTGTCTGTGTGTGCCATAATGACTCTCACATTTTGAAAGGTGAACTTCTAAGAACAGCATTCATTCATTGAGCTCCGAGAGCCAAACACACACTCAGGCTCCACGCAACGTTTCCTCATTAGCCTGTGTTCCCATACTCCGTTTGATCCTCCCACATCTTCATTATCATTCTCACCAAGAAATACTTTTTTTTTTTTTTTTTTTTACACTATCACTGGGGTTATTTCTGAGGCATGACAGGACTGATTTTTGGATACATGGTCAATCGAGCTGAGTGGAGTGGGTTAATATATTCTGGCGATCGTTTTCAGGTGGCCGTGCTTTAAACCACTCGATGGTTTTTAAGGGCAATTGCACAGCCATTTGGAAAAACTCCTTCCACAGAGCCTTATGCAAGAGCCAAACTCTGAATCCAAATGTTAGCTGGAGCACATTGTTCTCTGTCCAAAGAGTAATGAGTGTTCCTGAGAAATAAGGAGGAGGAAACACAGAAATAAACCAACGTGTTTGGATGCCAGGACCAAACCTGAAAATACCATTTATCAAGGGTGTGGAAACAAGGAGGTATTATTTATCCTTGGTCAACCAATAAAAGAAAAACAAAGCAGCAACAGTAAAAAAAAATTAAACTGTAAAACGCTTTACCTCCATTTATAATATGGATATGAGACATTTTGGAAAGTCTGTCAAATGTCTTTTTTTCTATCTTCCCCATTTGGCTTCTGTTTCATTTCTGCATGACATGCCTCCAGGTTTTCACTTAATCTTCCCAACAAACTGCAGAATATAAGCCATCATAAATGCTGTTAACTTCAAAGACAAACCACATAAAAGCTTCTTTTTTTTTTTCCTCAAATGTTATTCTGAAATGGCTTCAAGAGAGACCGAGAAAAAAAAAAAAAAAAGAAATCAGTGCAGCAATCCTCTGAAATATTGGCTTCAAGGAGAAAACAAGACGAAGGTTTGGGCTGATACTGGAGCAGCAGCAGAGGACGTGATAGCTTCAGTACATCGCTAACTTGTTTCCCAAGCATCAGGCCACCCATGGGCGCTTAATTACAACTCCAGTGGCACCCTCAGCATGTGATCTCTGCACCACAGTGTCTTTCACTGTAACCTTCATCCCCTTCCCTGTATCCATGTTCCGGTCACGCCACAGTCCTGAGTAACATTTAGCACACATCATAGTACGTAATTGCCAATGAGCTTGTTGATGAACTGCTTCAACCCTGCAGCAAACCTCCCCTGTGATATCACCTTTAACTTCACTACCGATGCATGACGACCTCCAGCTAAATACAGATTACTCAGGTTGCCTTCCAGGAGCAACAGAGCGCGCCCGCACCTCTGCATCGTTTAGGTTTTTTTTCAGACTTGCCTCAGTGAAAAGCAAAGAAGCCAAAGTTTTATTTCAGTGGTTGAGAAGTGAAGAACAAGAGGAGAGGAGTCAAAGGTTTCCTCATTGGTAAGACAAAAAATGTAGATATTGTACAATGTTTCTGCACCAGCTCATGGAGCGCTCCTAGCACTAGTGTTGGTGCCTTGCCCTAGAGCACATTGACAGTCCCTCTGGCATCTGTCTGGCTACCAGTCCACTGCCGCCGCACGGAGTGTACTGTAACTGTAAAAATGCATTCATTTGGACAAAGTGCTGTTAGCGCCTTTTTAGATGCATTCACTGTAGAAGTGTGCAGTTATGGGTTGCTACTAGCAACAGATGTGGAACTGACTGCTGCAGGAAAAATGTTCGGATTGTGTTCAGAGTCAAACAGTTGGAAAATAATCGATTTTTCAGGTCATGGTCCGAAGCAAAGATTGAAGAAAAATGACAGGAAGATGTGGAGCTGGGAGTTATTCATCAGCCTTGTTTGACCTGCGTTAAACCGTATTCACTGAGTGACCTTGGTAGATCGGCCCATGGTTCTATTTATGCAGAACACCAGACACCAAAAAAAAAAAGTATTTCTTTTCAACATTTGTTTCTTTACACAAAAGCATGAGAGTTTAAGAGAAGTGCATTTGAAATTCTGGGTAAGGTCAGGGAAGTCTGGAGAATTGTTTTTTGTGAGAAAATCCAAAACTTCCACAAATCTTTTCAGAAGAAGCTTTAATCATTGAGCTCACACGGCGCTAAGTCAAATATGTGCAACATAATAAAAGGTTAGTACTTGATGAATTTAGTTCTTTTCAACCAAAGTTTTTCACACACCTTCGAAAATCTGAATAATGTTCATAATGTTTTTTTATATAAAACAGGATTAGTGTTTGAAAGCATCATTCGTACAGTGAGACGAAGGACAACTGTTACAAAATTACATATTTTAGTTGAAGCAAGTCAAATATTTCCATGAATCAGCTTGTCTGTCACATAATAAAATACAATATTATCATAACCCCGGTTCATGGGAATAAATGTCTGGAGGGAACAGAGGCAGACATGATGGCTCACTTAGAAAGTGTGCATTGTTCTATAAAAGAGAAGCAGACGTCCAGTTTGGGCTATCAGTCTCATTTAGATTAAATCTGTGCTGATCTTGCTCGCAGACAATCAGAATCTCAGATTATCTGTCTGCTTCTTTCCCTTTCATCCTCTCTCTCTCTCTCTCTCTCTCCCACAAACACACACACACACACACACACACAGAGTACAACGGAGCAGACCCCTGCTGGCTCCCTGTCAGAGCCCTTTGAAGATCTCAAATGGATCCGTTATATTCCACACAGGGATCGGCAGTGTGTGGCGATATGTCCAAATCGTATCAGTCAAGGGCTTCGCTATTTGAAAATGCGAAGAGTGTATTTGTGATGGCTTGCAGAATCTGGTGTCCTGCTTTAAAGGTTGCGCAGCTTTACGAGGCATGCAGCGTTGACCTTGGACTCTCCTCTGCTGCTCCCACAGCTCCGAGGCAGGAGACAGGTACTGTCCGACCAGTCTGTCGCTCGCCCCTTCTCGCTCTTTCTCTCTCGCTTATAAAGTTTGAATGCAGTTTCCCAGTGAACTTTATCGAAGTGCATAATGAAAATTGCAGCCTTGAAAGCTGCAAACTGAAGAGAGGAAGAGGAGAAAACAAATATACAAGCAGAAAACAGTGGGGGGGGGGGGGGGGGGGTGTTAAGTGTGTGGTTTATTCATCTCTCAAGTTCAAACCTCTTCTTGTGCACATCATTTGTGAAGGCCTTAGAGAAAGAAAGAGAGCCTTCACATTTGATTTTTTTTAACCTGAGAAGTTTTGAAAATGTGTGTCGAGTGTGGAGGATTTTGCTTTGGGTTTAAAAGGAGAATAGAAATAAATCATCTTTTCACTGAACAGAGGAAGAAGAAGAAAAAAAACACCTTAGCCAGATGAATACTTCAGTCTGTACTGTTTGTCCCTGTCGCTCTGAAAACTCAGCCTCATTCAGGATGAAAAACATCCAACAACCCAAAGGTTAACATTTTGTAAGAACTGTGACGTTAAAGCTCATGCCACAAACTTTCAATTTGGGATGATCTTGGCAAGCGGGATGTGCCTTTTTGTCGATTCTTCCCTGTAAATGAGTGATCGGCCAATTGAACAAAACATCTTCTGTTGCTTTATTTAACAGTCATGTGGATTACTTGTCAATCATCTCTGCATTAAAACACACTTTTTTAAGGCAGTCTGAGTCTTGTGTCTGACACTTACCCCACAGCAGGCATCAGTAATAATCTAAAGAGATGATCAGTCTTGTTTCTGATTGTCTGGTTGACATTTTGGGGTCATAAAGAGGCGTCAATATTAATTGAAGTCTGTTTCATAACCAGCTAAAAATTCCTCCCAGGTGCTTTGAAACAAACTGAAACCATGCTGTATCGTTATTAATAAAAGTTCACCCCCGCACAGTGTGAGTGCCTTCACAGACATGAACTATTCACACTGAGATCCTTTTGTTGGACCAGACTGTGAAAATGTTTTTTTCGGCTCTTAAAAGAGGAATTTTTGAATGGGTGTGTGACTTCTTTGCAGCCAGCCTCTAGTGGACAGTGGAGGAATTGCACGTGTTTCGCTCTTTCGCATTTGCTTCGTTTTTGAACACCGGAGGTTGCTGCTTTGTTTATTATTATTATTTCAATTTTCATTATTGCACTCTTAAACGTGTTCATTTTTTTGAGTTCCCATATAAAATATTGAAAGGATTGTTCGCATGTCACATTTGGCGAAGCACAGGCAGAATCCCAAACAGCTGCCTCAGTCTCAGGATTCTAAACTATATGTTGGCTCGCTGTCAAGCCTTACTGAGAAATTTAAATGAAACTGAGCTTTGATTTATTATTTAGAAACACCTGAGCTCGTGTTTATGTTCTAGGGTGAAGTTTCTGCAGTGAGTCTTATTATTAAACAAGTGTTAAATGTCAGATTGCATAAGCTGGGTGGAAGGACAATGAGGATGATTTAAAAAAAAAAAGGCACCAAAGGCAAGCAGGATTCTTTTTGGATTTCTCAACAAAGAGGGAAGTTTGTGCTTGTAGGAATAGACTGGTATAGTTTTGAGTCCTAAAACCAGGAAGTGAGTTAGCATTTTAGTGCCATAGCTTCCTAACTCTAAAAGTCAAAGTGGATTTTGAATGGGTTTGTGGTTAGACGCCTGAAATAAGGTCTGTGGTTAACACAAGCTGAAGAGATGTTTAACGTTTTGTTAGATAGAAATAAACTACGTTAGCTAAGACCCCCACTTGTGAATTTTAAAGGTTTTTACGCAAACTTTAAACGACGGTTGCTTTTAACTTCTCTCGGCTGCATTAACTCTTCAAACTTTATATAAATGATTTTCATCTGTAAAGATTATCCCGCTGAACAAAACAGCTACGCATCAGAAACGTGAGTTTGACACAGAGCTTATTTTCTGTCCAAATCCAAAAATTCCATAGGCGAATTTTCGTAGGAACAACTTGCGGCATTTTTTCGGGTTGCCAAAAATACGTCATCACTATACTCGTTGATCAAATAACAAGGGTTAAGATGTGGTGCGTTTTCTAGGGTAGAGAAAACAGAGAGAACACAGACAACAGGCAGCTGTGTATGGCTCCTGTTCAGAACCCTGAGGCGAGCCATATGCTGACATAGCAAGGTGTCAGAAGATACAGCTTGAAGACAGATGAAAGTGTGTTTCACAAGATCCAGTAGTGACCCCACGGCACTGGCAGAGGTAATGAGCTGACAGAAACTAACAGTGGGCACTCTGCATAATGACACGGCTGTCATCATAATCATACAACTGTGCGAAAATGAAGTACGACTTATCATCACCCTTCTCCAGTTATCATTTCAAATCCTCATTTTAACTGTGGGCGCGTGCGCCTCTCAACTGACACTGGCTGCACTGAGAGTGATGTCACATGCCCAATATTACTGAAAAGAAATGAAACACAGAATAAAAGAAGAGAAGATCGGTACGCTGACATTCTGACTGGAGCTTGAAAGGAGTCGAGAGCCCTCGAGATTCAAATAGCTGATTTAAGTGAGGAATGAATGAAGAGTCCCAGCTGCAATCTTTTCAATTAAAATGTGAAGATAATGTGACCATGACTGCTATACTTCACCCTTTGTTTTCTAAGAGAATACTCAGAAATCAAAGAGAGAAGGAGCTTTGACACGATTTCAGAGCAACGCTAGGAAAAAAAAAAACCAACAAGCCCAGTCTTTTGACAGAATTCTCCATTTAAAGGAAAAGAAAAAGAAATGTCATGTCGACATTACACGACCGGTCCGACTCTGGTCCAGGTCCCAAAGACAAAATGCAGTAATGCATGGTGAACAGGACATTATTATGTAGAACTAATTTTTTTTTATGTGAAACAGAGAAAGTAGCTGATGTAGAGGGTCCCAATATCAGGAGAGGCAGATGGACAGACTCAGGAAATAGATAAGGGTTGTCAGATGGGTCACATGTTCTATAAAATGATGCTCTGGATGGAAAAGAGCAGAATCTAATTTCATTCATGGAGGACAAATTAGAATCAGGTTTATCAACACAAATTGAATCATCTTATATTGTATATAAGATGATATAACTTCTTCTGCCACTTCTGAGGCAATTGCTGGAAAGATGACAAGATATTGTATATATATCATGGAGTCTTCATTATTGCAAACTTATTAAGATTGGAAACTCAAGCTTCAAACTGAAACGACTCAACTTCCGTATATATCTTTAAAGTGTAAATGTTGTTGAGGTAAATAGCATCTTGGAAATTAAATTGCACTTTGATGAGATGTCAGTGTTTTCCAGCTGTCCAATCAAATTCCTTTTTTCTCCCGGGGTTCAAAGCCTCTCAGAAATGTCATCCATGTTTCCACGAGGGAAAAAGAAGAGTACAGACAGCTGAGGACTTCATGCAGCTTTTTACACAGTTTCAGTACTTGGCCTTCAAAAACTATAACAAAAGATGTGCGAGACTAATTTCTTCAGTGAAGATAAGAGCTGGGCATCATCTCATCATGGGCCTGTGACTGTGTCCACTCTTCTATTTTTGTACTGGCAACAGCCTCAGCTGTGTTTTGCTCACAACACTTCCAGTTGAAAACCTCAGCAAAGTGCAACTTTTGTCACGCTCGCCACTTTCCCTCATTGACCAATCCGAATCAAGAAGGGTGTGGCTTCTGTTTTCACTCTTTGAAACAACCATTTTCAAGTGAGAAACTAATCCGACTCGTCTTTTTGACTTCTCAGTTTCTAATGCCTCGATTCACTCTCCTGAACTACTCTACATACTGGTTATGTGTTCTTGGGTGTGAAATCCTTTAATAACAGCAGATATAAAACACACAGAGTAATTCAAAACACAGGAAGCGGACATACCGTGAGCCAACTTTTATAACCCAACAAAAGTCAGCACCAGTGGGGAGAGCTCTCAAATGTTTTTTAGTGCTGCTAGCTAATAAGAAAAAAGAAAGGGATTATTGGACACAGGCCCTTAATCTGAAAAAGGATGTATGTCTGAAATGAATGTTGGAGATAACCCAAAGTTATTGTAAGGAGCCATTATTTTATTTAACATTTTCCTTATAGAGTAAGTTGCTACTTTTTATAATATGCTCTCGCTATATCCTGAATGTAAGTCGACACTTAAAAGAAAAGGAAAGTGGCCAAAATGACCCAACATCTGGATGTGCTGGTCCAACATCTGGATGTGCTGGTCTATGCTTTCAATGAAGGGAACTATATATCCCTTCTTGCCTCCAAAAAGTGTCTGTTTAAGGTCCAGGCCTCCTCCTTTTTTCACTAGCTTTAATGGATTATGACAGTGATGCAGCGTGAAGCCTTAATCCTCTTGCTGCCGTAGTCTCCCCTCCCTTCATGTTAAGCCCCTTGACTAGAGCATGTGTGTGTATGTGTGTCAGCTTCTAACTCGCATAAAGAGCCAAACTTTGGGTGATGTACTAAAAAAAAAACAAAGCGGATGAAAGCATCCCCTGCTGTCGGCCGACTCTGCCCTTCAGGTGTCTGGCTCGGCCATCACCAATCTGGGAGGTCCATTATGTCGACATGCCAAAGAAATAAAGCGTTTCACTTTAATACCGAGGGGCTGCATTGACAGCTGTACTTTTTCCCTCTGACGTCTTTTCTACCAGGAATGCAGGATATGCACAATCCTCAGCACACACACACACACACACACACACACACACACACACACCCAAAGCAGAGAACTGCGAGTCAGAATTATATTTGAAGGACTCCTCCCAACTCTAAAAAAAATAAATAAACGATGACCCCTAACATCAAACATCATTTCGTGAACCAAGATTCACCAACTAAGGTTTGCATGAGAACTCACCATGACTGAATCAGTATCAAAAGTCACCGTGGGAATGAGAGATGCATTCAGTAAGGAAACCATAACTAGGACACGACTTGAAAGCGCTCTCTACTCCGGTCAATTGGAGCACGGACGCTCTTCCCTGCATCACAGGATGGCAAAATGTCATGTCAATGTCCAAACATCCCCAAAGTAGAAATCCCATCCAGGAGGCGGAATTAAGGCTCAGAGATTTGGGTGAGGGATCGACTTTGTATTTGTACAAGAGGTCCTGATGTCATCTTTTAATAACTCGTACTTTTTCTCGTCTTCACTTCTGTACATCTGATTCACAATTGAGAGTGAGCTACATGAACAGACGAAAATGATGTATTGTGAGTCTTAACATGCTAAAACCTGATATGGGCCCTTATATTACGATTTGGAAAACTACTAATAGAAGGATTTAGACACAGACATTGGCAAGAAAAGTCTAGCACTATAATCCCCTTTAAGAACAAGTCAACAGTCCTTAAATATGCTCAGAGTTTTAAAGTGAAATGAGTCATCCTGTAGAAAAAAAACTCAGCCCGTTAAAGTGAATACTTTTATGACGTGATCTTTACTGAACATCAAAGACTGGATGCTACTTTACTGCTGTGCCAGTTCAAAGTGCTGTGTACACAGTGATGAGACTGAACAGCACAAGTGTTTGTTAGTTGTGTTTAGAGTCAAGTCAACTTTATTTGTATAGCACATTTAAAAACAGCTTCAGCTGACCAAAGTGCTTCACGTGCAGTGCATAAAAAACAGAACGAAAGAAAAAAAAAAAAAAAAAAGACACACTCACACGTACATGCACAAGCATACAAATACACATACCTACATAAATAGACTTAAATGAATAATGCAAATATGGGGCCTGTTTCAACTGGTTTCAAAAGAAAGATTTTAAAGAGTTTGAAGTTTTGATTTGAATGAATTGAATGAGTTACTTTAAAGGTACAAAAGTGTAGCTTTAAAGTTCACCAAACAGGTTGCACGCCTTATGTTAAAGGACTTCATCACACCAACTAATGACTGTTCATTATGAATTTGTTTTTATTTTGTCACAGGGATAATGAGAATGTGTCTTAGTCAGTGGTGAATAAAAAGGGAGGGTCAATAAGCACAGCCGACAAAGCATTCATTACAAGATGAAAAGGAATGCATGAGCGAGAAGAGGAAGCAAAGGGTAAATAAACATACAGCAATGACACGCGGAAAAAAGATTCAGCTCGAGCTATATGTGTGTGTGAGAGAGAGAGAGAGAGGGAGAGAGAGAGAGAGAGAGAGAGAGAGAGAGAGAGAGCACAGAAATCATTAAAAAAAAGGTTTGACAAAAAAAAAAAGCTTTGAAGAAGCCTGCATACACCTCTCACCCTGAATATGTGAGTTGGATAGTTTTTATCTTGTTAGTATCTCCTGATGGGAAACCATTACAGGAGACACAGTGCGAGTTTTAGGATCAGTGAATTAAAGGAGACAATGAGAGTAGAAAAAAAAAGTATTGTATCAGCAGAACAAACATCAAAACACAGAATTGCAAGGTCTTTTTTTTTTTATTATTTTTTTTTTCGGCTTTTTCGAACCCGGCTTCCTGTTAGTGTATAAATGTGCTTTAGTTATGATGTTTGTAAATGAAATGGTAGACAAAGATGATGCATGCAAAATAAATGATGTACAGCTCCACTACACAGAAATAAAGAATCTATGATTCTGTTGGTTCAGATCATTATATGCACAGCACAGTCAAACTGATCTCTCTAAACTTTATTCCACTAGCACAGAATTATAAAATATAAATTCTAAAGAAATGTTTGATGTTACAGAACACTAAGCGAGGCGAGGCAAGTTTAATTATATAGCACATTTCAACAATGCAATTCAAAACGCTAGATGCACTCTGCTTGTTTTATAAAAGTAGTTTACATATGAGCATTGTTTCAAATAACAGAATTACTGAACGCTTTCTATGGACTTCATAGTGAGTAATGTTTGTCTTCATATTGTAAAGCCTTCTTACTGCCAGCCCTGTTGTTCTTTATTTATGTTGACCAAAAATAATGAGAAGAACTAAACAGCCAGTTTGAGTTGAGATTTGCATTCTGCATGTCCCAAAAGTCGAATACCATACCTTTCCACTTGGTCCATTAGAGGCTTTCTGTCCAGCTTGTTTGTGTGATTCTTCTTCACAATGTTTTCACACCAACTGCATTTTTTTAAACCCTGCCTCTGAATGCTACTGCTCTAAAATTCCCTCCCTAAAATATTGCTCATGTCTGCCATGAAAAAAACGTTTCATATATCAGAACCCTGCTGCCTTCATGCACTCAGTGCTACAGTCAGCCCTTCAGTATTATTAGCTATGGACATATACCCAGTTTACTGTAGCAGGGCTGAGAGAGACTTGGTCATGATGAATGAGCCTGCTATCTCCGGCAATGTCAGGGTGAGCCTGTTTGTCTAACCTCCTGAGGCGGCCCTTTATTCCATCCAAAAACACTGAATCACCCAAATTGACAGGAAAAACAATCACAGTGTGTTGTTCACATCTAAAAATGCTTCGCACTTCCGAGGCAATTGCTGGAAAGATGACAAACCATTGTTTGCGTTTGTGCTTATTCCCATAGGTGTTGCAGTGAATGCATTGTGTCGCAATATCATTTGTTTCTGCAGCATTGGGCTGTTACAGCGCAGTAGAGAAGAGGATGAATCACTGTTCTTTCTGTCATATCAATACATTGGGAAGCCAATAACAGGCTAGTTTAGTGAAAAGTAATAAGAGGAGGACAACATTTTCAAATTCAATCTCACTGCCAAGCAACTGCTCGTAGAACTCAGGTGTAACTGAGGGAAGATTTATCCGTCGACCAAGAAAATATCTGGATCTGAAATCAGTTCTTAGTGGGGAAAGATAAGCGCTCAGTCCAAGATTTCTCAACTAATTGCTGGTCACTGATTTCAATAGAAGGCATTAAGATGTCATGATTATTACACATCATTTTCAAAATAAGAGCTTCTTAGTATAACCAGACACATACTTTTCTGTGAAAGCTGTCAGGAGCTGCTATTAAAAGGATTAATGATGATCACTATGTGCTCAGAGAGGAAGCTCATCAGTCTTCTACCATTAAGCAATTACCTACCTGTCACTTTGATGACAACTTATGAGAGCAATCCCAGGATGACGATGACAGACTGCACACAATGCATGAGTGGAAAAGACTGGTTTTATGTCAAGTCATGTGTTTCTGCATTTTTATTGTTACTTGTCTTTCTTACGAGTCCACCTATATCTAGAGCATATTTCATTTGTCACCGACAATAACTGCTTCTTAAACCCAAAAAATGCAGGTTTGGATTTATTTCCAGAAAATACGGATTCAACAGATGTTTTTCTAGCAATCCAATTAAAGTGGAAAAACTCCAGAAAGTTACAAAGGCAGGAATAAGGAGAAGATTGGGGATGTTTGGCTGAAATCCTTTTACATTACTCAGAAAAGAGAGCATATGCTTAAATCGGTTTTCTGTTTTCTGCCCTAACTAGGATTTCCGTATTTAAATCTAGCTGTAGGCGGAGGAAACAAACTTTAACAACACACGCAAACAAGCAAGTCTTGTGGGTCTCAAGCAATGACGATCAAGACTGGCACTGAAGCATGTTCAGCATCTGCTCAGTAAAAAAACAATGCAGTACTACATGCTGCTACGTACTGTGCTGTTTCAGTGGATTAAAGAATTGATGCGTGCTTACACAGATCTTATTCAAAAGCTTCAGAGCTTCTTATGTTGTTGTCTTTGCTCATGTAATACTTGTATGAACACCGTGAAGACAGAGACATGAAAGTCTTGTAGCCAAAAAGGCCAAGGAGGCAATTCAGTGAGAAGCTCTTGGGCTACGTGATCCGAAGCTGACACCGTCTCAAGATGGAGTAAATTAATTTATATCAAGTTAACAAGGCTTCGTCTGAATCAAAATGCTTTAAGACTCAAGTTGAAGTTCAACACTAATGATCTATCACTGCAATCGAAGCCGTATGACTCTAGAAGGGAACACTGATGCCTGATATCATCTTCTAGAACTGGGTAATGGGGCTTTTAAACGATTTTTTTGATAATTTTTTTGAAGCCAGAATTGTTACTGTTGAACCAAAACTTCTATGTCTTAATTCGAAAACAAAATCACGCTCATGTTATGTTTAACTACACTGTAGCTTTTTTTTCCCTTTTGTTCCTTGAAGTATCTTGAGGCTGTACCGACAAACTAATAAAAGCAATCTTTTGAAGCATTCATCGATGACTTGTTAAGGGCTGACAACTACAATGGGGACTTCTATTCTCAAAACAATGACTCCAGCCTACATTGCATGATTTTGAAAGCAAGTGGGTTTTACGAATGCCTCTGTGAGATAAGCGCTGCCCCTTTTGACTATGTGGCGTTCTGCTCACCGCATGTAGTTTAGTTAAGTAGTGAGAAGAGTGAGGAGTTGGCTGTGCCAGGTTGACTGCCCTGCCTGTCCCCAACTGTGTGTTGCTTATTTTGTGTGAGTCCATGAGACTTTAGTAAGTACTGGAAGTATATTTGATTAAGTTATGTTTCATGTTAATGTTCAGTAATTGTAGTACTAGCAATTAGTGCGCTAACGGTTAGCATGCCAGCGTTTAGCTCGCTAGTTGGCACGCAGTAATTATCAATAACAGTTTGTTAAATGTTTAGCTATTAAGACATGTGCAAACTCATGTATATTCTGTTTTTAATATGATTGCTCACAGTAGAGTAGCACTGCTAGTAATTATGTTAACTGTTAGAAATGCATAAAAGCAATTATTTGGGTGAGCTTTAATCAGGACAGTGTTTGACTTCTGCTGTTGTTGTTTGCAGACGACATACACACACACACACACACACACACACACACACACACACACACACTCCCACACATACACACCCCCAAAATAGAAACAGCTATATATTCCCACTTGGTTGTCATTCGAGTATATGAAAATAAAGGAGGATGTAAAAAAGGAAGCTGGTTTGCTGGCACTCTTACCGATACCACCGGAACAACACTAACATCTAGACCCCAAGTTACAGTCCTTACCTGGTCCTAACCTACATTTATCTATGGAGTTTATTTGTGTGAAAGTCAATACCACACTCAGCCCACGTTATTATCCCTTGTTTCCAACAGTAAGCACACATATACAAAGTTGACAACAGGGGGTAAAAGCTCTGTGTATTGCTGCTGTTAGAAGTGAAGCTGGCAACAAGTCTACAATCAATACTTAACCATTCTCTAGGGGGGGCACAAGTAAACAAAGCTGCTATCTGAGTCCTGGTCTGTGAGTAAATCTAGCCTTTCCAAATCTAATATCCACCTCTGCCAGTGGCTCGGCCGTTACCTGCAACGAAGTAGCATTATTAAGCCTTCTGAGAGGAATAGGAGTGCTGCCAAGGATTTCTTTCTGGAAAAAAGTCAAGTCATGCCTGAATGTCCGTGCTTAAATGCTGCTAGTGTGAATAAGTGGTTTTGTAGTGGGATGTCTGGACAAAGTAGGAAAAGTTACAGTGGCAAATTGAACCATTACCATGCAAGCCCTTGTATGAGAGTGTGTTAAAACAAGAGTCTCGTCAGTTCTGTCTCGTCAGGTTTGCACACGTGCTTAGACTTGTATGTCAGGTGTTATGTGTGGCTTTATAATGGCTCTGTTGATTCAACTGTCACATGAATCCGAGACGGTGACAGTCAGCCAGCGTGCACAAAAGCCGGACTCTGTGTGTGTTTTCTATTTTGACATGTCAAGATGTCTTTGGAATAAAAGGAGTATGAATCCAGGTTTGGTTTGGAATTGAAATATGAAAACTGTGTGAAGCTGTACTGTGAAAGCATAGCAAAACACCTCTGTTGCTTGACAAAGAATGAATGGATTCAAGGGAACAGAAGGGAAAATGCAATATGTGTGTGCCTCAGGGTATTTTCTGTCTGAATCATTCTTCAGCATAAAGTCTCATCATCAGAAATCAACTAAACCGAATGAAATTGAATGTAGGGTAAAATAAAATAAGCCTTCATAAGAAATGTAGCCAAAACATCAACTGTGATGAAGAACATAGCGTCAGACTTCGAGATCTACCAAAAGCCTTTGTATGAGAAGAGATCACAGCTGTGTTGAACGTCATCACAACACCAGAGAGCAAGCAAGAGGTCAAAAGAAAAGAGTCTGATCAAAAATGCTCAACAAGAAGAAGAAAAACAACCAAAGAACAACAGACCACTGGGGGAGGCTGCTGGTACACACGGGCCCTTTTCAAAACGACATACTACTAGTAATCATGCTGTGAATCAGGGAGAGTTCTGTCATAAAGGTCTAAATCAGAAATGTTTAACGGCTGATTCAACTACACTGAAAGTCGTTAAATGATGTGACCAAATCTGAAGCAGGATTCTGCAATACCAAGTCAACATTTTCTAAATCTAAATTAGAATCTCCAAAATGTAATGGACATCTATTTAAGACAGCTTGTGTCAAAGTAAAGGGTTGGGGTTCTGTTCTAGGTGGACGTTAGATAAAGTCAGTGGCGACAATCCAAAGCCTTTGGCATCAATTCAACACAGGTAAACAGCTTTGTAACAAGTGATCTAGCGAAGGTGCGTCCACAAAGTAATCCAATGGCTCGCATACTGAGATCGAACAAGTGTGCTGTGTACTCATTCACCATCATCAATTCCAAAAGACTTCGATGGACTTATAAACAAACCTGCTCGCAAACATCACCATCACAGAATTAGCAAATAAAACCTGCTAAAGCATATTAAAAGACATAAACGAGTTTGAGAGGAACAGTAAACTGCAATTGTGTTTCAGACTTTAAAGGGTTGGCCTCTTCTTAGTTAGTGCTTCATCACAGATTTAACTTCCCTACCTGTGTGACCAGCGGCTCCAAAAGCCTCTCCACAGTCAGGGTGCGGATTTCCAGACTCTTAGGGTCCCATTTCAGGAGGATGGGGGAAGTTGCGGTCGTCATGGTTTCTGGAAACAAAAAAAGCAGAAAGGGTGATTAGAAGATTTTGTTTACTTAGAAAGGCTCCAGCACTTATTGAACTGGTCGCTGTGTCAACTCCCAATCAGCAACCATTTGGTACATAACATCGTCCGCACTCTCTTCCCGCACTGCTGTCCTATCAAATGAAAGCAAAGGTCAAAAAGAAATCATGTGAAGAAAAAAAAAAAAAAAAGCGCGAGAGAGAGAAATGTTTTGCCGTTAAAAGCTTGTGGCTCACTAAAAGATATCAGCTGTGACAGTTCGAGTCGTACATTATATTTGCTTGAAAGGAAAAGGAGGTCAAGAGGTGCTCACAAACTTTGTAAGCAGTGTTCTGGTGCTTTAAAAAAAAAGAGTTTACTGAGCCACATTGAATGCACACTGAAGTCTCAGTTCCATCAGTTTACTGTCATTGTTGCCACATGAGTTCACAGGTTAAAATCACAAACAGATACACATTTACACGCTGAGCTTTGCACAAAGGTGTGCAGGTATTTGCCGTCAATGCCGGTGCTTGGGTTTTGTTGAACCTGCCTGTACAGCCTGATGATGACTGGTCACATATTGCCTGTTGTATTGAAGCTCATGTTTTTAGATATTTTCTCATTGGAAAACCTTGAAGCCTTGTAACGTCCAAGATTGACATTTGACAGCATAATATTTCGATGTTAACACGGTGTCCCACATGTAACCACTGTATAAACACTGAACCATCTGTGACAATGCAAATGCCTCAGAGAGACAATCCCCCCCCACCCTCACGTCCTCCATGACAGGGAGGTCAATGGTTTTTTGGGAGAGTGTTTTGGTGTTTTCAATAACTACAGTACATGGGTTATTCTTTTTCAACAATCAAAAGCAAGGACTCAGGGAGCTTATATTTTATGATGAGGTTCATGTACTTGAACTGCAAAATAATAATAAAAAAAAAACACAATGGAGCCCAGCGGTGATGTCACGGTGCCTGGAGATGTGGTAAACTCCTTAATTTTTCTCAATATTGTATTTTATTTTATTTTTTTTTAAGTGGCCCATTCTGCAGAGGACAACAACCTTGGTTATTCACTTTGTACCGTGCCCAAGCATCTCCGAGTCCCAAAGTCCAGTTCATTTTTTTTCTTTTTAAGATTTATTTTTGGCCTTTATTGCCTTTATTGATAGAGAGAGGAAGGTGGATAGAGTCGGAAACAGTTCTCTACAAGGTTTACTTTCTAAACAGTATTTCATGATATTCTTTGGATGGATAAATGTCCCATCATGTGGAGGAGACAAGCAAAATGGTCCTTTCCCATCGCTAACTGTCTCAAAAGGATGGCAGTGGCTCTGCCTGTGATTGGTTTAGTCTGATATTCTTACCAAACTACCAAAGGCAACAATGTGTACTAGCCAATTAGAGACAGAGTAGGGTGGGACATCCCTTTGCCAACCTAGGAAAAAAAAATGGCAGTGTTGTAAGTCCGAGGTAGAAGTGGGTGTACCTATGGTAGGGTGACCATATTTTGATTTCCAAAAAAGAGGACACTCAGGACGGCCATAAGACACAAATTCAGACAGGCTACTCAGACGTCTATGATCATGATTTATTTTGCCTCAATGGTGCAAATGTAACTTCTGTAATGAAATAAAATGAAATATGTAACTACCTGAAACAAAATAATAGCTCTCTTTTCAAATGAATAATGTGAAAATATGAACTCTTTGTGTTAGAAAATCCAGCTTTTAATATCTCCCTTTTCAAGGTAACAAGATAAATAATAAATTAGAAAAAAATGCTCACAAAAATACTAACTTAACAAACAAAAATGATCTACTTTTAATCTTTTTTTTTTTTTTGTCTTATTCATCCTGCTTTTCTTCTTCATCCTCCTTGTCTGCCCATCCATATTTTCTGCAGAACTGGTCTTTCCCAGCAGTTTCCAGTTGCTCAACAAATAAGCATAAAAGTCTTTGCAAGACATCTCTTTGCTGTTGCTGTGTAGCTGCTGTAGTGTTTTACAGTGTTTTTGTAGTTCATCTGTGAAGCTGCATTTACGCTTCGGCATTTTGTGTGCAATCAATGCTGCTCCGCTGTCAGCTCTGTTGCCGCTGTCTGCTGTTCCCTGTGAATGTGCACGTCGCAGAGCCGCCCACAAAGCAGTCTCTCGAGAATTACGTCACGCAACGAAGTAGCTACCGTAGTATTTTGCGCCGGTCAATTTAAGTACAAGCTTGATGGTTCCATGAAAGACGGTGAACACCGGACATTTTCATGATTTTATAAAAAAAAACCCGGACGCCCCGGACAGGACGTAAAAAGTGGACATGTCCGGGGAAAAGAGGACGTTTGGTCACCCTAACCTATGGAGACTTAGAAATAAGTGAGTTTACTCTGTGTACCCTGCCGTTTTGTCCAGGCAATGGACAAAAAAAACATAAAGATATCTGTTGTATCTGTTGACAGGCTGCAATGTTCAACTATTTCAATAAATAAAATATTAAAGTCAATAATTGAGAATTCAAAAATGGAACTTGAGGCCAGAGTTGTGGGGAATTAAAAGATTCTTCTAAATCGGAACATTCATTGGCTTCGTTCTGACTTATCCAAACTACTTTTGACAGAGTCGACTTCGGTCAAATAAAAGAGAAACTCCAACAAAACAACAAAAGCAGAGGTCACATGAATAGACTGACTCCTGTAATGGAGGTAAGCTCTTCAGTATGTGTCTCAACTGTACAGTGTTTAAAATGATTGGATCTTCAACTTTGAAAATGTTTTCATTGCATCATTACAGCATCCCTGAAGCTCAGATGGGTTATATGAGGTGAAAGGGAGGCCTGAACAGCTGGCATGGTAGCAGTCTGTTTTACTGAAGGGATGTGTTTCTACTGTAAGCAAGAGTAGAATGGGCCAGCTGGGACTGGCCCATTCTACTGCCAATGTCAATGAGGCAGAAGGGAATAAAGAATGTGAACAGGAATGACAGATCTGGGCCAGAGGCCTCGACTACTACACACAGCGGGCGGAGATGGATGAACGGTCGGAAATCTGGCAATATGGCATAATTGATGAATCCATAACCCAGACATTAAAGTTCTCTCAAAAGAGCGTGACCTTTTGTTTTTGTCAAACTTTCATGCCTTTAGCTGTTTTCGTTGTATCAGAGGTGAACAAATTGAACTGAGCATCTGTATCGACTAACTCTCCATTCAGACAGTCTGACTGAACCTCATGAGCTGACAGTTTACGTTCCCCATAACTATCACCGGAACCGAGGGCTTGTACCTCCATCGCTTAGCTGCTAGCCTAGCCCTTAGCTTCGTGCCAGCTCTACAGCCTCTGTACCGCCGCCTCAGCTCCTAAGGTATCGGGTGAACGGTGCCGGCTTGTCCCGCTGTCCGGAGTGAGAGCAGCTTCTCCCTTGAATAAGCAAGTTTTCCGCTGCTATTTCCACGAAAACACGAAAAAGTATCCATAGGATACATAAAGTTATACACTGAAAGTGTACTATAAAAACTATGAAAGTAGAAGTTGGCACAGAGCCAAAACAAACGAATAACATAGCAAGGCGAGTACGACAGGGACGGAGCTACTGAATGTGCGGCCACTCGCGTCGGCGCACAGGTGAGACAGACAGACAGACAGACAGACAGACAGACAGACAGACAGACAGACAGACAGACAGACAGACAGACAGACAGACAGACCAGACAGACAGATAATTTCCTCAATCATACTGTCAGACTTGTTCAGGTTCTGGCAAATCAGATGTGAGGGAATCACTGCTCTCCATAAATAAATCATTCTAAACCAAAAACAGTTCATGAGAAGCCCCTAAGGACTCTTCATGAATGTTTTAAACCCCTGAAAATTTAGCCCAAAAAATTTCATTTTAATGGGTTGCAGCTTTGGCCTATCGGATGGTACGGTACTCCAAGCGAACGGCCCAGGTTCCAATCCGGCCTGTGGCTTCTTTTCAACATTTCATTCCCTTCACTCTCTCTCTCCTTGATTTCTGACTCTATCCACACGCCTATCAATAAACCAAAGCCTAAAAACCCTCGCACTCCTAAAAAATAAGAACATTACTGATTGTTATGCGTGACTACAAAGAGCCTATCTAGTTTACTCTATCTAGAAAGGGAGAGGACATGAAGATGACAGTCGAACACAACAGCTGTCATGATTACAACAGAGGATCAACTGAAAGGCAGCTACCTGACAGCAAAACATGCCAATCACAGCCTACAACACCCGTATATCAGAGCCAGTGACAGCGAGCTCTCTGCTACCTCGTTGTTAGATGAGATCTCCATAAACTTCCATGAACATGTCCGTCATGCTCGGCTCCCAGCTCTTATTGGGCCGAGAGGCGGGACGCACCCTGGACTGGTCAGCAGTCAATCAAAGGGATGACATGTAGAGACAGACAACACCTCCGGGCGATTTGAGAGTCACCGCCTCTCTGCGGGGGAGAAGCCGGACGAGCTGACAGAACCCACGCATGCTCAGGCCCTCGCCGATGGGGACCCTCCTTGCTGTGAAGCTGCAGCACAAACCACCGCCTTTCGCAAGCCTTTAAGTGTTTCAAAAGTATTTACCCTCATGCTCCGATAGAGCACTACAGGATAAATATGTCATGAGTAAATCTACACAGATAGTCTTTCTGATGATGCAGATGTAAAAGAAAAATTCAGCCAAAGCTGTTTTCGACATGAGCGAGTCCTGAAAACAGCTGAGGGACCATCGTCTGTCAGAGAGTCTGTCATAATAATATTCTGCACATTCAGCTGCAACTGTTCGTCAACACATGATACAGAATCACATCTGGAGTCACACTTCTGAGATGCGTTTAAAAAGTGACTGTATGTTCGTTTTGACAGGTGTTATTGGACTTTGCAGTCCAGCAACAACAACACATCCTCTCCCCCTCTGGCCTCGAGCTCCTCATTCACACCTTCATCTTCTCCCGTCTAGATTACTGCAACTCACTTTTCGCCTGCATCAGTCAGTCCTCCCTTAATCGCCTCCAATTAGTCCAGAACTCTGCCGGCAGATTACTAACACGAACCAGTCGTCGGTCCCACATCACGCCAGTACTCGCTTCCCTTCATTGGCGACCAGTAAAATCCCGCATCCACTTCAAAATACTTCTAATTGCTTTCAAAGCCCTGCACAACCTTGCCCCTAGTTACATTTCCGACCTGCTAGCTCCCTACTCAACCTCACGACCACTCCGTTCATCAAACCTCAACCTTCTATCCATCCCCCGCTCCAATTTATCCACAAAAGGCGACCGTGCGTTTGCTTTTCTGGCCCCAACCCTCTGGAATAGTCTCCCCCAGTCCATCACATCATCTGACTCCATAGACAGCTTCAAGCAACTCCTAAAAACTCACCTTTATAAACAGGCCTTTTGCTGAAATCAGGACAGTGCACGGTGTGTATGTGTACAGATGCTTTTGTCTTACTATGAAAGTCTGTTACTGTGAAAGCTTGTATCTACATGTTGAAAGTGTTTTTCTATTCTTGTTTCTTTCTGTCTCCTTGTTATGTTAAGCACTTTGTAACATGCTGTTTTAAAAAGTGCTATATAAATAAAACTTTACTTACTTACTTACTTACTTACAGGTGTAACACATGCCGATACACTCAAACTGAGACAATCAGAGATCATCCTGTATATACATTAGGTTTTACAGGGCCAAACATATACAGTGATGGTGAGATGGAGTGTTCAGATAGCTTCAGAGTTTAGTTGTGCGTCCTTCTTTGTCCATATGTCACTGCAGCTCCGTGTTCCCCACACAATCTCTGTGATGTGAAATATGCCCATTAAACAAATTTCAAGGTATTCCCACACCACCGAGTGAGCGTCTTTCTGAGGCGGAGAGACATCTCTCCTTGTCAGATCTGTTGTGTAAAACCAACATGTTTTCTTGGTTGAAGAGCATGAGTCACACTTCTGTTGTTGTAATTGGTGAGATGTCCTGCCATCTGCTGCATACAAGTGTGTGTGTGTGTTTGTGTGTGTGTGTGTGTGTGCGCGCGTGTGTGAGAGAGGGAGAGAGAGGGCCTGTTGGAGAGAGGAATGTGTTTGTTTACCGTTAGAGAAAAAGATAATGGAAATAGAAATGAAGTCATTTCAGAACGTTTTTTTTAAACACCTTGGATTGTAAAATACACTTATTTATTTAAATCATTTTTTAATTAAAAAAAACTTGCATTATTGCTGTAAGTGCTTTAAATCAACATCACTTGTGTGTCACTTGTAAAGATTCATTTATCTCTGCATATCTACACTATAAGTACTATATGTCTATATGTCTATACTATATGTCCATAAATATTATATCTACCAAAGCAATGTTGAAGTCTTTATTTGCCTCCTTCGGCCCCTGGCTTATGAGAAAGAGTAATGCTGTTTCAGAAGGTTTGGAAAAGTGGCCCATCTGCTCGAGTTTTTAAGATTTATACTAGAAAATGAAAAACATCACAAGCATTTCCATGAATATCCTCTCGTCCTCTCAGATAAACGCTGCTGGGTAACAATTCAAGCTGTTTGAAAATAAGCAAAGGAACAGGAATGCTACTTCATTAAACGTGTGATCAACAGAGTGTTACTACTGTCCACAGTCTGCTATTATTATTATTTTCAGCAGTAAATATTTTTTTTACATTTTTCAACTGTTGTTTCTTTAGTATTACTGATCAATTTGTTGTTGTTTTTTTTAAAATATTGTATCCATTCATTAATTATTATTTATTTTATTTTTTCTTCTCTCTCTCCTCTTACGGCCCCCAACACATAAAGACCCACGTCCACACACAACATACACACAAACAGCCCTTCAACACCCTCAGAATACAGTCATTAGTTCCTGCTTCTTGGTTCTGTTTTGTCTTATACTGTCTTAAATGTTAACACACATATTTTTCATATTCTCACATTTATCTCTCACTTGTACTGTGCTGTCTTGCATCACTAAAAAAAAAAAAAACATAGTGTCAGATGACTGGAGGCTGATGGGTAATAGGTTTGTGTGCATGCACGATGCTGCAGTGGGTATTTTGAGAGCTGGTTCTGAAATACTTCACACTTCCATGTTAATTGAAAAATCTGAATCAAATGGAGCCCAACAACTCTGCAAAGTCTTTTAAAGTTTAAGAACCAAAAGTTCTCAAACATTTCACACAGGTGGAGACACTGGAGATTCACAAAGTGCTGATGTACAATGTTTGGGTTTTTTCTTTTTCTTTCCTGCGGAGCAGCGTTCTCAGTCGACAATTCATCACTTCAGCCAGTGGATTCTGGGCCTGCTGAGTTTGGATGGCCAAAATGGAAGCTCTGCTGTTAATTAGGTTTTGTTTATTTATTGGTGTAAATAAGCTTTAGATGTCTACCTTCATTTATCATTTCTGAATCCTTTAAACATGCTGGTAAACGTTCCTCTGATGCAGTGGACTCTGTGCCTCGAGGAGAAAGGCTGGACAATAAAAGCTTGAGCTGCTGTTCGTCCAAAATTCATCACAACTAAGAACAAGCTTGTTTTTTTTACACCATCGTGATGCAATCACATAAAGCTTTCTGCTTACCTCAGATTAATTTGTGCCAAAGTCGTTTTGAAAAAATTACGTTTTGGGGATTTATTTTTAGTTTAATGTTCCAGGTATCATTGGAAAAATAAATCACAGCCATTAGACAAAAAAAAATCGGAGTCACAGCAAACATACATTCTGAACTATACACCACTATTGGCGCCATTGTTATTGCGGTGCAGGTCTTGTGCAAGCCACAAAATAGAAGAATCAGTGTAGACAACAACGAATTGATATCATAACACATCACTGCCTAACTCCCTGAAAAACTGCATCAACTGTTACTGTTTATGTATTTGACTAAAAATGTGCTCCACACTTAGATAAGGACGAGAGCCTTTAAAACAAAGCAAGTCTTTAAACTACAACAGAATGAACAGCTCTGTATCAGTATCCTCACATATTTAACCGAGAAAAAGTGTCACTATGAAACTAACATAGTACAATGTGAAACATCCCGCAGTACACATAACAAGACACAAGCAGCTTTAAGCATATAAAATCATAACATCGTGATTAAGGCCATGATGTTGCTGCTCATGTGAATCCTTGCTTGCAAACATTTTCTAAAAGGATAAGCACACAGATGGGCGGCCCAGATGCTCCGTGGTTAGCACAGCAGGCTTATGTGGAGTGTCCATATCCCTCCCTTATTAGTGAGTTTACTCCTTGTGCATCTCCCCCCCCCCCCCCCGACACAATCCACAGCCATATTGAGCTCGGCTGGTTGGAGCTTTTAAATTGTCAGTTGTGAATATGACAGTTTGTTTGTTTGCTCTGCAGCACACTGTCCAAAGCAGCTTGTTAACTTTCACTTTGTCCAAAGACGGGCAAACATTGAAATGTTTCACTTGCACTTCGAAGGATGCAAAAATCGAAACGGTTAGAAACTGGCTGAAAAAAAAAAAAAAGTGTAATGTCGAATGTCTCATTAGAGAAACAAACAATTCTCTCTGGTTCCTACCTTCTCAAACACTTCCTTGGTTGAAATGTGCATTGTATTTCTGCCCCCTCTAACAAAGCACTGGTGTTGAATTTTGCACAACTGTGACAGAATATGTAAGCGAGTCACTGCTCGGGTTGAGAAGGGCAAGATATTACCACACAACAACCATCCAGGCTAATCATGTTGTTTCACGTTTCTTTGATTCCGCTTTCCTCAGAAAATCACGCTTCATCTAATTTTAGTCAAATGTGTAACAGAGAGCGAGATACAGCTGAAAAAGATGAGTGCACACAGAGGATGACAGCATCCGGACAGATATTTCACGTTCTGTCGCTGGGAAATGAGTCACGCATGTTTTATTGTCAGGATGCAACAGTGGCAAGAAAGAAAAAGAAAAAGAAAAAAAGTATGAGTGGTAAGGATATGGCATCTGCAGCGAGCTCACCACATGCAGCCATTTCCTCTCCAGTCAGCTCATTTGTCACCTAATGTAGGGTCAGGTTGGTGCTGTTTGTTTTTTTTATTGCTCATTAAACAGTATTATTAGCTTTCAGTTCTGCTTGAGTCAGCCCTTCTCCAAAATAATGCTGATGACATGGCAGCTGCTAACAGGTTTAAAGTAATTACCCCAGTCCTGCAGGTGTTAACCAAGCTGCCTGTTTGTACACAAGAGGTAAATAGACACTGTGCATTGACACCCCCCCCCCGGTCTGATGGAGTGAACAAAATGTCCTGAAACACTGACGAATATCTGCTTAAATTCAAGACATTTCGACTCGGAACTATTTACTAAAGACAGAGTGGATCGTGGGTATTTATTTAAATGTACCTGATTTTAAAGCCACAGCATTATACAAAGGCAGAGCATGGAGACCCGCATGAGATTGAGTTTGAACAGTGATGGATGTGAATTTAAACGTCTTCTTCAGCGTGGAGGAAACCGGAAGGATCTCCGTACTGCAGTGATCCATTCGCTTGTTTTTTACTTTTAGTGACGTGTGAAGCACAACAGAGGGACAGAATGTAACACGCCGTTCTTATTCACTGTAATTCATTTCTAATGAGACTACCACACACACTACTGCACAGCTCTAAACTTGAATATTATCTCAGACGTATAGACGGATATCAGTATATGGTTGGATTACTTTTTTAAATATGTGGGAATAACTGAAGTGTAAGGATTTCATTTAGTCTGTGATAAATATCTAGGGACCAGACCTCCTGTGTGTTTGTAGGCTCTGTAATCTAATGTGGACACAGACTGTTTACAGCATGTGCTACTATACATGCACGACTTCCCTACAGAACGTCTATTAATAACGTAACGTTATGAATCCAAAAGTTTTGTTTAGCATCAGCTGAGGATGTATTTTGCCCACAGAGAACATGGTCAAGGCCGAAATGATTTCTAAAAAGGAGGCACCTTCCAGCTTCTTTAAAGTTCACTTTGTTCTTATTGATTCCTGCCATGAAGTCTGAGCTTTCTCCTCAACACTGGCTCAAACAGCGGTGACTCCACCCACCGTGATGTCACACGCGTACCTCGTCTGTAATACATCGTTCTACATTTGTACTTCAACTAAAGTAGTTATTGATGGTTCTCAAATAATAAACATGGAAAGGGTTGTTTAGGGAGAAAGCAACTCGTTGACTACATGAGTGCTAACGTTTTTAGACGTTGATGCTCTTGGTTCTTAGGAAGTAAGATTTCAGAGTTCTAAAGCATGAAACAAATTCTAAAACTGAAGCTCGTGTCTAGAAAGAGCCCAAGCCGCGTTCACAGACTGACGCTTTCAGGACATCCGACAGTTGTTAACCACATCGCAATGACCATCAAGCGAACCGTTCAGTGACTCATGGATTCACTCGGGTAATTCATTTTCAGATTCATTTATGCCTTATTACATTTCAATTAATGTCAAATCAAATGATACAGCTACACCTTCAGGGAAATCAAGCAGGAGAGTCTGGGGATCAAACCAATGAATAGAGATGAGTGCTCTCAAACTGCAGCCAGGCAAACTTGAGCCCCTTCTGGCTACGCTTGAGTGCTACAGTGCCAGGGTGACTGTTTTGGCATGAGCTGCGCCCTCGTGTGAACTCACTGCTGAGTCCAAATCTCCAGGGGGGGGGGAGAAGCAGAAAGGCTTTCTTTGAGACAAGAGGGAGCATTTCTGCTCCAAAAACCACTGATCCAGAAGCTTGATGTCAGTTTGCCTGGTTTGAATATTGAATTAAAAAAAAAGTTTCTTGGATTTCTACATAATCTTTACATTTATAGCTATAAACAAAGACAAACATGTGTGAAGTTCTACAATCCATTTTTTCATTTACCTACTTGGGGGTCTTTTTTTTTTTTTTTTTTGCAAATTTCTCATTTGTGATTTCCATGCAAGCTATAATGAAACCATCATCCGCCAACTAGCTTCTTAATGCTTCATGTCAGGTAACCGTTATTAAGGTTGAATTCATTTTACCTATCAGGCATCAAACTGCTTTAACAATGAACACGTTTAGGAATCCTAACCCTGAAGACGAGCAGCACAAACGTCAGCTCCAGCTCGAGTCAGGCCCCTTCCTCCTCCAGCCTGCCACTGACAGCAGAGAATAAGAAGCTCCAACTGCATTCTTCTTAACAGATCATAGTTCTGTATTTGTGGCTAGATAGGAGTGGTGTTATGGATTATCTCGAGGTGACAAGCTGAGGTCGTGTGCTACGTGTTGTGCTTTGCATGCCCCGGCAGTGGTAGGTTGGCTGTAGGGAACACAGCGAGCACAGTGTGTTTTAGAGGTTTGTTCCTTAATGCTGACAAGAGAGCGTGGTGAAGTTTGTACAGCAGAACAGAAGGACGGCTTCTCTGATGTTTTCTGTGCAGGAGACGAAGAAGGTGCAGCGTGACAGAGCGTGTCCTGAGTTTCTGCATGGCAGAGAGCCTCTGTGCATCTCAACAAAGCGGGGAGCAGCAGTGACAGCGAAGACAGATATTCTGCTGAGTCAGAGCTCTGTTCTCCGGTCTGTATTGATTCAGCACCTGTCATAGATAGCCACTCCATCCAACGGCCTATAGGCAATCGCACACAGAACAGATGGCTACGTCTGGGACTTTTCAACATCGTTACGAGAAGAAACTCAAACACAAAACCCCAAACTACTTTCTCAGGGCTTTTATTTGAATTTCTTGCTGATAAGTTATTTTCCTATTTTTTCTCTGCTTTGCTTAATGTGTGAAATAAAAAAAAGAAGAAGGAACTTTGAAAGATTTTCATCACAAATACATTTTTTTCAGCTTTTTTCAAATACAGCCACAACAGAGAAAATAACCAAGATCACACTTAAAATGTATCAACACAACACATCGAAAAATGAAATATAAACTTTCACTTCAGTTCTGCAAATACAGATACTTGTTTACGCTCTCAGCACAACGTCATATTTCAAGCCACAGAAGCTGATCAGTCTTCCTTCCTGTTGCTCATTCGTAACACAACATTTCACCTTGTCATTGCAACCCCAATAGAGAGGAATCACCCAGCCGGCCCTCTGGCACTGTTCCATCACCACACTCACAGTGCCTAAATGAGTAAGATGCAGAAAGATGTTACTTGACTTCTAAACACACTTCAGCCACCAGGGTCTCTAAATCAAGAGTAACAAAAGTTGGTGTCGGTGCTGGTCATGGGGGTGATTCTCTCTGCTACTCCAACCCCACCCCTGATGAAAACAAACTCTGAGTAGACTGTAGTAAAGATCTACGGGCGAAACAGACACGAGGAAGATGATATGTTTACCGACCAATATTTAGTATATTTATATATAGTATATTTTCTATCTTTCTTTTTTTTTTTTATCACAGCAGCACATTCAGCAACAGTATACGGCAGTTCTAGCTTTGATAATTATGATTATGATTATTATTATAACTGTTTGAAATATTTGAGGTTAGACAAGTTCTAACCTCAAAGACAAAGAGATACACCAATGGATTGATTAAAAAAATAAAGAAAAAATCATGATTCAGTGACCAGTGGCAACACTTTTAGAGACAGAGATACCTCTGATCAGTGTCCTCTGGTCCTGTATGTTGGCTGTAAGTTGACTATTGACGTGTTGTGAGTTTACAGTATTACCAGGTTGTAGTTAATGAAATCCTGATGTTGTGTTCATTGTTTTCATTTCCCTTCATTGATGTTGACGAGAGCAATGAGTAGATCTGAAAACACAACAAACATCCGCACAGACTGTACACCATTCTTTAAGAAATATTGATCCAATAATCAAGAGAGGTTGACACTTGAGAGTCTCTGAGAAAACCTTTTTCCTCTGTTAGGTTAGCTGTAAGACGTGCCGACATGATCCTGTAGTCTTCACGTGTTTGTAGTCATGACCTGGCTGCCATAAATCACCAGCAAGAAGCAGTGATGTAAAGTGAACCAACAGAGGAAAATGTCATCCATGCGGAACAGACGTTCACACAGATAGCTCTTTTTTTTCTCTTTATACTCATTCACACTTATATCTCCGAAATAGATCAGTTTGATATTCAAAGCGCGGCGTTATTAAAATATGATTTCAATTGAGCCCTTAGGGGTCCATGTCCCTTATCTCTCAGTGGTCTCAAAGGAAGAATGAAGATCAAGACTCCTCCCTGTGTGGGTCCATGCTGACACGGATTAACTCCTCTACCATGAATGTATTAACAAATGAGGTTAATACATGATAAGCGGAGAAATAAGGTCAAACTAAGTGCTAAAACAAGCAGCGTTTAGCATCATAAAAATCCTCATGTCCATGGTGATCTTTTTAAAAAATGTCTTGTAGACAGTTGAACGCTTTCCTCACAATAATCTTAGCTCGAGAGTTTAGCAAAAAAAAAAATACACACATTTGTCACACGGATAAAAATACTTTAGAAAGTGAGACTCTGCTTGCGCTGCATAAAATGGGCATCAGAGCTTCTTTACTATACAACGCTAACTTTTGGGACTACAATCCCTGTCATTTGTCATTACAGAAAGTTAATATGCCGACACTGCACTGACCCAGATTCACAGGGAAGTTAAGCACATACACACACTTTGTAAGAGCGATGGGGGAGTCTCTAAAAGCAGAAGTCAAAGCTCAACCTGTCATATCGCTGCTCTCCAGAGCTATGTTCTCGTGGCGGCCACAGAAAAAAAAAATAGAAGGGGGCTGATCAAAGTAGAGTTCAACCTGGGAAATTATCAAAGCAGGCATGATGCAAAACCCTCCTTAAAAAAAAACAAAACGTAATACACACTGCTGAGTTAAATACATTCTTTTAAACCACTTCGCCCCGACAGGCTGAAATGTGTCTGTTGAAAACGACATCAAGACACTTAAAGCGACGGGGAATTCGCTGTTTCTGCGAGCTAGTGACGTTAAGCTCTGTTATAAAGTGTCTTAAAAACCACTACTGTACCACTATCCTACAGACGCACATTAACTTGAAATAAAAGCTAGAGTTTGTCTCTCAATCTGGAAGCCTGCCCTCACTGATTATGGGCAGTATTAAGGGGGAAATAACATCAATAATAAGAACAAAAAACTAAATGAGGTTTATGAACACCTGTGAACTTGTTGGATGTTGCAGTGGAAGCTTTTGAACGCTTGGATCGCTCCCAAGATGAACGTTTCACTGCATGGCCATACAGCCGATATATCTTTTTTAACTTCCCTTTGAAAAGGCCATGAAAGGGAAATCCCATTTTTCATGTCGACGATGCAGCGATGCAGCTGTGTCAACTTGGAACAGCAGACAGGAGTGGACGACTGCAAACACACTTTTTTTATCAAACTGAGGTTTAAAACAACTTTGTAATGACTCACGTTACAAAAGATTAATGACCGAGAAGGAGCCTTATCAAAGCCATTCCCACATCAGGATCAGGAGCAGGAACACAGAGTTTGAGGCAGGCTGTGGCTTTTCCTTGTAGGTCTATAAAGTCGTGTTTTATGATGTGGTATTTTGCATTCGGAGGTGGATGCTCCTGACATGTAAACATATAGTACGAAAAAGGCAGGGAGGGGAAGACGAGCGCATTATTCTCAAAGCATGGTTTCAAAGGCTTCATTAGGAAGAGCCTCCTGGATGTCACAAAGCCAAAAAAATGACCGTGACATGACTTGTGTTTGTTCTCCACAGGGTAACTTTAATCAGGTCAAATCTATGGTTTTCCTCTCTAAAGTACAGACTTCTCACTATAGTGATGTCCTTCATGCTGTGAAAGCAGTCCCTCTTAATTGAGTTTCGTTTCCAAGTAATCAATCTGGTTTTCTTCTGCCTTGCAGGCCGGATGCTGTTTTTTGTTTTTTTTCCTTCAATCATTTAAAGTACTCTCTTTCAAACACCTGTTTGTTAAACACGACTGATACACCCTGTACTTTCACTCAGTTCAATCTAAACTTTATTACAGACTCAAGGTACAGATCAACAGTTCACAAATGTCCACAATGCACACTTTGTAAGAGAGCGGACACTTTCCATACATTCCTTGAAGAGGACTGAGATCATCTTTAGCGGTGGATCGAGACAAGAATATAATAAATACAAGTACTTTCTGCGCTCTCTGACTGATCTGTAGTTTGTTTTTACGACTATCACTGTGCGGCTCATGAAAGTATCTTCTTGTAATGTTCCTCTTTGAGCGAGCATAATCAAACAAGATCCGTACGTAATCGTAACGGAGCAGTCGGATAAAAGGCAATTACAGAGGCCCGCAAACAAGCGAGCCTTTTTTTTTTTTTTTTTTTTTTACGCCAAAAGACACATCTGTGTCTACACAATTAGTGTCTATCTATTCTATTGGTTCAAGGAGAATGATCACTTTGTTTCAACTCGTACAGATTGATAAAGACTGCAGAGTTCATGATTGTGTTGAGCGCGACAGAGCCGCAGCCATCCCTGTCCAAACGTACACTTCCTACAGAAATACAAATGGGTTTGTTTCCTTTCTTACAGCAGCTGTATCTCTGCTTCAAAAAAATCTATCTGAGGCAGAGCATGAAGGATTGCTTTAGACAATCTCTCTTCCCCCCCTCCCAGCTACAATCTTACACACCCAAACATTTCAGTGTACACTGACATATTCCCTCATACAAAGTGAGCTTTACCACTCATTTTAGGTTTAAAAAAAGAAAGAAAATATGTCAGTCACTTCTGGGTTGAAATCGTCTCTTCCCCTTTAAATGGGGAAAAAATAGCGTCTTCATGTTCGTGACAGTAAGAGAAGGCAAACTCTGCAAACATGAGGATAAATTCTGTGAAAGTGGGGAAATCACTAAAAAATGTATGCACCGTGTTGCACTGTGAGGCATTTCTCTGAAAATCACTAAGCAGCTGCTACGTTCTAAGCCTTTAACACCCCAGTTTTTTTTATTTTTATTATTTATAGGAAAGATCTATCTTATCTTGACTTAAGCAGTTCATTTCAATTTGTATGAAATGTGTGTATTGAAAAAGAGCCTGGAAGCTAGGACGGCCCCTGGTTCAGCGTATAGATTTTCTGTGTGGGGAGCAAAGAAAAGAGAGTCACATAACAATAGAAAAGTTAATGCACCAAGACAGAGCGCACACAGAGTGGGGGAGGGGCAGGGCCAATGTGTGGGGCCCACACTGGTCCCAGATGTAGCCTGTGGTGGGGGTGGATAGAAAGACAAGTGAGGCCTCAGAGAGACAGAACAACTGAGAGGATGAGACACTCCAACGGCCTCCAGCTAGACTCTCTGCACAGATTTTGAGATTTAAAAAAACAAAAAACAAAAAAAAAAACAGACACAACAGAGGCAGACAGAGAACTTTCTAGCACCACAAGTGTGTCAACATGACCTCTTTAGGCGAGCATAACAATAAGTGAATGACACCATTTGTTTGCACTCAGATTAGCACAGTTCACCACACTGCTTTGTCAGGCCTGGTTCATTGATGCCGACATGCTACATCCACACATTGGACCAGACGCCTGTTTCTGTGGAAGTGAGAGTTATCTGTCCACGGCTGAGTCTGGACAACTTTTAATCCATGTCTGACATCTGCACCCCTGCTTGAGCTTCTTCTAACTTTATTAACGCCGTAACAAGTCGACTGACATGCTGTTCAGAGCGTCAGCAGGTCAGAGAGTGAAAGCACTATTTTTATGACTATTTCTCTTTCTACTTGTATCAGACGGAAACATTACTGGAGTGTTCGTGTCTGAATCAGTATTGGAAGATAACATTGTATTGGAACATTTTGAATTAATTTCATCCAATTGTACAATATCAAACTTAAAAGGGCTGCCATTGGATGTAATGTACCACTGTTAGCTTAAAGCTAATTGTAGTCCCAATATATTGAGAATGGATGAAGTAGAGAGGAAAATATTGAACATAGAAATCACCCAAGAGAGTGAACTGTAATTTTAATCACACACATCAACTTCAATTGCACACACACACAGAACATCAGCATGGTGTTGAGAAAGAACAAGAACTCCTCTGCACAGCTTTAAAAATACCTCGGGTCATTCTGGGGACAGCTTTCAATGACAACGTCAAGTCATGCTGGACCACTAACGTCCCCTGAAGTGAATCCATGTCTCACCACGACGGCCACATTCAAAGTGACGTGCACATGTGCGCATGCAGCTCCAACTTTAAAAGGACAACGTTTGCTGCCTGCAGTCTGAGTCCACGTGAATCTCATGAATTCTAAGACCGTGATGTAGCAGAATATAAAGGTGATGAAATGATTCACATGAGTCGGACGGTTGTCTGAAGTTGTTGTTTTTTTTTTTGTCGTACTAAACAAAGGCTTCACTGTGAGTCGAAACACTTTAAAATGAAGGAGCCACCAACCAACAATAGCAAAACACTTTTATCCATTCACAATTCACTCCTCAAAAATCAATGCCCTTTCTCTGGAGACATTACATCTGTGAGGCTGAGGGGAATCGTAACAACTCAAATCTTTCAGCAGCTTTGCATCACACTGAGAAGACAGTCCACACTGACACTTCTCAGGAGATTGAAATGAATGTTGTATCACTTTCTGTGAGTCTTATACTGACATGACGACCAGTCGTAAAAAAAAAAAAAAAAAAAAAAACCCTTTTACTGCATAGAAGCTTTTGTTGTGACCATGCTACGCCACAGGGTGAATGACTAACCATAACGGATCAGCTGGAAGCCCCGAAACAAATAAGTGAGCACATAGTGGGGCGAGATAGTGAGTGAAGACAATATGCTCGCTTCTCTTTCCTAAAAAAAGACCAGCTAATCCATCATTAAAAAGATCCGGTCACTTTTAAAACTAAGAATAGAAACATTTGAACAGCTACCTTGTGAAAGTCTCCCTGCACAGAAATATTTCATGACAAATCGAATAAGCAATGAAATGCAGTGGAGACACTATTCTTTGTAGAATAGAACTGAGTCAAAACCTACTAAAGCCAAACTATGTCTACTTTGCAGCAATATGATATTTTGATTGCACAACAAAGTAAACAGGTGAATGAAAGCATGAAAGCTACTTACGTAATGATTGGTTCATAAAACTCGAAACGAGTGCAGACATTGGTCGAAGTTTATACCCATTTACAACTGCTACAGATTACAGATTTTTTTTTCCTTTTTCATGTTTTCTTTCAGAACACGTGAGTTAATAATTACTGTCAGGACAATCTCAAAGAAAATCTTGAAAAGTGTATGTGGATGAAATGACCAACCCTGCCTTTAAATGCCACAAAAATGTCCCATTTTAAATCTGCTTGTCATCAAGGGTTATACTCACACCATCCGATTACACATTCACTTCCCTCTGCTTAAATCATAATAAATGCTGCACATGCACCACAGCCATATTGTTTAAGTGATACATAAACTGAGCACATACACTTCAAAGGAAGTAAAAGAGACACATGTAAGTGCAGTGTTAAACGAGGGTGCTCAGTGAGCACAAATCATCAGGCCACTCTTCACGTTCAGATCTGTGCTAATGTGTTAGCAGCTTGTGTTAGCGCAGACAGCAGGAATCCTTATGTTCTATGATGCTGTTCAAGAAGAAAACTCGAAGCTGGACACATGTAAGATCTGAGCTCTATCATATTACATTTTTAGTCAAAAAAAAAAAAAACGTGTTCACACACAAAGAATGCTCTTCATTACTACGTTCCTATCAGTGGAGGATTTGTCAATACTTTTGGGCGGTTTCTTCAAAAGACGTTAATCAACCACACACCCACCGAGAGAGTAACAGAAGCCCGTGTGGATGGATTGGTTTTGTTACTGATGGTCCAGCAGTGAATCAGGCTGAGTTGTAACGAGTATTTACAACTACAACTACGTGTATTAGGCAGGCTAACAGACATGAAAAGAAAGTCCAGAGAATAACCTTGTTCTTCCTCGCTGCACCAAACCGCTGCTGACGCTATACTTTTAGGCATTGCTGGATCATCTACTTTATCATCCCCCCTGACACAATTAAGTGCTCTTTTCTTAGTTTTGTGCTTTATTGTCCAGCATGGGATGGCGTCAAGAACCCGTATAGCAAGGCCCAAGTCACATGCCATTCGAGAAGGCTAAGTCAGAGTCCCAAAAAAAGACACGCATTATGCACCCTGCGAGAAGAGAAAATACACACTTGGCCGAAAACCTGGTGAGAGTGTTTGCTGTCACGTCAATGCAGTTCCACATTGCAGCATAACACAAACAATGTGGTTAGGAGAGTTAAAATTGATGTGGTGGACGAGAGCGCTACGACTATTGATTGTTCTGTTTCTATTGCCTCATCTCTCATCTCTTTAGCAGTATCAAACATCTGAACAGGAGCTGGACTGAGAGAAAAGCCTGAGAGGAAAAAGGAGAGGCAGTCCTGTTCCAGTTAGCGGGGGTACCATGGCTACCTCAAAGCTCGGCTACAGAACAACAACAGGGGGCTCCGTGGTGTTCAGCCAATATCGCTGCTTCCTCTCCCAGGAGACGGGGAACACAATGCACTCCAAACTGCCGCCGACTCACCCTGAAATTAAAGCTTTTTCTTAGCCAGTGTGGCAGAAACAGGCTTTATTCAGCAACTAGAAATACAGCTACAGAGGGAGGAACGTTTAGATGATTACATATACAGGTGGTTCAAACTCTTAGAATGATGAGAAATCTGAAAATGGCTTTATGCAAGCTAAAGGTAATAGTAGTTTAGGATCAGAAATAGTGTATTTCAAACTTCCCTCCAATAAGTGCCAAATCAGTTTGACACAAAATACCTCCACTGTATTGTCTTTATATGCACTTACTTTACAACAT